>NW_004567112.1:54591442-54606302 GCF_000260355.1 Condylura cristata
ATATATAGTAGTAAACCAAGAAGTTGTAAAATGAGAAATATCTGATGAAAAAACAGTGATGATGAGTGGTCTCTAGAGAGAAAAAGAGCTTGATTGAAGTCCAGAACATTTGGTTTCTTATATCTGCAGTGACAATAAAAAGAACAGTTATGAGTATGCAAAGCCAGTTACAGCTCTTCTGAATAGCAAAGTAGGACCCATTTTTCACCAGGAGGACATATCGTGTCCCTAAAAGAGTGGGGCATTCTTGGCATTTTTGTTTCCTTGTATGGAGAAGCAAAACTGTAAGCCAGAGGTGGAATTTGAAAAGCTGTTCCAGAAGGGGATGTGATTTTGTTGCCAAGTACAAACTCAATCACCCAGGCTTCCCAGGAGACCTTGGTCATAGAGCTGAAGGGTGCAGCAACCCCACCATATGGTCCAGCTGGCAGGAGGAGACTCTGAGGCTCTGATCTAAAACGACCATTAGAAGTGAGGTCTCTCCATTGATTGATGAACAGCTGGGGTGCAGAGAGGCCCTGAACCCATGTGACCACGTGTGCAAGTACATGTGTGGGTGAGAATGTGACCTGTCTCTTCACAGGAGCTTCCTTTGGAAAATTTCATTCATGCAAGAAATGCAGCTCTCTCTTTTGAACATGAATAAATTCCAGAAACCCATTTCTGACCTCTGAAAGCAATGGCAGTTTATTCATTTCTTTCAGGTTCATGATTCTGTAGAAAATGAACCAATGAAGCCTGTGTCTTTTGGGTTTTAGTGCAAGTCTGTTTGTATTGCACCTAGAAGCATATACACACTTGTATAGACTGAGTTATTCCCCCACCACCCCGCCAAGTTCACATGTTGAAGTTATAATGCTCAACACCTCTGAATGTGATTATATTTAGAGATATTCACTTTATAAGAGGCAATTATATTAAAATGAGTTTACCAGAGTGAACTTTAATAGAATATGATTAGCATCTTTAGAAGAAAACAGAGATTTGGACACAGGTGCAGACTGTCCTTCAGAATTGGGAAAAAATAATTGGACAGTTGTTTAAACTGTCCAATCTGTGGGATTTTCATATGGGGGAACCTAGAAAACTAGTACAGATCTCAGTAAACACTCACTGAACTGTTGTTTTATTTTTTCTCACAGGCTACAGAAATCATTTCCTTTGTTGTCAGGCAGAACCATTCTGTACTCTGTAGGCCTTGCCAATTCTCAGATTCTGAAATGGTTCCTGGCTTCTTTTAGTAGAATTTTCTTGCAGAAAATTTTTTTAAATAGATGGCATTTTATTTGAGATATGATAGCAATTAAGACCACATCCTGGAATTGGTTCAGTAATTTTCTCTCCAATTCATCACGCATCAAGTACTTCTACAATGCTGGAGACTACATTATTACAGCAGCTCAGCCTTTGCTTGAGGTTTCTGTTGCAAGATCAGTGACAGTTGTCCCAAAATATGGTAAGCAGATGTTTGTCTTCTGTCTAGCAGAATTTTCTGGCAAGAAAATGCCTTCCTTGAAGAGGATGCTTGAGAAATGCCATGTATTTGGTAATGACAAAGGAAGAAAGGGAAACTTTCAGCTCCATGTTCTTAAAGAATTTAGCCACCTGTTTATTGTGAGGACAACAAATAAGAAAAAAAAAAACCTTCTCTGTTCCTTTTAGAGGCGTGTTTCCTTTTCTAGTATCTTGACTCTTCGTGAGGCAAGAATGTATTTTCCTTAGGGACAGCTGACGAGAACTTTATTTAGGGACTTACAGGTATTCATCACAGTGATATTGAAGAAAAATTTTTGTTATAAATCTGGATCAGGCAAACAAGGGTTGACTGCAAAAAAATAAAATGAAATTTGTCATTGTCTTGTAAGCTTCTGGATGTACTAATGAGTGGTGAACATATTCTGGATTCTGAGATAGTGTTTAAAATTCTTCTCTGCAGCTTTTCTAGGAGAAAAATAATTTACAGGTTGTAAAACCAAAAAAAAAAAAGTCTCCATTTTGATATTATGATTGCTCTTAATACAGAGATCAATGAAATATGGAAAATGCAAATGCAACAACTAAAAGAGACCTGATATTCTTGACTTAGGCAATGTTGTTTTACCTGTACAAATGAGGTATGTGAATTACTGATTTAATGTGTTCCTATCAGTAGTAGAATTTTTTACTTAACAGTTTTCTCCAGGATAATACATTATTTTTTTAAAAAAGATTTATTTAGTTATGCTTACAGAACTGGCATATAGGCCAGGTATGGTGGGTGAGAGGATTCACCAGAGACAGAGTGGGGAGGAGCATACAGGCCGACTGATGAAGTACACTGCTGAGGGGAGTAGCGGGCGGTTCAGGAGAGGTCTGCAATGCCATGTGGGTTACCTCTCTGGCTGGAGATCAAACTCATGCTGCAGTGGCTTCTGAAGCTTCATAGTGTGACATTTTATACCATTGTGCCACCAGGGAGAGCCCCCAATATATTATTTTTAATGTCACACAACAAAAAATTACTCTCATACAGCATAAAATTAATCATCATTAAGTGAAAACGTGACACTTAGTATATTCTCATGGTTGTGTAATTACCATCTCTACCTAGTTCTAAAACAATTGTCACTCCAAAGTACACACATTTACCCATTAAGTCCTGTCTTTATAGTCCCCTCCACTACCCACTGGCAACCATAAATCTCTATTCTGTCTCTATAGATTACTTTTTCTGGATATTTCTTACAGTTGAAATCATCTAGTATGTAAAGTTTTGTATCTGGCTTCTTTCATTTAGCATAACATTATGAAAGTTCTTCCACCTTGTATCATGCATCAGTACTTTATCCCTTGTTATGACTGACTAACACTCCATTGTATGGATATACCACAGTGTGTTATCTATTTGTCTCATGATGGACATAAGTTGTCTCCAGCCTTTGGCTATTGTGAATAGTGCTGCTATGAACACATCAGTATAGGTACTTAACGGAGTATCTGTTTTCAGTTCTTTTGAATGTAGCTTCAGGAGTGGAATTGTAGTTGTGGTAATTCTGTGCTGAATTTTCTGAAGGGCTGCCAAAGTGTTTTCTACAGAAGCTGAACTGTTTTTACATTCCCAACAGCAATGTGTAAAGATTCCAATTTCTCCACATTCTTGCCAACACTTTCATGTTTAGTAGAGGTGAAGTACTATCTCATTGGTGGTTTTGATAGAGTAATGCAATTATTCATTTATGTCCTTAATTATTATTCATTGCTAGATTTATCCAAATTTTAATAATAGAATAACTATGATGATAAAGTGGAGGCTGAAAGAAACCAAAATCAGCAGTTTTACTTATCAAGTTCACTGGCACCCATATTTAGAAACAGAATTTTATTTGATCAAGGGTGGTCAGCAATTTTGGGCTGGGTAGAATTAGAAATATAAGAGAGAAGGCCCTCCCTGGTGGCACAGTGGGGTAAAACATAGCACTAAGAAGCTAAAGCCACTTCAGCATGAGTTCGACCCCTGCCTGCCCCAGAGGTGATCCACATGGCAGCAGGCCTCTCCTGACCGGCCCACTGCTCCCCTTAGCAGTGTACGTCATCTGTCTGCCTGTTCTGCTCCCCACTCTGTCTCTGGTGAATCCTCTCACTGCCCCGTACCTCTGGCCTGTACCCCAGTTCTATATGCACAAATAAATAAATCTTTTATAAAAAATTAGAAATATAGGAGAGAAAAAAAAGAAACAAGAGCCAGAGTAATGGTACTGTAAATCTTACTTTTGCTTTCTATTAGACTCAGTGGTTTATATATTCATAAGGGACAAGGCTAGATCAGAACATCCATCTGATACCACAAATTTTTTCTTTCCTTAAAAACTAGTTTTAAACTTGACAAATATGTCTCACCTGCTTCATATAATATTGCCCGATTGGGTGAAGTCTTTTTATAAAGGAAAACACCATTTCTTAAGGGTTTGTAGTTGACAGGAAAGATTTGGAGAGGAGAGGGAATAATTGAGCCGATGAGAGGACAGAAGAACAAGATTCGACACCAATTATAAAGAGAAAGAATAGAAGCCATTGTAGAGCACTTCAATCAGAAAGACATCTATAGTGTCAATAGTGCCACAATTTTTTTTTTTTTCAAGTTTGCCCTGCTTAAGGGCACCTGAGTTTTAGGTCTCTGAAAAACTCATTAACTACCCCACACAGGAGGTCATTTCATCCTCTGTATTCCTTGAAGACAGGATGTGTAACAAACCACTCAGGCAAATTATAGCCAGTTTTTTTTTTAATTTAATTATTTATGCTTACAGAACTGGAATATAGACCAAAGGTGTGGTGGGGAAGAAGAGTCACCAGAGACAGAGTGGGGAGCAGAACAGGCAGGTCTACTTAAATACACTGCTGCGGGGAGCAGTGGGCGGGACAGGAGAGGTCTGCCATGCCATGTGGGTCAGCTCCTTGGCCAGGGATCGAACTTGTGCTGCAGTAGCTTTGGAGAGCTTCATAATGTGGTGCTTTAATTTGTTGCGCCACCAGGGAGAGCCCAGTTTTTAAGCTGAAAGAGGTTTAAAGGGTACATAGGACATAAAGTTATTTAAAAATGAAACCTAGAACAGCTGTAGCCATCATGTATAAACGGAGAAGTAGTAGTGTCTGAGTACTCATTTCTGAGAAGCATTTCTGAAAATGAGATGAAGAATTTAATTGACTTGCAAGACAAAATGTTCAGGAAAGGCAAATGAATCAGAGATGGCAACAACTCTCTCAAGATTGCTTTAATTGTTTGTACTGGTGTCTGGCTTTAAGACAGACATTTCACAGAGAAAATATGAATTCTGCTTTGGAAAACTGTAGTCAAGTGAAGTCACTCTCCTAAAGTCTATGTGCTCTTTTATTCTTTGGGTTACTCTTCTTGTTTCACTCTCCTATCTCTGGGCCTCTGTCTGGAACTTGCTTCCTGTGCAGACGACTTCCTTTTCTGTAATTTCAACTCAGCAACCCACCCCCACCCCATTATCTTAGTCAAGTGACTCTGAGCCTCTGCTGAAGACACTTCCTTAGGGAAGTGTCTCCTGAGCCATCCCTCATATCATTTCTCTTTGATCATCCTCATGACGCATCCTCACGATGCCTCTCTTTCTTTCTTGACTGTAAGTCCCATCTAGACAGAATATTGCCTTGTTTTCTCTATATTGGTTCACATTTGTCCCTTTCCTATTTCATAATCAGAGTTCTTCAAAAATTGCTCAATGGCCCTTCCAAGCATAAATGTTTTTTGAGCATTCAGTTTTCATACTCTGATGTGAAAAGAACATGTCTCAAGCTGTGGCCTTCTCCTTTTTTCTTTCTTTTTTTTTTTTTGAGGGGGTGGAGTAAGGAGTTGTTTTTTTTTTGTTGTTGTTGTTTGTTTTGTTTTGTTTTGTTTTGTTTTGTTTTGTTTTGTTTTGTTTTGTTTTGTTTTAAAGGAGCTTAGTTGAAAGTTGAAGCAATGGTTTCTGACTGTGAGATGTATTGGCCCAAACAATCTCCTGCACTACATCAAAAATTCTTCTCCAGGGGCCCTCCCTGGTGGCGCAGCGGGTTAAAGCACAACACTGAGAAGCTAAAGCCACTTCCGCATGAGTTCGATTCCCGCCTGTCCGGGAGGGGACCACATGGCGTGGCAGACCTCTCCTGACCCGTCCGCTGCTCACCTCAGCAGTGTACTTCGTTGATCTGCCTGTTCTGCTCCCCACTCTGTCTCTGGTGAAGCCTCTCACCGCCCCTGCACGTCTGGCCTGTACCCCAGTTCTGTATGCATAAATAAATAAATCTTAAAAAAAAAAATTCTTCTCCAGTCTGTTTTGTGTTGGAAGTCCTACTACACAGACCAAACTTTGCCTGAGAGCACATATGATTCCACACTGACAAACAAGAATTTTCGGTTATTTGAAAACTAAATATTGTTTATTCCCATTTCCATTCTTACAGCAAGAACTGTGTAGGCACAAGAAAGTGCCTCCCTATCCCTCCGGGTTCTACTTTGGCTGCCCAACAATCCAATGAACATCACAGATTAGTAAGAGAAAAGAATAAGTTTTATTACATATGCATGGAGAATCTACATGCTATAAATTCTAAAATCAATAAGGCAAACATTGTCATTTATCCTGAGTTAAGGAATGAGATAGGAATGTGGGACTTCAAGGAGAGAGAACGGGGACTCACATGATAATAGGACCAGATACCCCGTAATTGGGTGTTTGCCCTACATATAACATCTCCAATAGAAAGAATGTTTCTGGAAATAACCCACATCTGGATAAATAACGCAATGTCACATTTTCTAGATAGTTAAGGAAGTGGTAAAAATTTTCCTTTGTGTCTACAGACCCTCGGTTGAATTTAGCTGTCAAAATCTTCCACTTGCCAAAATGCCACAGCATGGAAGGGCCTGTTTTTGGGCATCTTGAACTCATCCTTCAGCTGCATGATGTGGATTATTAGAAATCTGTGTCATCTCAGGGGTTGCATAAGCCTGTCATGGGAAAAACAGTGATTACAGAAGGAGCATTAGAGTTCAGTTTCTATTGTTAGGAAAGAGAAAGGGGACTCAAAAGTCAGCCCAACCTCTGCTGCTGATTTTAGCCCTGGAGATTCACCTGAGGTATCAACAAGAACCACCACCTGTCCATGTCCTTCAGATCAGTGTGTATCCTACAGAATCAAGGGAATTTAGCCAAAAGACACTGAAATATGCATCAGGACATAGGCCAACAAACCATGTACAGATCCATAGCAGAAGAGTAACCCCTCCAGTGAATTAGTAATGTGACATGTAAGAGAAAGAAAAGTTACTTCATACAAAATCTTGTCAAATCTTCCACTTGCCATTAGATGGAAGGATTTACCTGTCAAGAAAGCCTTTACTATCCAATGCACAAGTAGTAAATTCCATTAAAAGTAATAAAAACAACTGAAAGAATAAACTCTTTATTGTTATTATATGGGCGCTTCTAAATGATAATTGCAAATTATGAGTGATTCTTTTTCATCTATAAATCAGATACTGGATTATAGGTTGCAAAATTGTTTGCTTGAATTTTAATACCCATTATGTTTTTTTTGCTGTTAGCATAAACTACAGATTGGATAACAGTCTGTTTATCATAACAATATTATACATCCCATACATGAATAGATAAATCTATGCTCATAAATTACACATTTTAAGTTAGTTCACATGTTCACTAAATGTAAATTTATGTATTATGTAAATTTACTAAATGTAAATTACAAAAATTAAAATTTTTCATTAAGAAAAAGAAAAAATTGGGGCCCTCCCTGGTGGCACAGTGGGTTAAAGCACAGCACTGAGAAGCTTAAGCCACTTCCTCATGAATTCGATCCCTGCCTGCCCCGGAGGTGACCACATGGGATGGCAGACCTCTCCTGACCCACCCGCTGCTCACCTCAGAAGTGTACTTCGTCGATCTGCCTGTTCTGCTCCCCACTCTGTCTCTGGTGAAGCTTCTCGCCACCCCAAAGCCTCTGGCCTGTACCCCAGTTCTGTATGATTAAATAAATAAATCTTCGAAAAAAATGATACAAAATAGTGGGGGGACAGTGTGCCCTGTGCCTGGGAGAAGCTGCTTAAGCTGCTTGGGCTCTGTTGTCCTAAGGGTCTCACAAGGAAGGAGCATTTCACTAAAGCACATTCCGTGGGCAGTTCTGGCTTCCCACTTTTGCCTCAGACTCTGTTTTGCATTCCTTTACCAGAGAGTTCCCACCCTCTGGTGGTAAGTGGAAGTACAATCACTCAGCAGATGTTTCATTTTAACTCTGACTTGTGGGAATGGCTGGTGACTTTAACCTCAACTATGACAGTAAAATGGTGCTGAGACTTAATACAGTGAAGGATTGGCCTCTTGAGAGCCCAGAGAGGGCCTCCTCAAGACCTCCTGTGTTGGCATGCAGGTTACTTCCAGCTGAGGTCAACAGAGGCCCTCAGATGCAAGAGAAATTATTATAATATCCTTAACCTTCCTAAAAGGGTGAAAATTCCTTCAGAAATAACCTTTCTACTGGAGCAGACATCCGTTACAGAATGTTTGGTCCTTTCCTCATGCTAAAGGAGGAAGTGTCTTGGCAATGTAGGCAGCTAGTCAGGACCCGGGGGGCCTCAACCTTGTGATAGCACCTTGGTAAACAGGAAAATCCACAGAACAACATCTGTGTCAGCCAGTGTTTGTGTATCCCAAGTGTGAGGCCATCACGGGAAGCACAGGGGGTCGTGTCCAGGAGGAGGCCAATGTCATGGCAACAGGACTTGCCCACATTCCCGGTTGTGCAGATTGGAGGTTGCCTGGGCCTGGCCTGGGTCTTGGCTGTTCCAAGCTCCGATCTCCTGCCCTTTGAACCCCCACCACAACTTTTGGGTATAAATTCTCTTCCTGCACTCCCTTGATGTGGCCCTTCTTCCCTTGGAGTCCCATCCAGCAACTGGCCCCTACAAACCTCTCTTCTCTAAGACCATGTGTGGGCTTCTCCTTTAGGCAATACCTGAAGCCAAGAACCAGATCCTGTCAAGGAGATCCTGGCCCCAAATGATGACAAGTGGCCAAAGTGACCAGAGAGGAAGCCACTTGGAGCCCTGCCAACCAGAAAGACACAACACAGAGTCGCCACCTCTCCCCCCACCTCACTTTTTGCACAAAGCATAGAAGCTGCCCTGCTTCCTGCTGCTCATTGCTGGCTGTTCAGGGTCCTTCTTTGCTGAGAGAGCTTTCCAGTCCTGATCTGACAGAACATTTCTTACTTTTTTGCCTAACTCCAGTCTATACACTGATTTTCTCCCTCACCAAGACAAGGGTTGAACTTTTAGGGTCGAGTTCCTAGACCCCAGCTGTATTCATCATGAGTCCCCCATCTCTCTCCTTGAAGTCCCACACCCCTATTCTATTCCTTCACTCAGGATAAGTGCCAGCGTTTTGCCCCTATTTACTATAGAATTTATATCCATGTAGATTCTCCATGCATATGTAATTCAATTGTTCTTTTCTTTACCAATCAGCCTGCTGTTAATTTTAGTGTTCAGCCCAAGCAGAACCAGGAAGAGTAAGGAGAATTTATCATGTTGTCATACTGAACCTCAGAGAAACAGGAAACAAAACAATCAATTCTAGGATATCAGAGTACCAGGAAACTAAAGGTTGAGGCTTACTAGCGGCAGGGTGACTAGGATACTTAACTGATTTACTGGACAGCTATGTTGTCTAACTAAACCATATACTTCAGTCTGTTAGATGACTGGGTCCCCATCACCCCTATCTAGGTGGAGCAGCTCACCAGTATGTAAAGAATCTAGAGCATGCGCAGTTCTCTTAGTGGACTGAAATTCACGCCAACCCCACTGGCATACTGAAGTTTTCACCTAGGGGAGGAGATACACTGCCGTTTATGAACATGGGATGTTTATGGAACAATGACCGGAGCCAACCTATGCATACACCGGGTGACCAAAACCCTCTTTGTCTCAATTTTTGCTTTTCTTTCTTTTAAAACCTCCTCCAAGTCTGTTCTACAGAGGTACTCTCTTGGGACTTAATTCCTTATCTTCATTACCTGTACAAGTAATTAACTCCTCTTTCTCCAACAAAACCTGGCTCTGGTCTACTTGGAGGACATTCAAGAGACGAACCTATAGACTTCATTGACATTTACTGCCCCCAAAACCAGAAGCCTTAAATTTAACCCAAGAGAGATGGAGCGACTTTTGCCTGTCACAAGTTTGCAACTGGAAGATTTCCCTCAATCATAACAATCTCAAATTTTGAAAGAATTAACAGACTTTGGATTGAAGCTCAAGTTCCCAGTCTCATTTCCAGAGGCTCTAGCTCAGTAGAGTTTTGCTACGAACTAAGATTTGCCCATTTAAATTGAGCCCCGGATGAGGTTGATCTCATGGTCTGTTCTTTGTAAAGGCTGGTCTTATGGTTAAGAGTATAGGTTTGAAATCAAGTTCCAATTCCATCTCTACCAGTAGTATGACACTGGGTATACCCCTTAACCACCATTACTTCAGTTACTCCATCTATCAAAGGTCAGCAAATTCGTAGGGTTATTGTAGGACAAAATAAGATCCTACATAGAGCACTTGGTTTAAGATATGGTCGTGACAGATAGTAGTACATGTCTGCTTTTTAATTTGAAATCCAAATTACTGCAAGTTATAAGACCAGAACAATTCAGAGGATATTTGGATTTTCTGAGCCAAACAGGCATTAAATCCTCAACCTGTAGGTCTCTGAAAGGAGATGCTACATAGACCGAGTCCACTCATTCCCCAGGACGGTCAGTAGCTGCTCACGCCACCCACATGTTCTCACCCTGGGGACAAGCTTACCAGTTGAGGACCTGCTAAGATACTGACCAGCCTGGGTAGAAAAGTGCTTTGAGACAAGGACACTTGATGAGCACGGAAAGTATTTTCATATCTCTTTGTGCCTTGAAGGCTAAATGGGTGAAAGAGAAGTTAAAGCTGGCAATTCCCCTGTATAGTTGTATGAAGGGAACAACCTGTGTCTCTTCATTCACAAAATGGATATCATAGCAGTATTTTCTCCATAGTTCTAATGAACAAATAAGATGGCATGTGTAAAAACCTTTTGTGGGAATATTATACTGTGATTGATAATAGGTCCTTGGAAAGTATTGTTATTTTTCTATTCCTTCTGTTGTGAATATGCCTATAGTATTATATTCAGAAACAGATATTGATTATGAAGCATATAAATGTTTCTTAATGTTCCCCTGGTAAAAGAGCTACCTTCTTTTAATACACATATGGATTTATTAAGTTTCCTATGTAATATATATTAAAATGTTTATACAATATATATGTGTATGTACATAATGTGTGTGTGCACATACACTGTTACTGTATTGTTTTCAGCTATCTGCCTATGAGTTATTAAGGTTATAAAAAGAGCCAAGTAATATAAATCACTCAGCAAATTGTGAAGGATTATCCAGTGAGGATTATCCATTAATATAGTCTAATCCATATTGATGTTTACCTCTTGTGCTTTTTCAAATTTTCCCACTTAACAACACTTAGAATTGGTGTTAATGGACTCGACCATACCAGGCGGTCGTGCCTTGTTCTCAGCTTCACCACTAGAGGGAGCCATTCTGTAAGAAGTGAGATCAACCGAACAAATGAGTGCCCAGTAGTCCGCTAGCGGGAACTTTATTAAAAACACATAGAATGAGTCAGAGCTTTGACTAGGAATGATTTGGAAAAGAATTGAAGGCATTAGTCCACAATACATTCACAGTTGTGTGCTAGAGATAGATAGGAGAGCAGGCGAGTGTTTTAGAAGCATTTGCGGTGGACAATGGAGGGTCCTGCTTCGTCGTACTCCTGCTTGCTGATCCACATCTGCTGGAAGGTGGACAGCGAGGCCAGGATGGAGCCCCCGATCCAGACAGAGTACTTGCGCTCTGGAGGAGCGATGATCTGTTGGTAAGGATGAGAATGGGGTCATTAGTACGTAGGACGGTACCTGGATTTTTTACAACGTCCAGGTCTACTGGACCTGGCTGAAGTTTTGTGCACAGCAGGAATGTTCTTGATACTTCTATACTAAAGGGGATGTGAATAGGCTGTGAATTTAGAATTCCTCAGTTGAATCCCGCTGGGGCGGGAAGGGCAGTAATTCCTTCACACAACCAAATATCGGAAAACATTCTACTGCAATCAGTCTAGTATAGGAAAAACAAAGCTGGCCCCAAATCTTGTATGGACTCCATGTAAGAACCCTCACTGGGTCTCTAATTTCCATACTTTGTGCATCAGAACGCAGCAGATATACTTTCCATAGAAGCAAACACCAGTCTTCAAAGGAGAAGTTTCATCTCAACTGTCTGACAAAGTGTTTCTGAAACCATGGTGAAGCGTTTAATGTTTTACTCCCCAAACTCTGGTTGAACATTTACCTTTAATATAAATAGCTGACACTCACTGAGCACTTACTATGTGCCAGACACGATCCTAAGCATTTGACATGAATTATCTCATTTAATCCTCCTCATTGCTTTGAAGATTAAGTATTGAAGTACTCCCATATTATACACAAGGACACAGACACTAGGAAGTTAAAATACCTGGCCCAGTCAGTCTGGTTGTCAGACTCAACAGAACTGCTCTGAGGTGCTTTATTTTGGTCTGGTTTGGTTTGGTTTCAATATTACCATTTTATGTTGGATCAATTTCAGATTTAACGAAAGGTTGTAAAGATAGTAAAGAGTTCCCATAGCTCCTCAGGCAGTTTCAGTTTTCCCTAATGTTATTTTGCTGTCCAAGGTTTTTTAGTGGTTTTCTCTTACCAAACTACAGCCCTCCAAATTCCACTTTCATTTCTATTGAAGAAACCACATTAGGAGAGCTGGGAATTACCCAACTGTAGCTACAGCCTCTCCCTGTACTGAACCCACAACCTAGGTTGGCTTAGTGAATGAGTCAAGCAGCTGGTTCATCTCTCTCCCATAAGGATGGGAGGAAGGAGGGTGAGAGATCATCAGATGTGCAACCAAGAAACCACATCCTTATAAAAATAGTCTCCTACCTCTCATAATGCAGTTTTTTACAGCCTATGATAGAGAGCCAACTTGCTTCAGTCTAATACATTCTTTTGTTAGCTATATACCTTTCACCCCTCCCTTCAAAAAAAAGAGAGAAGTGAGAACAAATCACATAGAACTTATTTGACACTTCTACATGTGTGGACTGGAGTCCCTCTCTCCTGCTCCCTGTGACATGGGTCAGAGGCTGCCAGCATGGTTTTCTGATTTCAGAGAATATTTGCCTTTGGGAAGTCACTGGTCACTTCTAAAAGTTTGCTTCCAAAGAATATCTTCATCTAATGTCTGAATTCCCTTACTGGGACTCAAAATTCACACAATATAAGGGTTCTGGGTGGTTCAGGGACTGAGCTTGGTCACCCTGGAGTCATTCTGTGCCTTTGAGCACCTGTATCAAACGGGTGTCCAAAGGAGCAATGAAGATAAAATCGCAATTCCTGGTCACTGACATCTGGCTATATTTAGCAGAGGAGGAACATATGCTATTGAATCTACAGGATAGATTCAAATAATCTCTCAAATAAATCTGTTTTCTTTTAAAATAATATAATAGTTTATTTTTACATCATTTTGTGCCTTTGTCCATCTCACTTGTATTCCCGTGGGCTTCCCATCACCAAATCTTCCATGTGCCATCACCATGGTCATACATAAATATTTTTAAATGTTCTGTATGTGATAGGCACTGTTTTTGCGATGAGAAAAAACAACAAATTGTGTATTTTAAGGAGCTATGGGTACATGAGGTGTTCTCCGGCTGCCCAATGTAGCTGGTAGGCACAGTTGAGTAGAGATTAAATTTTGTACAAAATAAATCATCTTCTCTTATGAACCAGACTAATTTATATCCTGTCATGTACAGGCTTACTGGGTTTGCCCGCTGCCTACTCTAAAACTCTGAGCACATTCACATCTGTGGTGCGGCAGGCTGGACGCAATTGTACTGCAGCAACTGACCTTGATCTTCATGGTGCTGGGTGCTAGGGCTGTGATCTCCTTCTGCATGCGGTCAGCAATGCCAGGGTACATGGTGGTGCCCCCAGAGAGGACATTGTTAGCATACAGGTCCTTCCTGATATCAATATCACACTTCATGATGCTGTTGTAGGTGGTTTCATGGATACCAGCAGACTCCATCCCTGCAAAGAGACATAGGGCTGGGTCCTCGGGTGGTGGATGAATCCAAGTGAGAGGTAAGGGAACAGATGTAAACATCTGGAAGAGCTTACACTGGACTGAAGCAACACAATAATCTAAGAATCACCCATCCAAGAGACCAAAATGTCTTTGTAGTGCTCCATTTCTTCCCACCTCTTAGCTAGCAAGGAAGACTTGCTGCGGCATCTCTGGTGGGGTGGGGAGCTACAACATCACATTGCTGATTTTTAGTAGCCTCGCTGCTATTTTTAGTAGGCTCCCTGCTTTGTTCCAACAAGGAGCAAAGCCTTCAGGCTCCTTGCTTAAGATCCCACTCTGAGTCAATGCCAAAGTCACTCCTCTGAGCCCTCTCAAGTCTCTCTGGCTGCTGCCTTGCTCTTGCCCTCAGACTAAAGGCTGCAGAGTCAGCAGGAGACTGCTTCATTTTGTTCGGACAGACATTCAGATTTCTTCACGCTTGATTTTTTTTTTTTTTTTGGTCTGAACTGTTTGTGCATTTCTGATATGGGTCTTTTAAAAGAAACCTCCTGGTGGCTCTTCATCTCTTGGAATGCTGTGATGTAACAGTAGTAACAGCAGCACCTAGTTATTATTAATTAGCCATATCTAGTCATTCTTGAGTGGTCTCTGTGGCCAGGCCCTGAGCTTAATGCTCCTCACACACCTCACAGGTCTCTCTTAGCCACCCTGGGGTGTCAGTACTGTCACAACCCTCACTTTGTAAATGAAGAAGGGAGGCTTCTGGAGGCTGTGACTTTCCCAGGACCATGGAAGTAGAATTAAGGCCCAACCCAGTCTTTCTCAGAGACTATCTTCTCTAAACACTTGGGAGATGTCTCAAGGTCACTGTCAAAGAAGAAACATGTTCTTTCATTGTTTTCTCTTAGAATCTTGATTCTCAGCACTCAGCACATCCTTCCCGTTCAACCACTGGCATCCCTGTACCCTAAGCACAGACGATGTTTGATTGTTTCACCATCTACTACAAATGCTTTTGGCTTGACTACAATGTAGGTAGGGTTTCCTTAGAAAGAAAGCTCCTTTCTTAAAAGAAAGTCTTTTAACCTTAAAAAATGGGACATTCTGGGCCCTCCCTGGTGGC
>NW_004567112.1:54606445-54611426 GCF_000260355.1 Condylura cristata
CCACTCTGTCTCTGGTGAATCCTCTCACCCTCCGCATCTCTGGCCTGTACCCCAGTTCTGTATGAATAAATAAATAAATCTTAAAAAAAAAATGGGACATTCTTTCCTTTGCCTTGGCTTAGGAATGCTTTGGCCTTGTGGCCCCTGTGACATGCCCCCAGAGGGAGAAAGGCACTGGTGGCCAATGGTGACTGACTGAATACAGGAGGTAGGGTGAGCTCCTCTTCGCAGGAGAAGGACGTGTGGCCTACCGATGAAGGACGGCTGGAACAGCGTCTCCGGGCAGCGGAAGCGCTCATTCCCGATGGTGATCACCTGCCCGTCGGGCAGCTCATAGCTCTTCTCAAGGGAGGAGGAGGACGCGGCGGTGGCCATCTCATTTTCGAAGTCCAGAGCTACATAGCACAGTTTCTCTTTGATGTCCCGTACAATCTCACGCTCAGCTGTCAATGTGATACAAGCATGGAGATTTGCACAGGTGATTAAAACCCACCTGCCCTACTTCAGTCTACCCCACCACAACGAAGTTCATAAACTCAATATTCTAAAACCCCAAATGAGATCATAGGTCTATTCATGTGAGGCACTTCAAATCCAAGGTCACACAGTTACTGACTGGCAGAATTGAGACCCTGAGCCCTGTCTAGATGTCTCCAAAGATTTCCAATCACCACACTATAGTGTCTTCAGTCTCTGCACCCTGCTACTTGTGAATGGAAGGAATTTTAAAAAGTTCAAATAGTACAACTGACTAGCCCTTAAACCTTAATATTTATAACTGTTCTTTTCAAGAAAATCATCTTGTGATTTCACAGGCAAAGCGGTGCTTTGCTCCAGATACTGCCATCTGTAGTATCTGAGTCACTGTGATCTTGTAAGTTCCTGTGAAGCTCACCCTCTTTTCCTCTATGCCCCCTGCCTCACCGGTAGTCACGAAGGAGTAGCCACGCTCAGTCAGGATCTTCATGAGGTAGTCGGTAAGATCTCGGCCAGCCAGGTCCAGACGCATGATGGCGTGGGGCAATGCATAGCCCTCATAGATGGGCACGTTGTGGGTGACCCCGTCTCCAGAGTCCAGCACAATGCCTGGGGATTGTTGGGTGTGATAAGTCACCATTTGGTGTATGGTCACTTATGACCAAATAAAGCAGGAATTTCTAAGTGTCTTATTTAAAAGGGGGGAAAGAACACATTTTGCAAGATAGGAGAAGACAAAAAGAGGAAAAGCAGGAGGAGAGAGAACATAGAAAAATGCTACTGGGCCTAGAAGCTCATGGAAAGAAGGCATTTTGCAAGATAGGAGAAGGCAGAGGAATATGGTCCAGATGCATGATGGTGTGGAACAGGGTATAGTGGAGTTGAGTGGCCCCATCTCCAGAGTTCAGCACGGTGCCTGGGGATTGGTGGGTAATAAGTCACCAGTTGGAGTATGGTCATTTATGAACAAATAGAAGAGAAATTTCTTTTTTTCTTTCTTTCTTTTTTTTTTAAGGATTTATTTATATATGCATATAGAACTGGGGCACAGACCAGAAGAGCAGGCTAGGTGAGAGGAATCACCAGGGACAGAGTGGGGAGCAAAACAGGTCAATCAACCAAGTACACTACTGAGGGGAGTAGTGGGTGAGACAGGAGAGGTCTGCTGTGGCATGTGGACCACCTCCAGGGCCAGGGATCAAATTCACACCAAAGCGGCTGCAGCTAGCTTGCAGTGCTGTGTTTTAACCTGTTGCACCACCAGGGAGGGCCCAGAAGAGGAATTTCCAAGCTTATTTAAAAGGGAGGAAAGAAGGCATTTTGTAAGATAGGTGAAGAGAAAACGATGAAAAGCTGGAAGAGAGAAAACATAGAAAAAGTGCTACTGGACCTATAAGCTCAAAGACTTATTTTTAAAGGAGAGAAGATCTTTAGCCCAGTCAATTCTAACAAACCCCAAGTCTATCACAAAGCATGTTTGCAATGATCAAATCCTCTAACTGATGGTGCATTTAGCCAAGAGTCCCCATTATTCACGATCACCTACCAGTTGTACGTCCAGAAGCATAGAGAGACAGCACAGCCTGAATGGCCACATACATGGCTGGGACATTGAAGGTCTCAAACATAATCTGCAAAGCAATCCAAAGAGCTGTTAGCGATTCTCCCAGTCTCACCAAGAGGCTCACAGGTGCACTCTGATGAGCAGTTCTGGACAGAGGAGACTGGTAGAGGAAGCCCAGGGCAGTCCTGGTCACTGGAGGGGGAGAAACAAAGACGCAGCAGGGGACACCTCACATCTGGGACCTGAGAGTTGGGGTGGAGGCGGGGGGGGGGGTGTTCCAGACAGTACTAGAGGCTAGCTTCAGGCCCTGGTTCTGATGCAGATGTGACTGGGAGAATTCACCAAGCAAAGAGCTGACTAATGTGGGTTTTACTCCATGTCTCCCAACTATGAACCAAGGAGGAGTTTGGACTGAGCTCTGAGGCTCCTCCAGTGTGAACAGTCTAGGGCTTATTATAGCAAAGCCAAAAGAAACAGAAGAGATTGCAGCCAGGTTCTGACTTCTCTGATATAAAGAAAAAACCACTTGAATCTGAAGGTGACTCTGGTAGGGATTAGTCCCAGGTCTGGTAACAGAACCAGCTTTGAAACTTAGAACTGCCTGGCTCCAGAACCAAAATCCCTCATTGTATGCTACTGTGCATTTTTAAATGATTTGTTAGAAGTTTTAAACTTAAACCTTTAACTTTTTCAATTAAATCTTTTAAATTTCTTATAGCGCTTAGAGGCCAAAAAGGGGCTGAGAGTGTGAGTACCACCAGGACACCCCTGCATTCCTGGGGAGCTGTCGGTACGACAGTGGATTGCTAGATGGGTTTTCTCTCTGTTCTGCATAGTTCCTCCCAAACAGAACTCTGTCCACACCAAAAATGCTTGTTCCTGGAATGGATATTTACCTGGGTCATTTTCTCCCGGTTGGCTTTGGGGTTCAGGGGTGCCTCAGTAAGTAGGGTGGGATGCTCTTCAGGGGCAACACGCAGCTCATTGTAGAAAGAATGATGCCATATCTAGGAGGGGCACAGAATAGAAACATGAGCACGTGATGTCATGAAGCACCTGAGACACCAAAAAGGGACCAGAATGAGTTAAATAAAACCAGACCTAAATAAAACATTTCAAGTGTTTGTTATATGTCCACTTTTTACAGATGCAGAGACTAAACTCAAAGATGATAAGTAACTTACTGAGGTTTACATCTTGGAAGTGACTGAGAAAAAAAAAAATGAAGTCCAAGTCTGCAAGGCAAGGTGACCTGGTAGTTATGGGTACAGGTTATACATACAGGCTCTGCAGAGAAATCTGGGTTCAAATCACAATTCAACCACTTCTAGGTTGTCTGAACTTAGGCAAATTTTAAACCTTCTCAATTCTAGTTTCACCACCAGTAATAAGAGAATAATTAGTATTCTTGTAGTAGGAAGATAGTCCCAGCGTTACAATTTAGTAATTATTTAACTATGACTTCTTTACCCCCATTTCCATGTTAGTTAATGTTTGTGGGAATGCAGTTTAGTTTAGTAAGCAAAAGAACAAATAAATGGATAGCTGATTGGCTGAATAAGCTGACCTGAAATCTAGTTGTCACTTTTATCCTTTCAGGGAACTTTCCTTCTGCAGTGTGCGTGAAGATGAGGACACAGCTCCCCTGCCTCTTGCCTGGATCTTCTCTGACCCTCTGCTTTCCAGGATTGACCACACACACTATACCCTCTCTCTGATGACAGACACTTGGCCAGAAGAGCCAGAGACCAATTGCTGTACATCTGTGTGAACTGTACTTTGGATATAAGTATGTTTGCTTCATGATTGAGCAGGCTCTTAAAAATCCCCAAATTTTAAAGAATGCCGAAGTGAACAAACCATTGTAAATAAGTCTTAATTATTTATTTGTGAAAATAGAGAAATTCTCTACTTAGTCCTAGAAATATTAGATTCATCTAGAATTAACACAAAAGAAAAACTGATAATAATTTATAGAAGAGCCAAAGATAGACTGATTTAAAGACTTTGTTGTTCCAGTTTATTTGGCTTTAACTTTAGTTTCTAGAAAGGAAATTAGTCCTTCAATGGAGTAAAAGCTGTTCAAGAAATCCTGCCAGCCATTATATGTTGTGGTTATTTAAAACATCATTTAAAAAACAGTTTCTCTCTCTCTGCTCTCTTTCTCCAGCAGACATTTGGAGTATAAATTTTAGAGATTATGAAATACTCTTTTTGTTCTAAGGACCTTCCACCAGGTGCATATATCCGAAATACTTCCAGGTCCTTGAAACTCTTATAAAACATTTTCTATTAATATCTTCTTTTCAGAGCAAATTGCAGCTTCACTAAATCCAGAATCTTTGATTAAGAAAACCCAAAGAAATGCAAGTTCTATAGAGAAACAGGGTTTGAGCACTATTACTAATAACTTCTAGAAACATTATTTTCTTTTAAACTGGTGTAGGTGTGAGTGTCTGAGTGTGTGTGTGTGTGTGTGTGTGCACTGTGTGTGGGGGGGAGATGTATAGGGAAGCAAGAGATGAATAGAAGTCCAGATGTTGTGATTCTAATAGTTTTCAAGGATTTTTTGAAATTCTTATGTCACTTTCTCATTACTCCTTCTGCTCATTTTTTTTTTTTTTTGGATCATTTGTGTTTTTGTGATGCCTAATAACAAAAACCAAAGTCCTAGGGCTGAGTTTTCTCCTTATTAGTTGTATTTTCAGATCTGTGCTTCCATGTTTTGAAAGATTCATAGGTATCCCAAATCTACCATCCTCACAGCTCTCCTGCTGTAGTGAAAAGCTTTCAAGAGTAAATGGGAGAAGGTTGTTCCCAGTAATTCACCTCCTCCTTAGAATACTGCATGGAAGAGCCCTCCCTGGAAGCAATGGGTTAAAAAGCAACGCTTCAAGCTAGCCACAGTTGCTTCTGTGCAAGTTTGACATCCCCCCCCCC
>NW_004567112.1:54611561-54637761 GCF_000260355.1 Condylura cristata
GCGGTGTGTTTCACTAGATCTGCCTATTCCTGCCTATTCTACTCCCCACTTTCTCTGGTGAATCCTCTCACCACGTCTGTACCCCAGTTCTATATGCATAAATAAATAAATAAATCTGCATTGAGGGGTGGCATGAAGCCTCCCATGAAAACAAAGGGAGGGTTATTCTGGCTGCCCCCTGCACAAGGCTGGTCTTACGCAGCCCTCCAGTTGGTGTGAGCCAAAACTGTTCATTTCCACCATTGGTAATGGTCTATTATTCTTGTCACAGAACTGGCTGCCATAATCTGTAATTAGTTTATAAACTTTGTTAGGCAAAAACCTTTTTTAAAAAACAAATATTTTAGAATTTTTTTCAGTTAGTGATAATTAGAATAAATATGAAGAATTATTTTCTCCTGCAGCAGCAATGCTTGGATTATGCATCCTGAAGTTCCAACTTGCAGTGAGCCTCCTGGTACCTTTTCCATGTCGTCCCAGTTGGTGATGATGCCGTGTTCTATTGGGTACTTCAAGGTCAGGATTCCTCTTTTGCTTTGGGCTTCATCACCCACGTAGCTGTCTTTTTGTCCCATTCCCACCATCACCCCCTAAAGAGAGTCAGCACATTATAAGTCAGTCTGTGCCAGAACTTGTTAATTGATTACAGTCCAGTCACAAAAGGTTAAATAAACCATTGAAGTAGGAGGTTCCTCTCTTGGTACCAGTGACACTATGCTGACTCTCAGGGCCTCTATGCTCATAAGCAACAACCCCTCTGTTGACTGGAAACAAGCTTAAATCAGCCTCCAAATAATAGAGGGTGGTGTGGTAAGGCAACTTTCCATTGTGGTCTTTATCTTTTTAACAGTTCCTTGATAAACTGTTAAGGTAGAGATTCCATTTATCTTGTCTGCACTATAACAAATTGCTTCTTTGCACTCAATCTTTTTTTATTGAATGAATATAGGAAATTTTGTAAATTAATTATATCACATTTTGCCTGTCATAAGTCCTTTTAAGTGTACTTTAAAATTTTTCACCTACTTAAGGTATAGAAATATTATATTCTTATGTTGCAAAAGCAAAAGCAGTATCTTACAAATGACCACTCACTGCTTAATTTATAATGAATCAATTCATACCAATAAACATGAGGACAATCGCCCAAACTACGACTAATTCAGATGTACTTTTTAAAAATCATTAAGATTACACTTAAAAAAAAAAAGAAAGAATTCTCGTAACTGGAGTGACTGTTTTAGAACTGCAAAACCTCCATGGTTACACAGGGTATAGTGATTGGTGCAGATTGTCTCCAGAGCACACCATTCAATAGGAAGAATTCCTCCTTTGGGAGGGGTTTCCATTTTATGTCCTTGTGAATATATTTCAATCTGAGAATTATAAGTATCAATCAGCCAAGTTCAGTGTGCAAAATACATTTCTGATGAGAAGTAAAATTTCTGCCATGAAGTTCTCAATTTTTTACCAGATAGCTGCCACCAGCATTTGATTTCAACAAAATGTCATGGAAAAACCATGTGGCTGTCCAGATACATTTTCTTAAGAGGTGATATTAGGTAAAATTTCATTTGGTAACAATGCTTGTTGTCATCTAACATCAAGCTCTTGGAGAGGGTGTGACCCCAGCTTTTGTTTCTGTTTCTTTCCAAAGAGCTTTTGAGGTAATGAACAAGTCTTTCTGATGATGAAGATAGTAACAATGAATATATTTAGATTAAAGGACTTAGGAAAAGGGGTCATATTTTATACCTGATTGATTGAAGTAGGAGGTTCCTCTCTTGGTATCAGTCTATTTACTAGACAGTCTATTTATATATGCAATTGGTCCTTTTAAAAAACATAGTCATTATATCATCCTTCATTTTTGTCCAATGTATAGTTTCCCCATAAAAATCCCACCACTAATTCCCCTGAGCACCATCACCATAGTCCCTTGTGGGCTTCCTGGTCCTCCTCCCCCCTCCTCCCCTACAGAATGTCTCTGATCTACAGTTGCCTGATTTTGATTTTTATATTATTATATTACTTAATTTCCCCCACCCCTTATTTGGTTCCTCTACATTATCTATTATCTAAGGTTTATTTTTTAACATAATTTCTGAGCAGATAGCCCTAGACAATCTGTGGATACCCTTGGACAGAGACAGAGAGGGAACTAAGCTATTGTGCTATTTCTTTTCATTCCAGTTTGTTTTGCTTACCTGATGTCTGGGACGTCCCACAATGGATGGGAAAACAGCCCTGGGAGCATCGTCCCCCGCAAAGCCAGCCTTACAGAGCCCAGAGCCATTGTCACACACCAGAGCTGTGCTGTCTTCCTCTTCGCACATCTCAGCTGGGCCACGTCACACAGTCCTACAGGAAGAGGGAAGCCTCACCGGTAACACATCATGGAACTTCCCTGCTCACTCCCCCTTTTCAGACTGCTTTGGGGATCCTTTCTCTATACTTCCAGAACACTCTCCACTGTCCCTAATTGTAACACAGCATTATTCTCACAGTATTTGAATTACGTGTAAGCTAGTGCTGTAAACCAAAACTCTGACTTTCATGTTCAGACAACTCACCTCTAGCACCGTGCATGGCAGCTACCTATACTTATGAGCATATTGAAGATTGATTAAATGAGAGAATGAATGGACATTGTAGCGTAAAGATGGGAACATAAACACTACAAGACCAGACCTTCATGGGGACAAATCATTTGCCATCCGTTAAAAGTTTTGACCATTTTCTGCCTGTATCAGTCCAACCTTATTTTATTTTAGACATGTTATAACTATCAAAAAATTAATGTAGATTTTGAGGCAACGTGTGAGAATTTGTAAATATTGAAACATTTATTTATTTATTTATTCATATAGAATTGGGGTACAGGCCAGAGATGCAGAGGGTGAGAGGATTCACCAGGAACAGAGTGGGAAGCAGAACAGGCAGATCGACGAAGTACGCTGCTGAGGGGAGCAGCAGGCAGGTCAGGAGAGGTCTGCCACTCCATGTGGATCTCCTCCGGGGCAGACGGGGATCAAACTCATGCAGAAGTGGGTTAAGCTTCTTAGTGCTGTGCTTTAACCGCTGTGCCACCAGGGAGGGCCCAGGAAATATTGAAACATTTAATGGAAAAGGTTTAAGAGAAAAAAATATCTTCTGGGACCTGAGAACTTCTATTTTACACTAAACATTCTAAAGATGCTTTAAATTTTATTCTCACTAAAAAAAAAAACAAAAAAAACTGCAAACCTGAAAAATTCCACAAAGATTGGATAAATGACATATCAAGCAGTAAGATACTGTTACTAAGAAAAGATAGCAGGCCTCCCTGGTGGCCCAATGGGTTAAAGCACAGCACTGGAAATGTATCAGCAGCCGCTTCCCACACAAATTCAATCACTGACCAGGGAGGTGACCCACATGGTGCAGCAGACCTCTCCTGTATGGCCCACTGCTCCCCTCAGCGTGTATTTCAATCAATCTGCCTGTTCTGCTCCCCACTCTGCTCTGGTGAATCCTCCCACACCTCTGGCCTGTACTCCAGTTCTGTATGCATACATAAATAAATATTTTTCAAAAAAAGAAAGGGTGGGATCAAGAATAATAGGCTAGATAAATTAAAATTGTATGAAACCCTTAAAATGCATTTTTAGGTATTGCAAGATCAATCATATTTAATAATATGTTCATGAGGGTTATTTTGAAGTTGTGGAATTTATAAGTGGTTTTAATGATCTTTTCAGGGTTTTGTGATATTTTCTAATATTCACATTTAAGTTTGCATCACATGTCAAAATTTGAAAGACAAGAGCAAAAGAACACCTTAGAGATTTGGGGAAATTGAAGGCCTTTTAGAAAACATTTTCATCCTATGTCCTTATCTTTACAAAGGAGCAACCCCAGGGAGGTGATTTGCTCAAAGTCACACAGGGCTTGAGGCTCAGTTCAACCAGAGATCATGCCCCTTTGGCTTCAATCAAGAGTCCCTTTTATTTTCATTCCAAGTGGAATTCAGGTGAAACAGTCTATAAAGAGGAGCATCTACAGAGTTCTCTGCCGACTTTGAGATCTCAGGGTTTCATGTTGAGCAAGATTCTCCTGCCAGTTGGTGAAGTCATTGCACACTTATTTATGCACACATATCCAGATTTAGATATGAAGAACAACTCTTTAAATGAAATTTCTGGGAAATGAGAAAAAAGGCTCTGAAGTTGGCATTCTGCTACCCCTCTCCATGAAATCAAGGCTGTAATCTTTCTCTGTGTGTACAACTTCCTCTTGACCTATGCAAAGAACATCTGAGATGATACATTTGTAAGCCCATGGCGTGTACTGTGGTTTGTGAGTGAAAAAACAAGGAAATCGAGACTGAAGGAATTGGAGCAATTCGTCCAGAATCCCGATACGTTGAAGTGAGAGAACAGTGATTACAGAGCATGATGGGGCTGGCTCAAATTCAGGCTGACCTTCACACTTAGAAGCTGTGTGACTTAGCTATTGAACATCTTCTGCTCACAGTTTTCTTATGGGTGAAACAGCAATAATGTCAGTGGCAGCAATAACCCATTCCAACAAGTTCTTATGAAAATTAGATATTTTCCAATTCATAGAGAATTTAGGTTATGAGTTTTCCATAAATGTTAGCCTTAACATTATTATTATTAACATCATTGTATGATTATTCTCAGCATTTAAAATCTTTTCTTATTCTACCCTTTCCTCTTCACATGCTTCCAGTCTTTTAGAAGAGAAAACGGCAACTGGTGTGTTGCATTGTAGGAATGTTTATACCTAAAACCCACTTCAAGTCACCTTAGCTGAACCCAAAATGACTTTTTCCTTTCTTCCCTTTCCTTGCCAACTGGGAATGACATTTGGCATTCATGTGATTTGACTTTCTTTCTAGATTAAGGAGCTAGAAGAAATATGAGAAGTAAAAGGAAGACTAGGACCTCCCTGCTGGTTCAGGGGCTAAAGTCTCAGTGCTATCACTGAGTTGCACCAGCTACTGCAGCACAAATTTGATCCCCAGCCAGGGAGGTGATCCACATAGTGTGACCTCTCCTGTCTCGCCCACTGCTCCACTCGGCAGTGGACTTTGTCGATCTGCCTGTTTTGCTCCCACTCTGTCTCGGTGAACCCTCATCCACGCCTCTGGGCTGTAATCCCAGTTCACGTATACATTAAAAAAGAAGCAGCAAGTCGGAGGCTACCAGCAACCAGCAGTAGATTTCACTAGCTCTGTGGATTGACTAACCCGATTCCTAAAACAAGTAAGAGCTGAAAATAGCATAAAATTTTTGGATTAGTACATTTTGAAATTGTGAAAGAATATTCACTGTAGAAACATGGATCTACCCTTATTCGTGCCCTTATGGTACAGTGAAGTCTTGGGATGGCTTGGAGAGAGTGTTTAAATATACTGCCGCAGAAAGGGCTGACCCTCAGTGTCAGTAAACATGCAGGGAAAAAAAAATCTCAAAATTTAGTAAGTTTGTATTTTTTGACAAAAATTGTCTCCAGGTAGAATTTTATAATCTTTCAAATGAGCACTGTCATTAGGAAAGTCTCTGTTGTCCCCGGAAAGCAGATGAGTCAGCGGTTTAAAACTCTTATCTAACCTGAGCAGCAGCTGGGGTTGCAGCAAAGCATTTCCTAATTAGGTAAAACACACTCAAATGTCTGCTTTTGGAACTGCACCCTGGCCAAGGGGTTGGCTCCAACTGACTAGAATACATCTGGTGCCAAAAATGAGGAGTTAGTGGGAGGGGGGATGGGAGAACATTAGAGTTCCCAGCTCCTCAGTCTTCAAACACAAGCCATATTTAGTCATGAATCACAAAATGGAAGGAAAAATCTCAGCGTGAAAACTCCAGTCTGGGCTGAAGCTGCCAAGCTCTGGTTTACAGGGAAGTTCATTCTGGGTAGGCTGAGGGAAATGCAGACCAGACACATGCTGCATGAACCCCCCTCCTTCTCGATTTGCAAGGGCTCAGCTGGTTTCCTGCTGTGCTCTCCTACAAGCAGTCACCAAATGGCACAACTTAAAGTGTAAAACAGGAGATTAGCCCAAGAGACAAACCTCACAAGAGAACACACTACCACGAAGTGGAGCCAGAGGAACTCAGAAACAAATATACAAATAGCCAACATCCAACACAAGGCACTGACATCTGTTCATGCCTAAAACCCACTTCCAGGCACCTTAGCTGAACCCAAAGTCTAGTGGAAACCCCCACACCAAATATGAACCACAAACAAATGCTGGAGTTTCCAGGGCCTTATGTAAATACAGATATGACTTACTGCAGGCATTAAGGCTGCACCACTGAAATGTGCTGTGGCAGCTAGTCTGTGGGTTTATTAGTATAAACCAGATTTTACAATTGACTTTGTTCCATCTTCCTCTCCCCTGCCTCCCCGGCATGAGATGAATATTACTCTTGTCATTAATTGTTAGCTAATTGGTGGGGAAAGCTGCCATCATCTTTGCAGTACAAGCTTCATTCAAAAACTTCAGAGCGCACGAGCCCAGCCAAATCTCCCAAAGCATTTCATTACACAAAGCAATAGCAGAGCCCCTAGCATCTCTAAATCACACCCCTGGGCTGGTGCCACTTACCCTGGCAGTGCTCGGCTGGGCTTCTCCACTCTGGGTGGTGTTCGGGGCGGCTGCACGCTGAAGGGTTATATAGCCCCTTGGCCTGCTCCCCTCCCACTAACTTCCCAAACAAGGAACGAGGACAGACTTGAGCCCGTCTTCAGTCTAACACAACCATATAGGGACCTCAGCAGAAAACTCTCTCATCTGGGTGGCCAGAGGCCTGGGTCTCTTCCACTGCATTCCACTGCTTTGCTTCTGAAACATGAAGCAGCTCAGCTGCCTATGGGAGATAAATAGCCCAAGGCTCAGAACAACTGCTGAAATGCCCAAGACTCTGAGCTCGGGCAGGGGGGCAAATGCACATCCCTCACAAGACAGGGTGTGCTGCAGGCTGGCATTTCAGGGTGTTTCCTAACAGAGCGGGTATAGAAAGGAGTGGCCCCAAGGAGAAGAGATTAAAAACCTCTCCTTCAAATGTGACCTGCCATGACGAAAGCTACCGCGTCAGTTGTTCACAAATATACAGAGGGATTGAGCATTTTGTGGTCATGCTGTGCTTACAAACTGAGTCCATGTGTGACATTAATGGAAATCAGACTTGCAATTAGAGAGGGGCTAATAGACCTGTGTTGCCCAGAGGAACTTAGGAGTCAGCATGACCCTAGTACTATACTGATATCTATCTTCTCATTTGTCACTGAGCAACTAGCAGAATGACATCCTTTAGCTAGAAGGTCCACACAGTACCCTGTCACAGAAGCAGTTTCAGAGAAAAAGGCAAATCCCCGGGGCATCTCTCATAACCTCCTTTCTCGTGCTAACCTACCAGACAGGTGAGGTGACAGGTAAAAGACTAGATAGCTCAGGCATTTTTTCAAAGACAGGTAGTGAGAAAACACTAATCCTTCTTAAGCTCTCGTTTCCAAGTTTCCAAGGATAGTTTGAATGATTTTGTATTTGTCTGCTCTCCTCGTCCATGCCAAGGATCTAACTAAATCCAAGATAGAACATTTTTTTGTGTGTCCTACCACAAGTATTTTTAGATGGCTGATAGGTGAGAAAAATCCCAGAAGGAAAGATTTTATTTTACAGCTGAGCTACTTACTCATGTCATGGTGTTCAGTCTGTTTGATTTATGATGGGAACACACATAAACAGATATTCACCTTTGAGATATTGCACTGCTGACGATTAGAAAATTTTAAATAGCTTGACTAAATGATTGACACTATTCCCTCTACTTTCCATAAATTTGTCAACTGCATCTAGTTTTTATCCACCAGCAACTGCCTGAATGTTCAAATGGGAAGATAACACAATACAGCACAGGTTGAGAATTTGGGCTCAATCCAGAGTTTGTTTTTTTTTTTTTTTTCACAATGGCCATATGAAGTCAACATGAGACATTTTCCTGATTGGGGGTAATCTGAGTAGAAGAAATCAACCCTCCTCCCATTTCTCTTTCAAGTCATGTCTGCATAGTTGTAGGAAATTTTATGAGGTGAAAGTTCCTTTAAACACAGAGGACTGATGGTATTCACCCAGACCATGCTGGTGTCATTTTCTCCCGCAATTACAGCGGTCAAGCCAGGATGACATATAAAGACATTCAAGAGGACAACTACAAGTATTTTTCGTTACCTTTCCTTCCATCCTTTAATCTATGGTATTAACCAAGGAGGACCTGTGCCTGAAAATAAACTTCTGAGTAAGTGATTAAACACTCTCGGAGTTTGGTTTGAGATTTACACTTTCATATTTCACCTAGGTCTCTTTGGTGAGAGAAAGCAGTTCTGGATGATTGGTACAAAGAAATCTCCAGTGGAGTGTTCAGAGAGCTCCTGGATATCTCAGGCAAGCATCCAAGGATTGTTTGTCTAATTGTCAAGGAACAATTAGAAAAAGCATAGTGGCTAATGACCTGGTTGCAGTTCAGGGAAATTATAAAATAAATGTCAATTATAAGCATAAAATCAAGAATCATTTATAGATATGTGGTTCTATAGACACCACATACAATCTTGATAACACATAACAATTATTTGTTGTAAATTCCATGACATTTAAAACAATTTTATTCTTGTAAAGCTCCATTCAGAGCTGAATCTCAATGGCAAGGTATGTTGGATTGTAGAAAAGAACATCCTTAGATTTTACAACCAGATATAAAGGAAAAAATTTTAACTGTTGTCACCAAAAATAACTTGGGAAACTAAGTTTAACCATGAAGAACAGAAAGTTTTAAAAGCTGAGTTGAATCCCAAGAGGGAAGGGGCTTTATCTGTTGTCCATTTGGCACAGTATTTACATTCTGCCTGGTTTTTTTTTTTTTAATTTTTTTTATTTATGCATACAGAACCAGGGTACAGGCCAGAGGTGCAAGGGAGTGAGAGAACTCACTAGATACAAAGTAGGGAGCATAACAGGCAGATCGAGAAGTACACTGCTGAGGAGAGCACCGGGCGCTGTGCCACGTGGGTCACCTCTGTGGCTGGAGATCGAATTGCGCGAAACGGCCATGACTCGCTTGCAGTGCTATGCTTTAACCAGTTGCGCCACCAGGGAGGGCCCCATTCTGCCTGTTTCTTTTGCCTCATCTATACCACTCAGAAGTAGAATGCTCCCACAATGATTCTCAACAGTGGAAGAGCTCACAGCTTAGGAATTTCACTGATGCTGTTCCCTGCCTGGAATACATTTTCCCCCTTCACCCCTCTAACTCTGCCCCAAAGCCCACTCCAGCTCTCTGGCATAATCTCCTCACCCTCTTCAATTCAGTTAGATAGCACCACCCCCAGGAAGCCTTCCCTGCTCACCTCCATTCTCCATGTTGGTTAAGAGCCTTCCTTTGTCTGCCCATATACACTGGATTCACCTCTATTTAGGGAGTCACATTGTTCTAGAATAATACACCTAATTTCCAGATAAAACTATATTGCATTTCAGGTCAAAGGATAAACTGACTTCACCTTTGTATTGCTACAGACTGGGCCATTCAGTAAATGTTTCTTGAATCTAACTGAATTAAGCACATTATATGCCTAGCTTATAGTTTTGGAGCAATAAAAGTCAATGAGTTTTGAGCAGATAGTATTGTGACTTATCTTCTCTACACCTATGAGCTCATTTAATATTTACAGATGCCATAAGAAATATATTGGCAGGTGAGGAAATGGAGTCACAGCTAAATTAAATATACTACTAAAGATCCCCTAGATAATAATTCATGAAACAGAGATTCAGAGCCAGACATTTATGGGTTTGACATGATGTAGAGTTGATGCACATACACAGAGACAGGCACAGTAGCCTGGGTGTCCGCATCCCCCAAGGGGGTAGAGAACAAGAGGTGAACCGTCATGCAGAAGCAAGCTAACTTCATGATTCAACACTCCTGCCTTGTGAGTCCTGAGCCCATAGGAGAATATTAGCACCAACTGACCCAAGTGATAGAAAACACCTCCAGCATCAGCTCCTCTCTCCTAACCTAGACACAAGCCTCCCAGCTTCCTACTAGTGAACTTCTTCACAAAAGCCCTGGCTGTCTAGTGTGACTGTCATGGTTTGTTCATGTTGATGTTTAGCTGTTATGTATCTTAGGTTTCTCTTGATTGTGGAAGTTTCTTAGACTTTCCTTTTATATGTATAAAGATTATTTTTATTTATTTATGCATACAAGAACTAGGGTGTAGGCCAAAGGTTTTGGGGTAGGGGTGGGGGCTTACCAGAGACAGAGTAGGGAGCAGAATAGGCATATCTACTGAAATACACTGCTGAGGGGAGCAGTGGATTAATTCCCTGGCTAGGAGTTGAACTCATGCTGCAGTGGCCGGTGATAGCTTGCTAACACTGAAATTTTAACTCCTATGCCACCAGGAAGGCCCAAGGTTATTTTAATAACCTTGACAGATTGGACAGTTAATGCTGTTGAGCACTCCTGGCCTGTCTGTCTCATAAGACAGAGGTTACATGTTTTGGAGAAGGAGTCTCCATTGGTCAAATGCCATTACTATCACTTTATATCAAACATGTATGCTATAAAGATGACCTACATTGTTTATTTTCATCTTGATCACCTGACTCTGGTTTTTCCGGTTTCTATATTGCTATGTTACTCTTCTTTCAACCCCTTATGTACCATTATTTGGAAATAAGTGACTGGCCACCTTCCACACTTAAGGAATGGAGAATTACACTCCCCATCCTGGAGGGCAGAATACATAAATTAACCTGGCTGAAATATATTTTTGTTAGGTTCTTCAATGACTCATCCATACCAAAATTTGGGAATCACTAGGGTAAAATTTGGGAATCACTGGGCCAAAGGGCCAGAACCACATGATGTCCTGGGGTTCCTTCCAACTTGATGAATCTCTACGTGTGAATGACAATGGGTGGAGCTGCTGGACTTATGCAGAGACAAACTGCATAAGTCTAGAAACTTATTTAGTCTAGAAACCAAATCTCAGATCCTCTAGACACAGTGAATAAATATAGAATTGTTGATATTACCACCATGGAGTGTTTTGGAATTGGAACCCAACATGTTGGAGGAGGAAAAAACTGTACCAGTGAGGATATATTCAGTGCTTTGTGCGGGAGTCATAGACAGTGCTGGAGTGAGATGAAGAAGAGAAGGTAGCTGCTATAACAGCTGGAGAAATGGAGTCAGGCTAGAACAAAAGTTCCTGGGTCACAGAGAACTGAATGAAGATGGCCCCATGACCCAGAAGCAGTATAAGGTACTCAGAGCTACAAGAACAGCAAACACCTTTACTAACAAGAATAGCAAACATCTATTAAGGTGACTCATGTGTCCAGCATCAGTTGTGCCATTCCTATATCCATTACCTAAATTAGGAAACAGAAGTTGAAAGAGTTTAAATAATTTTTGCAGTATGCACCACTGCTGAGTGATGACTTACGGACTCAGACTCAGATCTTCTGACTCTGGACCTGAGGTAAAAGCAAAGGATTAAGCCAGCTGTTTCTAAAAGGGACAGGACAATCCCAAAGACATGTAGAAAATGTGCTACATGTACAGCAGGAGAGAACCCAGCTAGTCTCCGCTCAGGAAGATGGAAGAAAGAAATACCCTCTTTACAGCCACTGACTTCACAGAAACAGTTAAGAAAGACACCCTGAAGATGAAAACATTGCCAAGATTCTTGGCATGTGACCTGTTGAGAGGCTTATGGTGTAACGGGTGTAAAACTTTTTTGGACTGCAGTAAAAGCCTTGAACTTGTAACAAAACTATCACCAAGGGGAAAGTGTTTTATTATTGCTATTTATAAACCATGCGTAGTGACTACAACCTTGCTCCCCAATTGGTTTCAGCAAAAGTGCAGTTAGAGAGCCGAGTGTCACATTTAATTTCGGAAATGACCAATGGTCTTGGTGCCAATATCAGCCCCAGCATCTTGGTCCCCTGGGTCACTAAGAAGTTTTCATCATATTAATGGCAGACGAAGGGGTACTCTGGGGTCCTTAAATTTGTATTTCTGCCACTTGCTGCATAAACACAAAGCCTATTTTCCTATGAAAGAACTTTAATAAAATGTGCCTAGAGAGAAGGTCGATAGTTTGCCAATAAAACACCCAGTTACCCGTTCCCTTGTGAGTAAATGCTCAGCCAAGCAGGGCCACGGAGACGCAGAAGTTTGCTACAAGTCTAAGGCACCCTCTGGCAGGGAACCACAGGAAAGGGGTAAAAGGGGCCAGACAAGTCTGGGACAAAATTAAAGTAGAAAGCCAGATAACAGCCATCATTGTCAGCTTCCTCCCTAGTCTCTGACTCAAGTCTCTTCTATGTCCCACAAGTTCCTTACATAAGTCCAAAGCTAAGAAACAAATGTATCCTTTTTCTTCACATGTCTCTCTGTCCTACATGTCCTCTCCTGTGTCGCTCCAAATCTTCTTTAGCTTTGCCCAGCTATCCAGCTCCTACCCTTCAGTAGGGACATGGAAGAACCCATTTTTATAGAGAGCCTTACAAAAATGAGTTGTTTCCTAAATATAGGTAACAAGTGTTTTTCACACCCCAGTCCCTGAAAATAGTGAGTTGTTTGAAGTGTAGCCAAAACTACTCAGAAGCACAGTCATTGGAACTGTGTGGCTATTTGGTCAAAATAGTGCTTCCCCCAGGCCAGAGGCTCTGACATGGGACTGGAGATGTGCATTTAAAAAGAGTCTTCTAGAAGCTCTGGAACAGAGGGTGGAATAGTGTGACATAAAAATTCTGAAAAGTGTAGAAGGACACAGATAGTTGGTTTATTATCACCATTACCATCTTTTGTCAGGTCAGGTTCCCAGACACAGCACAGGTCTATGTATCTGCTTCACACCTCTCTGAGGATGGCTAGATAAGATCAGAGGCCTGTGCTCTAATCCAGGCTATGCTGCTAATTGTCTGTATGGCTTTGGGCAATTCACCAAGCCCCCTAGCCACGTTTTATCATCCACAATGGTAAGTGTTTGGGGAACATTAAAATGTGCTTTATCCATCTTTAAAAGAAATACAAAAATTGGAACAAAGTTAAAATGCCCTGAGAATATCTCTGAAGTAGTAAGCAAAAAAAAAAAAAAAAAAAGATAGTTGCATGAAAGGAAAGCATGACTGAGACCTAGTGACTGAATTCTGCCCTAGGAGTCAGTACATGATCATTGACTGACTGTGTGTAACTTGTCTCTCACTTAGCAAAAGGACAGTGACCCCACTCAACCACTTCACCTGAAGAGTATAGAATGTCCAGAAAGACATTAATAAATAGTTTGAGTTTTGGAGTCCTCCCTGGTGGCACAACAGTTTAAAATACAGTGCCATGAAGGTAGTCACAGCCACTTCAGCATGATCCCTGGCTCAGAAAATGACCCACATGGCGCAGCAGACCTCTCCTGTCTAACCTGCTGCTCCCTTCAGCGTACTTCGTCAGTCGGCCTGTTCTGCTCCCCACTCTGTCTTTGGTGAATCCTCACCGCCCCTACACCTCTGGTCTGTACTCTAGTTCTGTATGCATCAATAAATAGTTAAAAAAAAAAACATTTTGAGGGCCCTCCCTGGTGGCACAGCTGGTTAAAGAACAGCACTAAGAAGCTAAAGCCACTTCTGCGTGAGTTCAATCCCTGCCTGCCCCAGAGGTGACCACATGGCGTGGCAGACCTCTCCTGACCTGCCTGCTGCTCCCCTCAGCAGTGTACTTGTCATTCGACCTGTTCTGCTCCGCTCTGTCTCTGGTGAAGCCTCTCACCACCCCCGCACCTCTGGCCCGCACCCCTGGCTAGGGGGCTTGGTGAATTGCCCAAAGCCATACAGATAATTAGTAGCAGAGCCTGTATGCATAAATAAATAAATCTTAAAAAAATTGTAAACTATTAAGGGCAGATGAATGGGGTGTGTTATCCATTATCACCTAACTTAGAATTAATTCAGGTGAATCCCAAGTGTCTGGAGGATCTGAAATGCTTGTCTAGGGTGATGTGGGGTTTAGGGCTTCATCAAAAGCTCTGACTTTTCAGTGAGAACATCCCTTAAAAAGCAAAGTGGCCTGAGAAGCACGGAGGGTGGGCAGGCCATGTGCCAAGAGCAGCCTGGGAGTTTACACAGCTCTCATTTTTAGCATCAGACATATTTCAACCCCTAGAAAAGAGAGTGAACATGAAGGGCCTTGTGAGTATCTTTGATTGCTTAAAAATTTCTAAAAGCTGCAAGTTGGAATTCCAGTCATCCACTTCCTTTTTCAAGAAAACTAAGACCCTATAGGGTAATTTCATACTGAGGACACCCACCTCTTTAAAACTTGATTGGAATTTGAGATTGTTGGAACAGGCCAAGATGCTTATTCTGAGTCACTGGGAAAATCTTCCAGCATCTTTGCACCTCAGTTTTCTCATTTGCAAAAGGAGAGTGGTATGACATCTACTCTGTCAGATTGTGGGGGCAAGGGGGAAACGCAGTGGAAAACTGAATTCTGGTAACTTTGATAAACTGCTCTCCTCAGCATTGTTCCACCCTCCCATGCATTTTATCACAATCCACAGTTTGAAAACTGCCTAACTCAAATTGGTAAATGCAGCACAACCCGGCAAACTTCAAACACAAAAATAAATAATAGAGCACTTGTTCCTTAAGCTTTCAAAGATGAAAGATGGGCATGAAAAGTAGACCATTATGTTTCATGATTTATTTTTACTGTAAGTCTTATCTTGTAAAGGTGAATAAGAGAAAAATATACTGAGGCTCATTAAAGGCAATGATGTTCACACACCTGAACCCATTTTAATCATCACTAAATTCAAAGCAGGAAGGGGGTTGACAAGATTTTCGTCTCCACCCCCATTTTAGGAGACTAAATATCAGTTTGGCACTCAATATAAATTTCAGTTTTTAATGTATCTCAAGATTTTGTTAGTATAATAGTTCTACAAGTTTGTATTTATTTTTACAGAATTCAAACGAGGATTCCAGTAACAATTACTCTTTGCTATAACACTTATCATTATTTGATATTTGTCCAACTGTGATGTTAAGGTGTGTGAGTTCTAGAACTCTTCTCTAGAAGTATTTGATTCAATAGTTTTGAATATATAGCAATTTGTAGCTAATTTTATGTTGTATTTTAAATTTGTATTTGAGTTTTGAAAACTCTTAACTCAGCTATGTTAGATCTAGTAGCTCTCATTTACCTTGAATGTCTAGCTCAGTATCTGGCTGCATATTTGTGTAGTGAGATATGTTGTGCAGAGTCTGACCACCTTAAAATTAAAATTCATAATAGGGGCCCTAGTGACACAATGGGTTAATGTGTGGCACTGCTAAGCTAATCTCAGCTGCTTCAGCATGAGCTGGGAAGGTGACCCACATGGCGCAGCAGACCTCTCCTGTCTTGCCCGCTGCTCCCCTCAGCAGTGTACTTCGTCTATCTGCCTGTTGTGCTACCCACTCTGTCTCTGGTGAAGCCTCTCACCACCCCTGCACCTCTGACCTGTACCCCAGTTCTGTATGCATAAATAAATAAATCTTTAAAATAAATAAAAAGAATTCATAATAGAACTATTGAAAGCACATTTGTTTCCCTAAACGCATGACAACAAGAACTTTACCCAGCTGTGGATGCTGGTAACACAATCACTCCACTGGCTTGAAAGAATGCAGGCAAGAGTCTGCATTTCCTGCACATAATTGTCAGTGGAATACTTTTTGGTCAAGAAGAGCAGAAAATTCTGGCTTCTTCAAGGAACTGGGTACAGGCAACCCCTCCTCCAAAAGAAGTCAAAATGCCACCCCAGACAACATTGACTTTATAAGGGAAGGCAGCTTCTGAGTCACCGAAAGTCCTTTCCTGCTTAGTTCTAGCCTGGAATGAAGCACTGCTAAAAATGTTTCACGCAACTGTTGATTTAGGAATTTCTGCTCTCTTTTCTAGTAACAGAGTGTGTGTATGTTATGGAGATTCTGCAGGACCTTATACCTCACTCACCCCTTTTAAAGCCTTCTTCTTGGAAAGTGGCTGTGGAAAAAAGAATTCCCAGACTTTGAGAAAGAAAAGTTTCAGTCCATCAGAACTTTGTCTGAGCTTGCTATTTAAGGTAAAACTTGACCTTTTTCCCCAAAAAAACATGCAGATGGAAAATCTGGCCCGAAGATCCTTCTGAATAAGGAGAAACATTCCAGAAAACGAAGTGCTAAGGATTTTTTGGGAAAACTACTATCTCTGTTGAACTAAGACATTTTTTTCCCTGCTTGCATTGACTAGTGGACAGTTCAAGATGATTTTATAAGTAGGATCTTGACCACTAAACGAAGAAATAAAATCCTAAGGCGTGGAGTGGGGAAAATAAGAATGTATTGTCTGCATAAGAAGAAAATAGATTATTCTAATGCCTTGCTTGCTTGCCACTTCTCTCATCTCCCAAATAAATTTCTTCAGTGTCAATATTCAATCTAAAAAAAAATGTACTATGGAAGAAATTTCCCACATTCTATTTGTCTGGGAACACTGACTGGACTAAAACCCAGGCTGTTAGCTGTGTCATTGTGCCTCCTCAGTGCATCTTGAGGTTCTATCTGCAAGGAAGCAGCACACTCAGAAAGGCACATTGTCCTTTCTGCAAAGGAGATTTTTCAGAGCATTAAGCTTCATACAACTTTATTTATTTATTTTAAGATTTATTTATCTATGCATACAGAACTGGAGTACAGGCCAGAGGTGTAGGGGCGGTGAAGATTCACCAGAGACAGAATGGGGAGCAGAACAGGCCGACTGACAAAGTACACTGTAACTGTTGATTTAGGAATTTCTGCTCTCTTTTCTAGTAACAGTCTGTGTATGTTATGGAGAGCAGCGGGCGAATCAGGAAAGCTCTGCCACACCATATGGATCACCTCCGTAGCAGGGGTTGAACTCATGCTGAAGTGGCTTTAGCTTCTTAGTGCTGTGTTCAACCAGCTATGCCACTGGGGAGACCCCCAACTTCAATATTTTTTGACTGGTTTACTCCTGCTCAGATTTTTTTTAATCACTGTGATTATCAATTTCTCAAGAAAGCTTTCCCAATAAGACCTTGTGTTATATGCTAATATCATTTAATATTTCCTTCAGGCTACTTATCATTATAATGGCATATTTATGCATGAATTTTGATGAATTTTTAGAGACATATTTATGCATGAATTTTGATGAATTTTTAGAGACATATTTATGCATGAATTTGGATGAATTTTTAGAGAATATTGGAAACAGTGTTTCCAATATTCAGTCAACCCATAAATTCCTTATAAATTGCATCAATCTGCAGAATGTGAGGTATAAGCAGAATATTTAGTTTTATATGCCTGAATCAAGGTATCTGCCAGTTTCTTCATTTACAGAGACACCACTTCAAATCAGGTAATTCTGTTTCTCTAAAAAGAGTGTCTCCCATCTCTAGAAGCATACCCCAAAAGCCCAGTAAATTTTTTTTGTTGACCTGATTATCCTCTCCATGAAGGCCCCTTTGAATGCAGCAGTCACTGGGCCTTCTCTTACTTCTATCACCACCTCAATCCTGCAGTTTCCTTGGAGTGCAGGCCCTTTTGTTAGGAAGGTGGTTGGATGGCAATGCAGAGGTTATTTGACACATCTAGTTCTAGCTAAGCCCTGCTCAGACCAGCCATGAGTGCTAGGGGGTCAGGAGGACACTATATCAGAATATTACAGATTGCATTTGAATAGTCCAGAACTTACACAGTCTGTGCAGCTCTCTAACTTTCCATCTGCCCTTTGTGAACCCAAAATCTGACAGACTAATCTGAAGTGGTGTCTGACCTTAGGATTCTATACCAAGAGACAATAAAAGCTAAGGACAAAAATTTGACTCGCCCTTATTCATAAGAGGCACAAATAATAGATATCTTCCTGAGTACTGAAGTCTTATTTTCAAGTACTTTTTAGACAATTGTAGACATGGGAAGGAAAGGGTTTTCCAGAGCCTTACACTGGAGAAAGCAAGTGTTTTCTTACTCTCATTCTGAAAGTTTAAAAATTTAGTTATTTTAATGTGTAGCTCACTTCCAAGATTATAAAGAAATAGATGATCTATTTTATCTCCTCAAAGTTTTAAGTGGATAAAATAAGCACAAGTAAGGACAAATGCAGGCACCAAATAAAAACCCAAGCTCGGGCCCTCCCTGGTGGCACAGCGGGTTAAAGCACTGCACTGAGAAGCTAAAGCCACTTCTGCATGAGTTCGATTCCCGCCTGCCCCGGAGGAGACCACATGGTGTGGCAGACCTCTCCTGACCCGCCCGCTGCTCCCCTCAGCAGTGTACTTCGTCAATCTGCCTGTGCTGCTCCCCACTCTGTCTCTGGTGAATCCTCTCACCCTCCGCATCTCTGGCCTGTACCCCAGTTCTGTATGAAAAAATAAATAAATCTTTAAAAAAAAAAAAAAACCCAAGCTCGGTGACCATGGAGGGCTCAGTAGGGTTAGCCATGTCACTCGTCCTTAATCTTTGTCAACAGGGACCATGAATTAGTGGTAGGATCCGAGTATTTGTGTAAATGGAAAAAGCTAAGAATGAGTGGGAAATATTTCTACAAGCTTTATTTGTTAAAGGTTTAGGTTCAAATCTCGTTATTTGACTAACTCCTTCCTCTTTAGATCATTTGGGTTTGATTTTCTTGTTTGTATTTGAGGAGCTCCTCAGGAGAAGCCCTGCTGAGCATTTAAAGAGGCTTAGTCCCTTATTATTTGAAGACATCAATAAAAGTACCCTTACAAAGCAGACAGGCTCCATGACATGTAGTAGTTTCAGAAATTTGCACAAAATTCTTTCCTTGCCTTTAGTGCATGATTTCCCCACCTAGGAAGCAGCCAAGAAGGCTCTCTGATAGTGAACTGACATGCAGTGCTGCAGCTTACCCAACAGTTTATGGACGCCAGACTTGTAGTTCCTGGAGAACTAGAGGCTAGACACTCATAGGGGCCACTTCTTAATTATCCATTTCTAATGAACCTGGATGAAGTGACCATTGCAAACAATAAAGAGAAGAGCTATTTAAATTCAGCTACTGACTCTTTTGCAGAAATAAAACAAATAAAGATCATCTACTGTTATTTCTAATAGTGATCCATGTCACAAGAACAACTTGGAGAAGAGAGAGTTTAGGAAAATAATGGATCCTCCTTTATTTTTCACTCCATTAACATTTAATATAATATTTGATGTAACTGGATCTAGATTTCCTATTTTGTGGCTTAATTTGTGTTTCTTTCATTTTCTTCTTTTTCACCTCTCTTGCCTCCTTTTATAGTATTTGAATATTTCCTACATGCTATTAAAAATTAGATATTTTCTTTTTAGCTATATCTTCTTTTTTTTTTTTAAAGATTTTTATTTATTTGTGCTTACAGAAGTGGGGTACAGGCCAGAGGCTCAGGGGTGGCGAGAGGCTTCACCAGAGACAGAGTGGGGAGCAGAACAGGCAGATCGACGAAGTACACTGCTGAGGGGAGCAGCGGGCGGGTCAGGAGAGGTCTGCCACGCCATGTGGTCACCTCCGGGGCAGGCAGGATCGAACTCATGCGGAAGTGGCTTTAGCTTCTCAATGCTGTGCTTTAACCTGCTGCACTACCAGGGAGGACCATCTTCTTGTTTTTTTTTTTTTTTAATGAACTTACTCTACTAATTACAATACACATTTTTAAGTCTCCATATTCACTGACAGTTAATGTTGCAATGTTTCATGGAAAACATTGCATTGAAATCTTCTAAGTGTGTGATTACCTATCCCTTCTCATTCTGCTACTATGAATATTATAAACCACATATGATGGTATAAGACTTTAATTCTCTGCATTGTTTCTATTTTAGTATATAGTCTGTCAAAGCGAGCATCCAGTTATTTTGATCAAACTCTGGTCTCTTCCCCCAATATCTATTTGAACTGAGAATCCTAAAGTATTCTAGCATTTTTTTTAGCATTTCAGATGTTTTAGATGGCAGATATAAAATTGTGTGTGTGTGCGTGTGTGTGTGCATGTGCACGCATGTGAGAGAGAGACAGAGAGTGAGCTGGAGTACTGACAAGATCACTGCAGAGTAACTAACACAGATTGAACCCACTTGCGTTTGTGGTTGTTATCTTCTGAAAGGACACTTTTCATTCTTAGTCTTTCCAAAAATAGTTTTGACTTCCAAGTTACATTTTTCTGTTTTCATTTCTCCTGGACTTTTTTTCATTCCCTCTTTCCCTCTGTGTGACCCATACAGTCAAAAATTCCTTATTGGGATAATTTCTGGAGCTGTTTTGGAGCTAGCACTCATGACGAGTGCCCTGGAGATTCCTCGCTGGATCTAAGGGATCCCATCTTTGGGAACCTCCCAGTTATCATCACCACTTGAAGTGACACAAGAAGTGAAATGTTCTAGTGGTGAGAAAAAGCCAGGCCAAATTGTAAAATCCTTTCATAAAGTGCATGTGGAAAAGAACAGCTTATTAGAAAGCTAAGATTGCAACATCCTTCCCTTCTAAAGAAAAATGCTTCCCTTTACCCTGATTAATCAGCTAATGAAATACTCAGCTATGATTAAGACCATTTGCCTTGTAGGAATTGTTTAGGAAGGAACGCTGTACTTCTCTTTAACCTTGTGCCCCAAAAGTATTTTTTAACATGAGTCATTGTTGGTGCCTCCTTGGTGGCCTGGGGGTTAAGTCTCAGTGCAACCACTCTTGGGGGCCCTCTTGGGCGGCTGGAATTCTATCACCCGCCAGGAAAATAACCCACACATGGTGCAACAGACCTCTCCTGTTAGACCTGCTACTCCCTCAGCAGTGTATTTCAGTAAGTCCACCTGTTCTGCTCCCCAGTCTGTCTCTGGTGAACCCTCTCATCCCCCACACCTCTGGCCAATACGCCATTTTTTTTTTATTTTAATTTTTTTTTTACATCATTCTTCATTTTGTCATTTTTTCATCTCAGTTGTGATCCCCATGGGCTCCCACCACCAATTCACCCATGTGCCATCACCACAGTCCAGTGCACTCTTCCCATCCCAGTTCCGATCCCATTCCCCCTTCCAACCTCATAAGATATCACTGGTTTATGGTAGTTGATTGTTTTCTTTCATATTCTATTACATTCATTTCTCTCTTTTTTCTTCTTCCCCCAATCACTTTCGCTCCTGCTATGAATGAAACCATCGGGTATTTTTCTCTTTCTTTCTTCTTATTTCACTAAGTATTACCTCTTCCAGCTCCATCCATGTTGCTGCAAAGATGAGTTCATCTTTTTGATTGCTGAGTAATATTCCATAGTATATATGTACCACATCTTTTTAATCCAGTCAACTGTTTTTTGGCATTATATCCCAGTTCTTCTATGCAAAAATAAATCTTAAAGAAAAGCCAAGTCATTCTTTCTAAAGTACAAAGTGCTTAAACTGAGCAAACCCCAATACCTCTCATTAACGTACAGATATTGGATAAAATCTATATTCATTTTGCAATGGATTCAATGTCACTTGGCAAACTAATTTTGGGGGCCCATAGAGAAGCACATGGACATATACCACATGCATCTCTACCTGTATGATTTACATATTTAGATAATAGGTACCTTCAGTTGTAATCTTTTTGCTAAATTTTAAAATGGGACTAAATCAGACATTGATTAAGAAGTAAATATAACCAAATTAAAGTGATTTTTCAATAGGTTTCAATCTCTGGTAAAGAAGTACAGTTCTCAAGGCCTCTGTTAGGGAAACCAGCAACAAACAGAAAAATGTTCTTAACATTTTCCCAAAAATAGATATTCAAAGAAATTGCATTTCAATCTGAAGCTTTATGTATTAAAAGTGAGGTTGAAGCTACACCCATGATTTGAAAATAAGAAAATACAATTTCCACAGCATATGATTGATAATCTTATTCAGAACATTTGTTTGGCAGCCAGATAGATCAGTGAATGGTTATTAAGTAATATAAATATCTTAAATAATATAAATACCTTGTGTGAATTCTACATGACTACTGGCCTTGGGCATAGCTTAACTTAAGACTTTGGTAAAAAGTCTTTCTTCTAATTAGGGGGCATTTTGGGGAAATGACTAATATCTTCATGTTGTAAGGTCAAAAGTGGAATGTGGCTCAATTTAAATAATAGCTCAGTGACTCCCAGGAGCCTGGTAACCCGCTGGGGCAAATAACACACTATTTTAAGAGGCTAGAGTTCAGTTTGTAGAGTTAGCCACTTTTGATTCAAAGCCCAGATGGGCAAATTCTTGTTTGTGTAACTCTGGGCAATTTCTTTCACCTCTCAAAACTGCATCTTTAGGTGGGAGAAAGAACAGCAATATTTTGACAATCTCAAATACATTCTTTAGTGCAATGCCTAGCTTGTTAGTAATGTTCAGTGAACTTAATTATATTACATTAAATTAGCAGCTGAAATCAAAATGAAACCAGTATTTAAAATAACCAGTTTTTTAAAAAAAAACAAACAAGCAATTCCTCAGCTAATGCACACATTAGGACTGCTTCTACATTTTCCAAATCTTTGAACATTTTGGCATTTTAAGGATTATGAGAATGATTGCTAGAGCAAACAATATTTGAAGCATTGATAAGCAAGGGGCAGAAGATTCTTGTGGGCTAGCACCCATGTGTCAGTGAGGTCCTAATCCCATGGAGAGAAATCAGGTGAAAATAGTTACATGATTTGTGTGTGTGTGTGTGTGTGTGTGTGTGTGTGTGTGTGTGTGGCTTGTTAAAGATGAGACATAATGGGTGATTTTCTGCCATCCCTACTTTCTTAGATCTCTGATAGGTCAAGAATCGCATGTGGAAGAGGTATGCAAAGAGACAGAGGGAGCCATAAAAAAGCAAATCTGTTGGTTCTGGGCTCTGTAAAAGGCAGACCAGGCCTGCATTTCCCCTGCGATTTTTATCTCCATGAAGGTAGGACACTTATTTATATCTGCATCTTCAGGACATAATACGCCACCTGGTCTGTAACAAATTCTCAATAAATATTCTAGAATATAATTAAGGACAGAAAATGAGAGATAGTAACCTACCAGGATGGTAAGTCTGTGTTTTCTTAGATTTGAGGAATCTTGTCTCCTTCCTTTTCATTAGTTCCTCAAATTTACGTGGCAAAATCTGAGGTCCCTCTTCAGCTCGAGTTTGGGCCAAATAACCTTGTCACTGAAATTTTAGGTTCTTTCTAATTAAGACTCTATCACAGATCTTATTATGAATTTTTTATGACTCTCAACTAGCATAGTTATATAATGTGTATTAGATAATACATAGGAATGGACTAGTAAATCATATTGCTAATATTATGATAAGTGTCCATGGAAAGATTTAAGAGTAGTTAATCTCAAAAGTGTTGAGAGGGTTGAAGTCAATAAGTTGGGGTTTTAGGGAACAGGCTGAGTCTGAGAACCCTAGGCAGGCTCTTTCTCAGTCCTTGTCTTCAATGAAGAAAGAATTCACTTCAAAATCAGGGTTACAGAAAACCAAGAAATATATTTATAGTTGGGAGGAAGAATAAGACAGTTCTCTGAACAGAGTGGCCCTGACGGCTCACTACTGAGATGGTGAGAAACAGGAAGCAATGAGATGGAGAGCCCCTGACATGCTTATGTGGGCCGTGGGCAAGGAGGGGAGTTGTGTTTTCGGGTGTCTTTGTGTATGTCTCTTGCTGATTGGCTGGGCCCGCATAGGTCTCTTAGGGTACACAGGCCCATTGAGTTCGCCCATGTTACCTGGCCTACCTTCCTGAAATTAGCCTTGGTCCATTGCTTTGGCATTCAGTTGCTGTGTTGGTGTTCTGAACTCTCCAATCACACTAAAATAAGGTACCTAGGGATGGATTGGGGCAAGTGGAAGGTAGCATGGGAGAAAGGTGCCTTCCTGGTTGCAAATGAGTGTTGCTTTCTTTTTTTCCTTTTGAAAGATTTATTTATTTATGTATACAGAACTGGGGTACAAGCCAGAGGTACAGGGGTGGTGAGAGGATTCATCAGAGCCAGAGCGAGGAGCAGAACAGGCAGATTGAGCTGATTGGCATGATGAGGTCCTGGGCATGGGTGTCCACAGCAGAAATGTCTGATGCCAGAGTGACACGTTTCTCTCTTCCCTGTCCGGCTCAGCACTGGCCCTCTGCCCATTGCTCTGTGCTAGGACCCTCTACCTCTGTACTTCTGTCTCCCACTCTGCCCCTCAACCTACTGTCTCTCTCTGTTTCTGCCCCACGTGCTGTCTCCCCCTGTGATTCTCTGTCTCTTTCCACAGGGCAAAAATCTCCACTCTCTTCAACTGCTTACATGGACCGACTCTGCAAAGTACTGCTGAAAACAGTTTGGAGATGCCAGGGTCCCTCTGGCTGCTGGGCACGTGAAAGGACTGGCAGGAGGGGGACACAGGGTTTGGAAGATGTGCGCTAGCTCCCCAGTGAGGACAGCCAGGGTTATCTTGAGTTGAGTGGTTTTGAGTGTGGAGCCCTCAGAGGGTACAGAGGCCTCCCTGACTCTGTGCTGAAGCTGATACAAATGACCTGAGATGCCACAATCCACATGGAGGGTGCACACGAGGGCCCATGGGGGGCGGCCCTGAATTTGGCCCTGGAGCGTGAGGGAAGTTTGAACTGATGGAACGTTCTTGTGAACACAGGCAGTTGGACATCAGAGCACAGAAGCAGAACTGAGGGCCTCAGAGGAGTTTCGACAGCTCTGTGTCTGGCTATGCTGCCCCAGCAAGGAGCCAGCCCTGAGGGGCCTGCACCAACTCTGCTCCTAAGAGCCTCTGTGAGCGGCAGCCGGGGAATCCTGGATTCTGTGACAGAAACACCTGGAGATGGAGCCATTGCAAATGTCAACCCCAGGAGCCTGCCATTCCTGCAGGCCAACCAGCCCACTGTCTCCTACACTATACTAATTTCTGGTTGGCCTGATAGGTAGTCATCTATTATTCAACCATGAACATACATGACTTGATAATCATACACCATCTCATAGGCACTAGTCTATTCAACTAATCTCAGAGCCTGGCCTCCCATTGTTAAGGGTAAGGGTGTCCTAAAAGAACTGCAGAGTTTGGTAGACTCCACCACTCCTCCAGCTTCCTGGATTCCACCCCTTACTCCAGTGGTTGAAAAACAACAACTCCCAGCAGTACCGGGGAGAGAACTGCCGAGGACCTAAGGGCGGAGCTAAGCAGGCATTCTGGGACTTTGGGGGGGGGGGATAAATAGAGAGCGGTTTTCCAACTGACATTCTAGAGAGGTAACGGTTCTCTCTCTCTGGAGCAACTGCTCTCTGAACGGTGTGATTGGGGCTAGCAGCGTTAGTTTGGGACTTAAGAGCTCCAAGTTAACCCAGCTGCTAAGTATTCACTACTTTGTATCCCTCTCTCTTTCCCTAGGTTGTTTCCTTTTCCTTTCCTATTTAAAAAAAAAATAATAATAATCATATTACCCTTTCTGTGTGAGCCAGCAAGAAAATTACATTTTGAGCGGGCTGGTGAGGCCCCACAGACAGCCAGCCTAAGTCTACTCTGGGCTACCCTGTAAGAACCATGATATCTCTAAAATTAATAATGACCTCCTCAGAGGTACATCCATGTCTGGAAAAGGGAACCTAACAAGGACATTTTGACCGTACTGAAATAAAGCTGACTTGACACATTTTGCCCCTTCACCCTACTCCGCTGTATACCTAAAACAGAAAGAACCCCAAATTATCATTTTGATTTTGCATGTAGGAGAACTAACTTATAGGCCAGAGTTGTAGGATGAAAGGATTCACCAGAGGCAGAATGGGAAAAGAGAGGTTCATTCACTGCAACACACTGCTAAGGAGAACAGCAGAAGAGACGGAGGCCAGCTGGGCTGTGTGGCTGGGACATGTCAGTGATCCCACTAGGGACCTGAGTGTGAACACTGAGATGTACCCACTAAGCCACACAAGGAGCCCGAAGACCCCAAATGTACACATAGGATGTGTCCTCTCTCTGTGGAGTTGGGCAGACCCTATGGGCAATACCTGGTCATTCCCGGTTGCTTCCCTGGGGCCCCCAGGCATGACTAGGAACAAGGCAGCAGACCCGTGGGG
>NW_004567112.1:54638321-54639773 GCF_000260355.1 Condylura cristata
TACTTGGAGCTCAGGCCCCAAACCTGCTCCTGCATTCTGCTGCCCAGCACCTGGCTCCCCAGCTGGGGTGGTGTCATTGCAGCAGCCTGAGGACAACCCACTGGAGCCTTACCTGAGCTTACCTCCCCCAGAGAGCATTGGGAGAGCTGAGCAACATGCCAAAGGGGAGTAGTATCCTTTTCGGGTACTGGGTCCCCTATAGCACTAACCCAATAGCAGAATCTGCAAAGAATTCGATAGGATCCTGTTCTTGCCTCTGTTTGCCCTGGAGGGGTGGTGGGAGCTCACACCCTTCAGGCTCTAGTGAAGCCTGCGGGTTCTGGCCTGGCTCCCCTGGGATGGACGCCAAGAGCAGCAGATAATGGGGACCTCCGTGTGGACCAAGACTGCCAATGACTTGCCTCTGGACAGTTGCAGTGGGCTCAGAGTCCCCATGAGCAGCTCAGCACCCTGGGTGTGGTGTTTCTGGCCTAGCACGGCTGCAGGTCGCCTCCGGGTCCTGGGAACTGCACATGTCAGAGCCTAGAAGCCGGGCCCTTGAGGTGACGTGGTGTGTTCTGGTGTAGACTAGGCCGAATGTCTGGGCTCCTGGCCTGTGCAGCGAGCTACATTGGGGACTCACAGTACTGGTCAAGCTTCAGATTCAACAGGACAAGCATCAGCCGCAGAATATGGCTTCAGGGCTTTCTTTGGTCAGAACCCCGACCAAATGTCCACCTCAAGGCAGAGTCCCCAGGGAGCTGGCCCTACATTCTGTCATTGGGGGGTCCTAGGTCAGACTGCTCGTGCTCACAACCAGTCTAGGTGGTCTTCTCCCAGGTGATAGGTAATTTCCCACCTGGGTTGGCCTAGCTCAACACAGGTCACTCATCCTCAGACAGTTCTTCCATGTCATACGTGTACTTGAACAGGACATTTAGATATGTGCTTCAATCACAAAGATTTGGGGGGGGAGGGTGTGGCCGGAACTCAGTGCTGAGAGGGGTCTCACAGGAATATGGGAGGAAGAAGTCTTAAATGCACTCTGTAGTTCCCTTCACCATCCTCAAACAGCATCAAACTCTGGAAACAACAGAGAGGACTGCAGGGTGGGCTCCCCCTGAGGTCATAGGGCAGCCTGGTCTCCAGGCTCCCACCTGAAAGGATGGGCCTGTGTGACCAAGACCCTCCTCCTGGGAGGGAAAGCCAGTCGTCCAACAGACCCTCTCAACTCACAGGCTCAACACTCACTCACAGAGGCACACAGGACCCTCAAAGCACGAAGTTGGGGCCTGGCAGACTCAGATTTAGTCTGCCCTTACATGTTTCCAGGGCCCCTGCTAACCTCGGGGGTGACACTGGCTGCAAGTCTGAGCCGTCTACGCACCCTCATGACGCACTGGAGCAGAGCGTGGCACAGTTTGCAGCAAGCATTCCTGGGCCGTGTACCTTGCGACCTGGGCAGACAGCAAC
>NW_004567112.1:54640212-54640771 GCF_000260355.1 Condylura cristata
GGGAGGGCCCAGGCTTGGGTAGTTCTTCTACTGGTTTCCCTGGGGAGAGGATGTTCTGCAAGTCCGTGGAGACAAAGAGGGCAGGCCGTGCGTGCATGGACACAATGATAGATAACGTAACTCAGTCAAACAAGCTTTATTAATACTTGATAAAAAAAATTAAACCTGCAGAAGTTGAATAAAATCCAAATTGAAAGGAAATGAAACCAAACAATTTCAAGTACAGGAGAAGTGTTGGGTGCTGTCTGTGCAGGCGAGGTGGAACTTAAACCAGGGTCTGTTAACTGGGACAGGAGTGAGGAGAGAATTGGAGCAACAGGGCTGAGTCAGGGGCCCAGGAAAGATGGGGACCAGGGCTTGGGTACCGAGGTGGGCGCTGACAGGTGAGGCCCAATCACTGACTGCTGGTTCCCGGTAATGCTGGTTCCCAGGAAGGGGTACCTTAGGTTGCACCAACAGTGAAACTGCATGGGGCTGCCCAGGGACTGAACCCCTGCAAGCCTACTTGGAGCTCAGGCCCCAAACCTGCTCCTGCATTCTGCTGCCCAGCACCTGGCTC
>NW_004567112.1:54640871-54644367 GCF_000260355.1 Condylura cristata
GCCTACTTGGAGCTCAGGCCCCAAACCTGCTCCTGCATTCTGCTGCCCAGCACCTGGCTCCCCAGCTGGGGTGGTGTCATTGCAGCAGCCTGAGGCATCCCACAGGAGCTGTATTTGTGCTTCCCTCCCCCAGAGAGCATGGGGTGACCTGAACAACACGCCAAAGGGGAGTGGTATCCTTTTCGGGACTTGGTCCCCCTATAGAACTAATCCAATAGCATAATCTGCAAAGAATTCGATAGGATCCTGTTCTTGCCTCTGTTTGCCCTGGACGGGTGGTGGGAGCTTACACCCTTCAGGCTCTACTGAAGCCTGTGGGTTCTGGCCTGGTTCCCCTGGGATGGACGCCAGGAGCAGCGGAAAATGGGGACCTCCGTGTGGACCAAGGCTGCCAATGACTTGCCTCTGGACAGTTGCAGTGGGCTCAGAATCCCCATGAGCAGCTCAGCACCCTGGGTGTGGTATTTCTGGCTCAGTATGGCTATATGGCGCTGCTGGTCCCCGGGTTCTGCAAATGTGGAGCCCAGATGTCGGGCTCTTTAGGTCTTGGGGTGTGTTCTGGTATAGACTGGGCCCAATGTTTGGGTTCCTGACCTGTGTAGCGAGCTGCAATGGGGACCCACGGTACTAGCCGAGCTTCAGATTCAACAGGACTAGCATCAGCCACAGCACATGGCGTCTGGGCTTTCTTTGGTCAGAACCCTGACTAAATGTCCACCCCACGGCAGTGTCCCCAGTGAGATGCCCCTACATTCTGTCGTTGGGGGGTCCTAGGTCAGACTGCTCGTGGTCACACCCACTCCAGGTGGTCTTCTCCCAAGTGATATGAAATTTCCCACCTGTGTCAGCCTGGGCTCAACCCAGGACACTCACCCTCAGGCACTTCTTCCATGTCGTATGTGTACTTCAACCGGACCTTTACATATGTGCTTCAATCACAAAGATGGGACTGTGGGTTTGGGCAGGGACTCGGTGCTGGGAGGGGTCTCCACAGGGGTATGGAAGGAGAACGTCTCAAATGCACTCTATAGGTCCCTTCACCTTCCTCAAACAGCATCAAACTCTGGAAGCAACAGAGAGGACTGCAGGGTGGGCTCCCCCTGAGGTCACAGGGCAGCCTGGCCTCCAAGCTCCCACCTGAAAGGATGGGCCTGTGTGACCAAGACCCTCCTCCTGGGAGGGAAAGCCAGTCGTCCAATAGACCCTCTCAACTCACAGGCTCAACACTCACTCACAGAGGCACACCACACTCGCAGGGGACGAGGTAGGGCTTGGCAGCCTCAAATTTAGTCCGCCATTCCGTGTTTCCAGGGCCCCTCTAACCTCAGGGGTGACACTGACTGCAAGTCTGAGCCTTCTACGCACCCTCATGACGCACTGGAGCAGAGCGTGGCACAGTTTGCAGCAAGCATTCCTGGGCCGTGTACCTTGCGACCTGGGCAGACAGCAACTAAACACCCTGTCTGGTCAGGCTTTCTAGGCAAGTGAGCTGGTCACTTTGGTTTCGACCCTGGTAGCTGGGTGACCAGGGTTCTGAGTCCCTTTGTTTGTCAATCACATTGGTGATGTTCCTTCCTGGGGTCCTGAGGACTTCACTTCCTGTGCACACCTGACCCCTCCATGACTGATTGGCAGGCTTGCTTGGCCTTGTGGGTGGGAAATGGCCATGTCCCCACTCAGGATCTGAGTGAGAACATTGGATGTACCCAGTAAGCCTCCCAGGGAGCCCGAAGACCCCGGATGTACATATACGATGTGTCCTCTCTCTGTGGAGTTGGGCAGACCCCAGGGACACTTGGTTCTTCCCAGTTGCTTCCCTGGGACCCCCAGGCATGACTAGGAACAGGGGCAGCAGACCCATGGGGCCACTCACGGGAGGGCCCAGGCTTGGGTAGTTCTTCTACTGGTTTCCCTGGGGAGAGGATGTTCTGCAAGTCCGTGGAGACAAAGAGGGCAGGCCGTGCATGCATGTCACAGGAAGGGGTACCTTAGGTTGCACCCCCAGTGAAACCTGCATGGGGCTGCCCAGGGACTGAACCCCTGCAAGCCTACTTGGAGCTCAGGCCCCAAACCTGCTCCTGCATTCTGCTGCCCAGCACCTGGCTCCCCAGCTGGGGTGGTGTCATTGCAGCAGCCTGAGGACATCCCACAGGAGCTGTACCTGTGCTTAACTCTCCCAGAGAGGATGGGGTCAGCTGAGCAACATGCAAAAGGGGAGTGGTATTCTTTTCGGGGACTTGGTTCCCCTACAGCACTGTCCCAGTAGCAGAATCTGCAAAGAATTCGATAGGATCCTGTTCTTGCCTCTGTTTGCCCTGGAGGGGTGGTGGGAGCTCTAACCCTTCAGACTGTAGTGAAGCCTGCGGGTTCTGGCCTGGCTCCGGTGGGATGGACACAAAGAGCTGTGGAAAATGGGGACCTCCGTGTGGACAAGGCTGCCAATGACTTGCCTCTGGAAAGTTACAGTGCGCTTAGAATCCCGATGAGCAGCTCAGCACCCTGATGTGGTGTTTCTGGCCTAGCACAGTTGCAGGTCACCTCTGGGTCCAGGGAACTGCACATGTCAGAGCCTAGAAGCCGGGCCCTTCACTTCCGTGGTGTGTATTGGTTTAGACTGGGCTGCAGATTCAACAAGATTCATCAGCCACAGCACATCCCTCTGGGCTGTCTTTACAAGGAAAACAGAGCCCTGACCAAATGCCCACCCAAGGCAGTGTCCCCAGGAAGTTGCCCCTACCTTCTCTCATTGGAGGTCCTAGGTCAGACTGCTCGTGGTCACACCACTCCGGGTGGTCTTCTCCCAGGTGACAGGTAATTTCCCACCTAGGTCGGCCTGGGCTCAACCCTGGTCACTCACCCTCAGACACTTCTTCCATGTCGTTTGTGTACTTTAACCAGGACGTTTGGATATGTGCTTCAGTCACAAAGATAGGGTGTTCGGGGCGGGGGGAGTTGGGACTCAGTGCTAGGAAGGGTCCTGAACAGGGGTATGGGAGGAGAAAGTCTCAAATGTACTCTGTAGGTCCCTTTACCTGCATCAAACTGCATTAAACCTTGGAAGCAACAGACAAGCCTGCAGGGTGGGCTCCCCCTGAGGTCAGAGGGCACCCTGGTCTCCAGGGTCCCACCAGCCAGGCTGGGCCTGTGTGACTGAGATCCTCCTCCTGGGAGGGAAATCCCGACCTCCAACAACACCCTCTCAACTCACAGCTCAACACTCACTCAGAGGCACACCACACCCACAGGGGACGAAGGTTGGGCCTGGGAGCCTCAGCTTTAGCCTGCCCCTCTGTGTTTCCAGGGCCCCTGCTTACTTCAGGGATGATGCTGGCTGCAAGTCTGAGCCGTCTATGCACCCTCCTGACGCACTGGAGCAGAGCGTGGCACAGTTTCCAGCAAGATTACTGGGCCTTATGCCTTGCGACCTGGGCAGACAGCAACTAAACACCCTGTATGGCCAGGCTCTCTAGGCAAGTGAGCTGGTCACTTTGGTTTC
>NW_004567112.1:54645223-54646788 GCF_000260355.1 Condylura cristata
GTGAAACTGCATCGGGTTGCCCTGGGACCAAACCCCTGCAAGCCTGCTTGGAGCTCAGGCCCCAAACCTGCTCCTGCACTCTGTTTCCCAGCACCTGGTTCCCCAGCTGGGGTGGTGTCATTGCAGCAGCCTGAGGATATCCACAGGAGCTGTACCTGTGCTCAACTCCCCCTGAGAGGATGGGGTGAGCTGAGCAACATGCCAAAGGGGAGTAGTATCCTTTTCGAGGACTGGGTCCCCCCATAGCACTAACTCAATAAGAATCTGCAAAGAATTCCATAGGATCCTGTTCTTGCCTCTGTTTCCCCTGGAGGGGTGGTGGGAGCTCACACCCTTCAGGCACTACTGAAGCCGGTGGGTTCTGGCCTGGCTCCCTTGGGATGGATGCCTAGAGCAGCGGATAATGGGGACCTGCATGCGGATCAAGGCTGCCAACGTCTTGCCTCTGGACAGTTGCAATGGGCTCAGAGTCCACATAAGCAGCTCAGCACCCTGGGTGTGGTGTTACTGGCCCAGCACGGCTGTAGGCCGCTCCCAAGCCCTGAGAACTGCACATGTCCCAGCCCAGACGTCGGGCTCTTCAGGTCCTGTGGTGTGTGCTGGTGTAGATTCAGACAATTATCTGGGTTCCTGGCCTGAGCAGTGAGCTGCAGTGGGGACCCACAGTACAGGCCTAGCTTCAGATTCAACAGGACATGGAATCTGAAGCATCAGCCACAGTACATGGCCTCCGGGCTTTCTTTGCAAAGAAAACAGAGCCCTGACCATATGCCCACCCCAAGGCAGTGTCCCCAGGGAGTTGCCCCTACATTCTGTCGTTAGGGTGTCCTATGTCAGACTGCTCGTGGTCACAACAGTCCAGGTGGTCTTCTCCCAGGTGAAGGGTAATTTCTCACCTAGGTCGGCCTTGGCTCAACCTTGGTCACTCACCCTCAGACACTTCTTCCATGTCATATATGTGTACTTGAACCAGGACCCTTGGATATGTGCTTCAATCACAAAGATTGGGGGCGGGGGGTTGGTGCAGGGATTTGGTGCCTGGAGGGGTCTCGCACAATGTTTTGGTAGGAGGAAGTCTCAAATGCACTCTGTAGGTCCCTTCGCCTGCCTCAAACAGCATCAAACTCTGGAAGCAAGAGACAAGCCTGCAATTGTGGGCTCCCCCTAAGGTCAGGGCAGCCTGGTCTCCAGGGTCCCACCAGCCAGGCTGGGCCTGTGTAACCGAGACCCTCCTCCTGGGAGGGAAATCCCATCCTCCAATAGACACTCTCAACTCACAGGCTCAGCAGTCACTCACAGAGGCACACCACACCCACAGGGAACGAGGGTGGGGCCTGGGAGCCTCAGCTTTAGCCTGTCCCTCTGTGTTTCCAGGGCCCCTGCTTACTTCAGGGGTGATGCTGGCTGAAAGTCTGAGCCGTCTACGCACCCTCCTAATGAACTGGAGCAAGCGTGACACAGTTTCCGGCAAGCATTCCTGAGCCTTATGCCTTGCGACCTGGGCAGACAGCAACTAAACATCCTTGTCTGGCCAGGCAAGTGAGCCGGTCACTTTGGTTTCCGAC
>NW_004567112.1:54647483-54670523 GCF_000260355.1 Condylura cristata
GGCGTGGGTCCTGAGAGGGGCTCTGACAGGTGGTTCCCAATCACTGACTGCTGGTTCCCGTTAGTGCTGGTTCTCAGGAAGGGGTACCTTAGGTTTCACCCCCAGTGAAACTGCATGCGGTTGCCTAGGGACTGAACCCCTGCAAGCCTGCTTGGAGCTCAGGCCCCAAACCTGCTCCTGCTTTCTGCTTCCCAGAACCTGGCTCCCCAGTTGGGGTAGGGTGTTGCTGCAACCTGACGACATCCATCCCTCAGGAGCTGGGGCTGGGCCTGCCTCCCAGTAGGAATGGGGTGAATAGAGCACCATGCGAGGGGAGGAGCCTCCTTTCCTGTACCTGGGTCCCCCTGCAGCACTGGCTGAATCTGAGATTCTTCACAGAATTCGATAGGATCCTGTTCTTGCCTCTGTTTCCCCTGGAGGAGTGGTAGGCGCTCACAAGCACAGGATCTTTGGAAGCCTGCAGTTTAAGGCCTGGCTCCCCAGGAGGGACGCCAAAAGTAGAGGATAATAGGGACCTCCGTGTGGATCAAGGCTGCCATCGCCTTGACTCTGGACAGTTGCAGTGGGCTCAGAGTCCCCACACCAGCTGCAGCACCCTGGGTGGTTGTTTCTGGCCCAGCACGAGGAGCCCAGCAGGGTGCTCCTCGGACCCGGGAACTGAACATGTCGGAGCCCAGATGCCGGGCCCTTCAGGTCCTTTGGTGTGTGCTGGTGTAGATTCAGACAATTGGTGGGCTCCTGGCTTGTGCAGTGAGCTGCAGTGGGGACCCAGACTCTGGGCTTTCTTTGCAAAGAGACCAGAGCATTGAGAAAAGACCCCCTTCAGCAAGTGTACCCTCCCTCCCCCCGCAATTTGCAGCTAAATTCTGTTGCTGAGGTTCCTAGGTCAAATCCAGCCCAGGTTATCTTCTCCCAGGGGATTTGTAACAGTGCCCACCTAGGGGTTCTGTCCTCAAACCGGGTCACTCACCCTTGGGTATTTCTTCCAAATGTTTCAAATACTGGAGCCCAGACCTTTGGAGATGCACTTCCACCTCAAAGATGGGGGGGGTGCGTTTGGTTGGGCCTGGACTCGATTCCAGGAGTGGTCCCGCACAGGGGAAAGGAAGACAGAGGCTGAAATGCACTCGGTGGGCCATTTCGTGTGACTTGGACCACATCAATTTCCAGAAACAAACAGCAAAATCCTGCATGGTAGGCTCCAACTGAGGTCAGAGGCAGCCTTGCCTCCTGGCTGGCACCAACCAGGAAGGTTCTGTGTGACCAAACCCTCCTCCTGGAAGGAAGGGTGACCTCCATTGATCTCACGCTCACATTCTCTGCATACAGGTTCACACACTCACAGTCTGACACAGGCACACCTCAAACGCAGGGACAGAGGGAGGGGGCCCGGGAACTTCAGCTTTAGCTTTCCCTTCATGTCTGCAGGTCCCCCTAGTTACCTCAGGGGTGAACTGAGCACCATGCCCATGGGGGCAGCATCCGGGGCTGGTTCTGGTTCCCCCGCAGCACCCGCCGGATTGCAGAATCTGCAAAGAATTCTATAGGGTCCTCTTCTTGCCTCTGCTTCCCCTGAAGGTATGGTGGGAGCTCACACCCTGCAGGTTCTAGGGAAGCCTATGGGTCCTGGCCTGTCTACACCCCGGGATGGACGCCAAGAGCTCAGCCCAATGGGGACCTCCACTGGGACCAAGGCTGCAATTGATTTGACTATGGAACTTTGCAGTGGCTCAGATTCTCCACAAGCACTTTCAGCACCCTGGGTATTATGTTTCTGGCCCAGTACGGCTCTTGGGTGTTCCTGGGCCCCGGGAACTGCACATGTCGGAGCCCAGACGCCAGGCACTTCAGGTTCCTTAATGTGTGCTGGTGTAGACTGGGCCGATTGTCTGGGCTCCTGGCCTGAGCACGGAACTGCAGGGGTCACCCACTGTACTGGCCGAACTGCAGATTCAACAGGACAAGCATCAGACACAACACATGGCCTCTGGGATTTCCTTGCAAAGAGACCAGAGCATTGAGAAAAGACCCCTCCAGGCAGTGTCCCCTGGGATTCGCACCCAAGTTCTGTTGCTGGGGTTCCTAGGTCAAACCCAGCTCGAGTTGTCTTCCCCCAAGGGATAGGTAGGGATAGGTATCTACACACCTACGGGTCCTGATCACCCCAGTTCACTCACCCTTGGTTACTTCTTCCAAATGGTTCAGATACTGGAGCCCGGACCTCAAAGATGGGGGTGCGTTTGGGCCTGGACTCTATTCCAGGAGTGGTCCCGCACAGGGGAAAGGGAAGACAGAGGCTCACATGTACTCGGTGGGCCTCTTCGCCTGCCTCGGACCATATCAAACTCTGGAAGCAAACAGACACACCTGCAGGGTGGGCTCCACCTTAGGTCAGAGAGAAGCCTTGTCTCCAGGCTGCCAACAACCAGGAAGGTTCTAGAGAGAACGCTTGTCCTCCAATGAGCACAAACGCACACTCTCTGCATACAGGCTCACACACTCACACTCTCACACAGGCACACCTCAAGTGCAGGGCCTTAAGGTGGGGGCTCAGGAACTTGAGCTTTAGTTTGCCCTTCCATGTCTGCAAGTCCCCCTAGTTACCTCAGAGGTGAGCTGAGCACCATGCCCAAGGGGTGCAACAACCAGGCCTGGGACTGGGTCTCCCTGCAGCACTCGCTGAATCGCAGAATCTGCAAAGAATTCTATAGGATCCTGTTCTTGCCTCTGTTTCCCCTGGAAGGGTGGTGGGAGCTCACACCCTGCAGGCTCTGGTGAAGCCCGCGGGTTCTGGTTAGCTCCCCGGGGATGGACGCCAAGAGCTCAGCACAAAGGGGACCTCTGTCCGGACCGAGTCTACCATTGACTTGTCTCTGGACCATTGCAGTGGGCTCAGCGTCCCCACGAGCAGCTCAACACCCTGGGTGTGGCGTTTCTGGCCCAACAAAGCTACAGGGTGCTCCTGGGCTCCTGGAACTGCACGTCGGAGCCCAGGCACCGGGCCCTTCATGTCCCGTGGTGTGTGCTGGTATAGACTGGGCCAAATGTCTGGGTTCCTGGCCTGTGCAGTGAGCTGCAGTGGGGACCCATGGTACTGGCCGAGCTTCAGATTCAACAGGACTAGCATCAGCCACAGCACATGGCCTCTGGGCTTTCTTTCCAAGGAAAACAGACCCCTGACCAAATGCCCACCCCAAGGCAGTGTCCCCAGGGAGTTGCCCCTACACTCTGTCATTGGGGGTCATAGGTCAGAATGCTCGTGGTCACACCCACTCCGGGTGGTCTTCTCCCAGGTGATAGATAATTTCCCACCTAGATCGGCCTGGGCTCAGCCCATGTCGTTTGCATACTCGAGCCCGGACCTTTGGACATGTGCTTCAATCACAGTTTTGGGGTGGGTATGGGCCGGGGCTCGGTGCTGGGAGGGGTCTCGCACAGGGGTATGGGAGGAGGAAGGCTCAAATGCACTCTGTAGGTTCCTAGCCTGCCTCTGACTGCATCAAACTCTGGAGGCAAACAGACACGCCTGCAGGGTGGGCTCCCCCTGAGGTCAGAGGGCAGCCTGGGTCTCCAGGCTCCCACCTGCAAGGCTGGGCCTGAGTGACCAAGACCCTCCTCCTGGGAGGGAAAGCCCGTCCTCCAATAGCACCCTCTCAACTCACAGGCTCAACACTCACTCACAGAGGCACAGCACACACCCAAGGGACGAGGGTGGGGCCTGGGAGCCTCAGCTTTAGCCTGCCCCTCCGTGTTTCCAGGGCCCCTGCTAACTTCAGGGGTGATGCTGGCTGCAAGTCAGAGCCATCTTCGCACCCTCCTGACACATTGAAGCAGAGCGTGGCACAGTTTCCGGCAAGCATTCCTGGGCCTTCTGCCTTGCGACCTGGCAGACAGCAACTGAACATCCTGTCTGGCCAGGCTCTCTAGGCAAGTGAGCCAGTCACTTTGGTTTCTGACCCTGGTAGCTGGGTGACCAGGGTTCTGAGTCCCTTTGTGTGTCAATCATACTGGTGATATTCCTTCCTGTGGTCCTGAGGACTTCACTTCCTGTGCACACCAGACCCCTCCATGGCTGCTTGGGCCACTTCCTGTTTCCCTCCACGTCGTGCCTTGTCCACACAACTACACCAGCGCTCCCCCAAATCCATGCAGGATGCAGGGCTGCCGCGGGGTGTAGGGGTTCCATCCTCTGTCCAGGCTTGGCCCTCTAGTCAGGGAGGAGACCCTGGAGCATCATTTTCTCTGCATTCGTGTCTCCCATGGGCCCAAATGGGAGGACAGTGAGCATCTCCCTGGGGAGTCCTCTGAGATGGGCCCAGTGTCTTCTGGGGCTCAGGATCACATGGTGAGGAGGGCCCAAGCTAGGAAGCACCAGCACACCCCTCACCAGCCCAGCCATCCCCGCCGTCAACTGAGCCATTTCTGTCCTGTGCCTATCCTTCTGGAATGTGCTAAGGCCTGACTCCGCCCTGCTCCCCTCTTGCTACACTTTGTGGGCCCCTGGTGGGCCTGAATAAGGTGCCAGGCTACAGACAGTGTGCATGCACTGGCTACAGAGTCTCTGAGTGATAGTCCTGCTCACAGACCTGCTGACGTGGAACTGGATGATGTATGGACCTGTGGACAGAATCTGATTGGGATGATGAGGCCCCGGGCACGGGTGTCCACACCAGGAATATCTCATGTCAGGGCGGCCGTGTTTCTCTCTTCCCTGTCCGGCTCAACACTGGCCCTCTGTCCACTGTTCTCTTGCTATGACCCTGTATTCTGTATTTCTCTCTGCGCCTCTTTCCACCCCTCAACCTAGGTTCTCTCTCAGTTTCTGCCCCAACTTCTCTGTCTCTCTTCTGACTCTGTCTTTTTCCTGCAGTGCAGAGGTTCTTCACTCTGCTCAACTGCTTACACGGACCGGCTCTACACAGTCCTGTGAGAACAGTTTGGAGATGCCTGGGTCCCTCTGGCTGGTGGGCAGAATGCCCAGGCCTGTGGGACGGTGGTAGGGGGAGACAGGGATGGAAGGTGTGTGCACTAGGTTCAATGGAGAGGACAGTAAGAGTTATCTTCTGCTGTGTGGTTTTGAGTGTGGCACCCAGAGTGGGTACAGAGCCATCCTGACCAGAACTGACACCATCCACATGGAGAGGGCACACCAGGTCACATTAGCGGGGCCTGAATTTGGCCATGGAGTATGAGGAAAGTTTGTATTGATGGATCCTTCATGTGAATCCAGGAAGTCAGACATCAGAACATAGAATCTGAACTGAGGGCCCTGGGGAGGTTCGACAGCTCTGTGTCTGGCTTTGCCGCCCCAGAAAGGAGCTGGCCCTGAAGGGCACTGCACCAGATCTGGCCCTAGAGAACCTCCGTGAGTTGCAGCCTGGGCATCCTGGGTTCTGTGCAAGATCTACCCTGAAGCGAATTCAGCATGGAGGTGATTGTCTTGATTTTTCTATTAAATATCAGGACATATTTCAAATTCCATTCAATCCAGAAGGGAAGTATTATTGGTAATATGATTTGCCAGCCCATCAGTTCCGACTCCACAGTTAAGTGTTAGGTGAGTTCAAACAGCAATAACAATTAAGTTTATTTCAACTGTCTACATCGAATTCACACAGGCTTAAGAGTATAGATCCTGGCATTATGGAATAGAAGATATTAGAGCACCGTCCTACTTTTAAAGGGCTTCCAATCTAATTCTGGAGAAATTGAAAAAGTTCAGAAAAAGCTAAGTTCTTTTGCAGAGTCTGGGTTTTGAAGATGACCAATGGGCCGGCTAAAATGGACTTCTTCACATTTGAAATTTTATTTCACTTTCTATTTAATTCACTGCTTCCAGTTTCCTCACTATTCTGGTTTCTGCATCAAGGTACTCTGGCATTAACAATTTGGTGGGCTAAGTGGGTGTGCGTTTGGATAAATGTGTTAAATTCACCAAAACTAGGATTTTTAATCTGAAAAATGAGGATAATATTAGATATGAACATAAGTTGAGGCTAAAATGTGGTTGTGTGTGTCTAGCACATCAGCTCATTCCAGAAAAAGGGTCCTGATCCCAGATAACATTTATTTCCACTGTGGTCTGGTCCATGCAAGGATTTCAGGTTGACCCTATATTTAAAAACATAAGCCTGAGGCAAACTGTCTTCATCACTAAAAATGCAGGAACATATGAAAACACTGTACAAAAAATATAGGCTTTAGAAACAGACAGATATAAGGCTTGGAAACTCGATCAAGTTACCTATTAATGTAAATAAGAAAAGTTATTAGGTGAATATGAGAAAAAAATAAGATGATACATGTCACAGATAGCCGCGTCAAAAGGACGAGGACATGAAGAGAAGTTTGAAAGGGAGGGGGAATGGAATAGATTCTTAGATCTTGCTCTGTCCAACTCAGCCAGCTTTTATTAGCAGAAACAACAAAGATACAAAGTAAGATACAGAATAAGCAGAACTACAGAATGTCAGTTCATTTTCTTATTTCTTAGTATCTGACACTGTTTTCACACATATTCACCACCTAACTTCTGCATAATCAAACTGTTCTTTTCTCACCCTATTTTGTCCATCCATGGAAAGGCATCATTATCTGTACATGGGTCAGCTTTCTGGACCACGCTGACCAGTGCTGTGCTCGTGACCTCAATGACCCTCCTGTCTCAGCATGACAGCTTCCAGAGGTCTCCACAGATATATGTAAAAGGCTAGGCCACACAGGAAATGTCCAATTGGCTAGCAAGTGCTGGCTCAGGAAGAGAGTGGCCACTGTTAAAGGCAAGAAGCACTTGCCTCGGTTCAAATCTCAGTGCTATCACTGTCTCATGTGTCTAGTGCAAGATCCTTCAGTGTGTGGAGCCCCGACTATTATTACATCTAGGTAATGGGTAGAAGAAGACCTATCTCACAGCTTTAGTATTAAATGACAGCATGTTTGGAAAGTCTTTAGAATAAGAGCTGGCTCAGAGTTAGTGTTCTTAAAGTGTTAGATATTATTAAAAGGTTATCAAAAACTATATCAAGTTATACCTTTTAGTATAATTGACAACAGATTTGTAATGAGAGTTTCCACTGTAATTTTTTTTTTTTTTTGAGAAGAGGAAAGTAAGACATAAAAGGCAGAGTAGTGGCACAAGACTGTAAGATACATGTCCCCATGACAGAAAAAAAAAAGAAAAAAGCAGAGATTCACGGAGGGGGGGAATTCATGGACATTTATGGTCACATTATTCTGATTGGCCCAGAGAATCAGTAGGCTGCTAGCCAGTTTTCTTTCTATTCATGGAAATAAAAGTTCCCTGTGTGTTTGAAAATGAAGTAAGTTTTTTTTTTTCTTCTTGATAGGAAGAGCTGATTTATGTTGTCTAGGCAGACTTGTTTCTGCTAGGTGAAAATTTGGCCTAAGTAGTATAATATTAAGCTAAATAGAAACTAGATAAAAATACTTATCTTAGGAAATTACTTAGGTTGTAGATTTTTCCTCAAATACCACAAAAGAGACATACTCTTAAAAATACCACTGGCCAAAATATTAAAAGTAAAGTCAGCTTGTTGTCATCAGCCAAGATCAAACAACTAGATTGATGGATGGTTTTCCTAAGCAGGCCAGACCTTTACCAACACTTTCCAGATGGTGCCATTGACATCATGTGGAAGCTTCTAAGAAATAAAGTCTCACATTCCTCTTCAGACCGACTAAATCAGAATATGAATTTTAATAATATTTCCATGTGATTTACCTCTATATAAAGCTATGGAAAGCACTGAGTTAGAGTGTAGAGTGATAGCCATACAATCTTGGCTGTCCAGTGTTGATTTCAATCCAACCTGCATGAGCAAGAGCTGTAATTCTTAAAAGGAGAACAGATATAAGGACAACAAAATTATTTATTTTTTTAGAATTATTCAGTCCAATGAAGACTTCCCTGATATCATGAAAGCACAATCTCATAAAGTCTGAAGTTTAAGAAAATAAATGGAAAACAAAGCTGTCAACAAGAAACAACAATAAATCCAGAACAGTAAAAATAGGTATGGTACTTCCTTAGGGAGCTTCCTTCTTGATGATAAAGCCATTGGATGTTAAGTTGTTTTTTAAAGATTTGTTATATTTATTTATGCATACGAGAACTGAGGGATAGGCCAGAAGTATGAGGGTGAGAAGAGGGTGATAAGAGGATTCAGCAGAGACAGAGGGAAGCAGAACAGTGGGCCAACCGAAATATGCTGCTAAGGGGAGCAGCAGGTGAGATGGGAAAGGTCTGCTGTGCCATGTGGGTCAGCTCCCTGGCCAGGGATCAAATGCATGCCAAAGTGGCTGGGGATGGCTTGATGGCGCTGAAACTTTACCTGTGTACCACCAGAGAGGCCCCTTGATGTTACTTTTTAAAGAAGTAGAGGATTTAGTATGTACTTTGGATGTTCACCTCTGCCACCTACTAACTTCATGACTAGGCAAATTGCTAGAAGTTTCTTATCTGTGAAATGGGATGGAAACTGGATATACTTGATGAAGTCATGGCGTAGGTGAGCTGAGATGGAGACAAAGAGCACTCAGATATCCCCAATACTATATAAGAATTGGATGTTATCATGAATGATAGTTTATTTTTGTTCTACTTTACAATTTAAAGTATCTCTTTACATAATTCCTCCCAACAAATTGTTTAAATAGCTTAAATAAAAATAAGTTTCAAAAGGAATTTTAAGGAATTTTGATATACCCCTGGATAACTTGAAAAGGTCAATGGATTCTCAAAGTCAGGGTGGTGGGGTGGGGGCTGCTGTAAGAGTCTCACTGTCCCCTCAGTTCCCCATGACCAAGGAGTCAGGCTAGAATAAATATCCTTAAAGGGAAGGCTTGTAAATGTGTCAGATGGTAACAATGTCTCTTCCAACCTGGGGCTAGAGGGAGTCTTGCACCCCTCGTCTTTTCACAGCGCTATTCCAGTTCTGTTTTTAAGTAATATTCTCTGAATAGTGGGTATTGAGCAAACACTTACATGGGAAGTTATGATGTCAGAGATTTCTAACCACTGAAAAGTGGTCTAAAATGGAATGAACCACTTTGGGAAGTAATAGGAGCCAGCATTGGAAGGAGTCAAGCTAAGGCTGGTGCTGGACTCCCAGAACTGTGAGAATCTGGATTAAAGTGGGAGATTGTGGGATTCAGGTCAGAAGTCATCAGGATTCCATTGCAAATAGGCCTTGTATCCTTATAGGGCTGCTACCAGCCTTATAGCCATTTGACTCTCCCTTTCTTTCCCTCTTAACCTCAGAATCTCACTTCATTTATTACTACACACTAGTTTTTATAAGTATCTTGCTCTAGCATACACAGATTCTTGATATGGCCTGCAAACGAGCTTCTACATTGAAATTACATTAACAGCATCAATTTACTAAATGGAAACATTCAAGACATCCTACAGTTTTTGTCAATCTATTTTGATGTTAGTGTTGATTTTTGTTTGGTTTTATTAAAGGTTCTAGGAGAACTTCAAAAGGAGGATGTGGCCCACATTTTCTAAGCTGGGCCTTTCTTGACATCTGATAGTATTGTTCTCAGTGTGAATAAACCTCAGGGATCCTCTGTCCCCTAGTTCCATGCTTCTGTTTTACCCCTTCAACCTTCCAAAAGAAATCCAATACAACCAAGCATGCTGTGACTGCTCATAAAGAGAGGACCCATCCAAAACAGTACATGTGAACCCAATTTTGGGGGAAAAAAGACCCATTAGATAGGTCTTTCCCCAGTCATTTCTCCTAAGCCCACATTGACATTATCTCTGGTTCTTGTTACAAGCTCCTACCACTTCCCCAAATTCTTATTACCCTCTCCCTAAATCCTTATCACTACCCAAATCCCTATTACTATTCTAAACGTCACACCACTTTCTCAAGGAAGGCTGTTTTTCCCAGTCCTCTCCAAGCCAGTTTCTTATATTCACAATGACATTTAGAAAGTCATCTAGGGAAACATCCTTCATCAAAGATGTGTTGTGTATGGGAGGAGGGGATCCTTAGGATTTTAAAACAATCTTAGATGATATATGCACACTACTCTCCCTTTTGTAGCTTTTATATTTTGAAGTGCATAATCCTTTAGACATATCACAAAGCAAGTTATTACGATCATTCTTTTTCTTTGCCAATACCCATTTGGTAGAATGGAACTGGTAAATGAACCACAGACATAGCACACATGAGCTGTGCAGTTTGCATTTAGTCATTCATGAAAACTTTGGGCTCGTCCAAAAGCCAAATCCTGTACAGAAAGAGAGTTAGACCAGCCTTCTTCAGAACCAATAACAGATAGTCAAGAGAACAGATAGTCAGATTCATTGTAGTGATTTTCTAGAAAATTCTTAAAACACTGTTTTCTTTAAGGAGCCGCTAAGACAATGGACCAGCTGCAAACAATGTTTATGCTCTTTAAGCTACTGAAGACAATAGTAGCAGACAGCAGAGGGGCAGTGATGCTGGTAACTCTGGGCAGGACCCTCGTTGTCTCCTAGACACGGTGCTGGTGACTCACATGGCTCGAAAGGACCACTGGCAAACTGAAACAATAAAAATTGCAAAATTCAGGAACAAGTCTGTCAAGGAGCTTATATTTACTATGTAAGAAAATTGAGACTAAGAGAGTTAACTGTTACATATATCTTCTCACAGCTAGTGAAGTAACTAAACTAGGGTTAACTCCATGACTATATTTGTGACCATTATGAATTGACTCAGGCCGTTTTCTGCAGGAAACTCTCCACTCTTGCCATCTACTGAAAGGTTCTGTGCTCTCTCCACAAGTTCCCCTACCTTCATTCTGTTAGCCCCCTTTTCGCGGACTCTCTAACTGCAGGATTTGCTGTAGTCTCTCCTGTTCCCCACCCAGGGTTCTGATTAGGCTGCCACTCAGTCTGTCTCTTAGCCTATTAAATAAGGGAAGTCTGCAGCCCTGGTAAGTGGCCATGCCACTCCTCTGACACTAGATCAGACTTGAGAGACAAAGATTTCCCTTTACACACACTGCTCTGACACCTCTCTTTCTAGTCATCCACTTCCAATCTGCTGGGGAGGGTCTAAACCGGGTTTTCTGGCCTTTTCTCATATCATTTGGTGTCAGAGGAGAAGACTAAAGCAGAAAGAAGCTGCCACTAAAGTCAACATGTCCAGAAGTGGAAGGCTTCTGGAAAGACTTACCACTAGTGGCTTGGGAAACAATTTCTAGTAGTATTCAGACAAATGTTTTGTTTATTTTTATGGATACCTTCTTTCTATCATTGCTAAAGAATACTGATTTTATACTTATACTTATATAATATATAAAGCTTTTTTAAAAAAACTGAAATGCCTAAAAAACACAGTAAAGTGGTTTGAAAATATGTATTAGTTAAATAAAAGTAGGAGTGGATCACAGGAATAGCAAACAATGTACTGAAGTTTAAGAAACATTGCCTCAAGCTGAGTCTGAAACCTCATCTGCCCTTGATTAGCATATCTTGAAAGTTGTATCAGCTCTGAACTTAAAGGGGTGGGCATAATTCTCATGTGTGTACTTTCTACAGTACCCTGAATGCAGATAGCAGGAAGGAGTGGTCCACTAGATGATGAAAAGCTGTTTCTCTCTAACCACTTGTGGGCCAGAATGTTCTCTGAATCTTAGCTGCTACAGTGTAAATGTTTTTTTAACCCTTGTCTTCTCATGTTTAAGAAGTATGTTAGAATACTACTTTTGACTTTAACAGAAATTGGAAAATTGAGTAACTTATTCCACACGCTGAAGGCCAAGCCTTCTCAGGACCTGGTCAGAGGCCCCAAGCACATTCCTTGAATTAACCTTTCAGGCATGTGAAGATATTCATACAGGATGTAGCAATGAGGAAAGGAGTGGTAAGCTCCTTAACTTGCTTTTCTTTCCACCTGAACTGTGACCCCCAAATTAGCCACCTGTTTTATTAAGTTTTCTCATTTAAGAAGAGCATTAGAAGAGTTGTAAATAGTGTTCACTGAGTATGCTAGGTGCTGTAATATATTATTATATTCTTAGGAGATGGAGACATCTATGTTATCAGTATCACAGATTATCTTTCTAAATCAAAGCTCTCCCTCCTTTTTCCCTTTCCCCCAAACCAAAATATATTTCTATTGGTAGAAGCAAAATCTTTTTTTTTTTAATCACTTGCCATATGTGGTATTTAGTGCCCTCTAGTGATAGAAAAATTCTTTGGTTAGAAGTAATGTCCTTAGATAATCCGTCATTCCTATTAGCTCACTTAGACAATCATCCTTACTTGTGCTAGACATTATAATAGCTTATTTATAACAGCAAAGTTTGGTAAGGTTTTATTATTCTGATTTTAGATTCTGATGATATATGTTAGTATTATTTTAGTTCTAAGTCTGGCATAAGCAAACATTGATACTATATTGAGTTGGTAATGTGGAAAGTCTAAGGTTCAATTTCAAGACTACATCAATCCAGTACTATGGTGACACTAGCAGGCTCTGTCTCTCAGAGTGGTTGACTGCATTGAGACCTGGCAAGTCCAAAGGCTCTTTTTAGTACCACATCTGTTCCACATGTAGCATATTCCCACTTCAAATACAGCAAAGAAGTAAAAACTTTGTGTTCTGCAATTTACAACAAAGGCCACGAGGTCTACTTCAACTGAATTTAATTAATTGTACTTTCCTGTATACTCTCCCCTAAACTATATTGATTACATAGGCGTGAGATTGGTGTTAGTTGGGTTAATTTTATTTATCACCTTGGCTACAACTCAGTACCCAGATATTTGATGAAACATCATTCTATATGTTTTTGTGAAGTTATATTTTGGATGGGATCAACATTTAAATCAGTATTGTGAAGGCCATAATAATAATAATAAAGATGTATTTATTTAAGCATACAGAACTGGGTACAGGCCAGAGGTGCAGGGGTGGCAAGAGGATTCACCAGAGATAGAATAGGCAGACTGAAGCAGCGGGCGGGTCAGGGGAGGTCTGCCATGTCATGTGGGTCACCTCCCTGGCAGGGAATCGAACTCGTACTAAAGTGGTTTTAGCTTCATAGTGCGGTGCTTTAACCTGCTGTGCCACGAGGGAGGGCCCCATAATAAAAAATTTATCTCTTCAGAGAGGAAATACCGCCAGCCGACTGCCTTTGAACTTGAACTGTAATTCTCCCCTGGGTCTCCAGTGTCACACTCTTCTGAAGGCTGATTTCATGAGCTCCAGAGTCACATAAATCATCTAATCTTTTCCTCTAGCTAAAGATTTTTCTACAAATAATCAAATAGAGATGTTTCAGGATTTATGTCTGCATGCAGCTAATTGAGTTTTTTTTTAAGAGAGCACTGATGAATATAGCCACACCACACAGAGTTAAAAAGAGGGAGCAAAGGCAATTCTTACAAAGGCAACTTGAAAATGTCAATACCATGATGAAAGGGGAAAAATATAGGGTTATGGATGCTCACTAAAATAAGAATTATTAAGTATAACATATTACCATTTAGTAGGAGCAACTTTGTTGAAAACAATTTTTAAAACATTATGTCCAAGGGCAGATGGACTACTAGGTATTCAAAATGAAGAAAGCATATTTAAAAAAGCTGGGGGAGAGAGAGGGAGGTAATCAGTAAAGCCACTCCCAATAGTCTTACTTCAAAATTTTCAGAAAAAAAAACTAAACACGAGGAGAAAATACAATGACAATTCAAAATACTCAAAGATAAAAATGCCAGTGAAGAATACTGGATCCTTCAAGACACTCAGTTACAAAGAAGAAATAAGAGGTCGAATCAAAAGGCAAAGAATAGCTGATTAGATCAGATAACAAAATCTAAATTCCTCCTATCACTATGAAACCCAGCTGATTGCTAAAGATGAACATAGATTCAAAGGTAAAGGTTGGGGGAAATTTCCATAAACAGGACCCAAAAAAAAGGCAGGAACACTTTTTGGAGAACAAAAAAGTCAGGGACAGTATATTTATATTAGATAAAAAAGACTTTTAGCTAATAAAAAGGGTTGCAAGAGGCAAGGATAAACATTATGTAAAGATTAAGTGTTAATACATTTGAAAGATATAGCATACACACACACATTTATGAAAAAAATCAAAATATATAGGACTGCTATTGTCAAATATAAAAACAGATATTGGTGGCTATATAATAATAGAAGACTTTAGCACCACACATTCATCAATGGAAAAACAAACAAGACAAACAATTGACAAGGAAATAATGACTTTAAATGAGAAGGTAGAATATATAGACTTTATGGGCATTTATAGGCCACTTCATTCCCTGAAAGTTCAATAAGCATTCTTCCTAAGTGCACATGGAGTACTCACCAGGATAGGCCACATGGTGGGCCACAAAATACGTGTCATTAGTTCATAAGAATTGAAATTATATCAAGTATCTTTTCTGATCACAATAGAAAAAGAAAAAAGGGGGGGGACTTCTAATGTGGAGATTAAGCACACTATTCAAAATTGATTGGTTAAAAAGAACATCAAAGATGAAATTTAAAAATACCTGCAGACAGACAAAAATGAAGACACAGGTTACCAGAAGCTATGAATGCAGCACATTAATAAACAGAAAAATATCAAATAAATAACCTAAACTTACCCAGTCTAGTTTAAGGGTATACAAAAAGAACTAATAAAATCAAAACTCAGAAGAAGGAAGGACATAACAAAAACAAACAACAACAACAACAAAAAAATAAAGCATAAGTAAATGAAATAGAAATGAAAAACACTGCCCAAATGATCAATGAAACCAAAAACTCATTCCTTTGAAAAAAAGACAAACCTCTAAACTTGCAAAGAAGAATAGAGAGAAAATGTTAGTAAATAGAAACATAAATGACAAGGAAGTTATGCTACACAGGTCAGAAATACAGAGAATTGGGAAAACTGAATAGTCACGTGCAAGAGAATCAATCTCATCTACTATCTCACACCTACACACAAAAAAATAATTTAAAATGGATTAAACATTTGAACATAAGACATAGAAGAAAACAAGGGCAAAACACCACAACATTAGCTAGTTAGTGATATCTTTGGGCACTCCAAGAGCAAGAAAAATGAAAGCAAAAATAAGCAAATGGAACTACAAAGAGAAAACCTTTTGCACAGTGCAAGAAGCTATCTTAAATTGGAAAAAGACTCCACCAAATGGGTAAAAATACTTGCACATCATACATACAACAAGGGCAGATATCCAAGACCTACAAATAATTCATACAGCTCAACAAAAGGAAAACAATAAACCAAAAATAAAGTATGACCAGAAGACCTAAACAGACACTTCTCCAAAGAAGACATGCAGATGACCACAGGCATATAGTAAGAAAATGTTCATTATCATTTATCATCAGGAAAATGCCAATCAAAACTACAATGAGATACCATCTCACACCTATGAGAACAGCTCAGGGTTAAAAAGATCAAAAACAACAAGCGGTGGTGTGTGAAAATGGAGAAAAAAGAACCAGAACACACTGTTGGTGGAAATATTTACTGGTCCAATTCTTAAGGAAAACAATATAAAGGTTCTGAAAAATTTAAAAATAGATCTATCATATGACCCTGCAATTCCACCTCTAGTTATGCAGAAACACTAATCAGAGGGAATCCATGCACTCTTATGTTCATGGTAGAACTAATATTTACACTTGCCAAGATATATAAAAACAGTACCCAATGAGAGATGAGTGGATTAAGAAAATGTGTATATACCCAATGGACTACTACTCACTTATTTTTTTTAATTTATTTATGCATACAAGAACTGGGGTGCAGGCCAGAGGTGCTGGGGAGGATTCACCAGAGTGGGGAGCACAACAGATAGATTGACTGAAAACACACTGCTGAGAAGAGCCGTGAGCAGGTCAGGAGAGTTCTGCTGTGCCCTGTAGGTCACCTTCCTGACTGGGGATTGAACTCATGCTGCAGTGGCAGGGATAGCTTCAGAGTGCTGCGCTTTAACTAACTGTGCCACCAGGGACGGCCCATTACTTAGTTATTAAAAAGAGAGAGAGAGAAAATCTTGCCATTTATGACAACATGAATGGAATTAGAAGAAATAATGCTATACAGAATAAGACAGGAGAAAAACAAATACCACATCTTCAGTCATACTGACCATAGAAAAACAAAAGCAAAGATCAGAAAGAACCAAGCCAATAACAAACCATCCAGATCTGACTGTAGACTGAAGAACCCTGAGTGGGAGGGGAAGGATGGGGCGCAAAAGCAGGGAGAAGGGGGGTGGGGAGGAAATCAATGAGCAGGATGAAAGCACTGAGATGGAGGACTGTGGGTGCATTGGCAGTGGGGATGGGGTGGTAGGATTCCTCTGAAAGGGCATACGCCTCTCCATACCTCTGAACCATATACAGTGATATGAACTAGTGTATTATCAATTAAAAAATACAAAAAAAGTAAAATTATAAAATTGGTCTTGGTGATGAAAAGGCACTGAAGATTTCTTTCCCCAGCTTTTTAGATAACGTATTTTTATTTTTTTAAGATTTATTCACCTATGCATATAGAACTGGGGTACAGGCCAGAGGTGCAGGGGCAGTGATAGTATTCACCAGAAACAGAGAGAGAACAGGCAGATTGAGATGTATACTCCTGAGGGGAGCAGCAGGCCAGTCAGGAGAAGTCTGCTGTGCCATGTGGATCACCTCCCTAGCCAAGGATGGAACTTGTGCTGCAGTAGCTGCGGACCTGTTGCACCACCAGGGAGGGCCCTCTAATGTATTCTTAAATGTTACTTAGAATAAGATGCTCAGTGGCAAGGGTAATTTGAGACTAGGAGAAATGAGCCTATTCTTTCCTTTTTTTTTTTTTAAAGATGTATTTGTGCATAAGGGTACAGGCCAGAGGTGCAGGCGCGGTGAGAGGATTCACCAGAGACAGAGTGGAGAGCAGAACAGGCAGATCGACAAAGTACACTGCTGAGGGGAGCAGTGGGAGGGTCAGGAGAGGTCTGTTGCACCATGTGGGTCAGCTCGGGCAGCAGGGATCGAACTCATGGAGAAGTGGCTTTAGCTTATTAGTGCTGTGCTTTAACCCAATGCGCCACCAGGGAGAGCCAATGAGCCCATTCTTATATGTGTAGCTTGAATAAAATCAGGATGATTCCCAAAATATCTCTCACTTTTGGTAATATTAACATGAGACCAAAAGACACCAAGAGAACACCGAACTTTTAGGGGTGCTCATTGGAAAGGATTTTGACAGCTGCCACATACAGACAAAGGAAGCAGACACTTGCATGACAGATCTTTAATAGAAATAACGAATATCGAAAGAGAGAAGAAGACAGGATAATCCTTATAAAACTTTCCCAATAAAACACCCAAATTACCATCCTTTCATGGGCAAATGCCCAGCCAAACAGGGTTGGCCCAGGAAACAAGGTTACTGAGTTCGGAAAGTCTGCCACACTATAAGGAAACTTATTGTGGGTAAACAAAGGAAAAGTGTTTTTGAAGAAGGTCCAAAAAAGCTGGGGCAGAAAGCAATACCATGTCAAGATTATAGCTGCCATTGTCTGCCTCCCCACAGGTCTCTCACCCCAGGTGTCTCTTTCAAGTGTCTCTGCATCTCTCTCCTCCATCCACCTCCTCCATCCACCTCTTTCCAAGTCTCCCCAAGTCTTTGGATGCAAGTCGAAGTCTTACAAGCACTGGTGAGCCCGTGTGCATTCAATTACACACCAAGTACAGCTGCTTAATTGCACCTCTGGTTTCCAGCACCTCCCCCCATCATGGCATACTGAGACTTGTAATACAAGGCAGCTGCCTGGAAGTGGGGGCAGGAAATGTGGCTCCAGTTCATCATGCTATAATGTTCTTCCGCCTCTTAAAGAGATGCACTCTGAATCAGTAGAGAGCCTGAAATTCTATTATTAAAATGGCATTTCTTTGCTTCTGAAGACTTGGAGCCCTTAGGAATATGTTGGTATAATATACAATTAATCGGAGATGTCTGAACTATTTTCTTCAGAACACCCATTATTCATGAAGTGTTCATTTAGAAACGTTCCTCACAGGACTCCTTAAAGAAGACATGGAAGTTTAAGGAAAGTATACATGTCAGCCCTTGAAGGAAAACAGTTTGGCTGACTCTGCAGTCTTGGGCCCCAGCTGATAAGGATACCGCCCACGCCTCCAACTGGGCTTGACCTCACCCCACCGCCATCTATGGCCATGGGCCTAGTCCATCCTACTTATTGGTTCTTTTCCTCTCGGCTACTCTTACGTCACACTTCCCACCTGACTCTCCCGCCTGACCGTGGCCCGGCCAATGGGACTCGACACACCACCCCTGATGTACATATAAGCTCAGCTCTGAAATAAAATTTGGCTTCCTGGTGAACAGACTCACGGCTGTCCTTATCTTCCCACCAGACTTCCCCTTGGATTCACATTTCCAGGCTTAAGCCAGCTCCCGCCACCTCCACTCCTTCAGTTCCTAGCTTTCAAGCTTTCCCTGACTCCTCAAACCCTCTCAAACTTACAATTGTAAAATGCCCTCCTGGCACTCCTGTTTTTCCTCTTCTGTCCCCGACCCGGTCTGATACATTTCCTCTCCACTCTTTCTCTCATTATGAGCCCTGTCTCTGTTTTAACCAACCCACATGCCCCGAAAAGATTAAATTGTGAAGTTGTCACACAATTTGGTCTAGTGGCATGGAAAACTTAAGACTACTGCCACTCCAGGAACTTGGTTTCCCACCCTATATCCCGACACATGTGACTTAGTAGCCGGACTCGAGAGCTGGGACATTCCCCTCGTTGATCCGGGATAACTTAAATCTCAAGACTCCTTAAATGGCCCCCCTGCGTATCCCCCGGGGTGGTCAGGTGACTTTCATGGCTGCAGAGGTAAACAGCTGCGTTGCTATCTACACCAGTTCCCAATTTATGTCTGTCCCCATGGAGGCAGGTCCAGAGATTTGATCGCCAAATGTGGGGGCCCAGAAAGTTATTATTGTAAGGCCTGGGGGTGCGAAATATTGGAAAGGCGACGGATATTGGAAACCCAGCTCCCCATGGGATTGGATCGCTGTTCGCAGAAACTTTATTGCAGAAGGTGACCGCCAGTGCTCCCCTAACCTAATATCCTCCACCCCTTGCAGCTCATCCCTGTACTGTAACCCACTCGCTATCTCATTCACCAAGGAAGGACAAAAATACGACCACCTACAAGAATGGGTCAAAGGACGGACTTGGGGACTCAGACTTTATAAGCCCCGCTATGATACAGGCCTTCTGTTCACAATCCGTCTCAAGATAGATCAGCCCACAATGTCAACAGGACCAAACATTGCCTTACACATTCCTTCATTCCCATCACCCCCTTGATCACCAGCTCGTCCTACATCCCCCCCACCAAATCCGTCGCCAACTAACCCCCCAAGCCACACTGTTCCTCCCACTCGCGCCAACGCAACTGACACCCCTTCTCTCCCTGTTCAAGGTGACATCCCGACCACCCTTCCTACCTCAAACCCCGACCCCCGCATGATTACAGCCACCTTCCTTACCCTTAACTCAACCAATCCTAACCTCACCTCCTCGTGTTGGCTCTGCTATAGCCCCAAGTCGCCGTTTTATGAGGCTAGTGGTGTCAACACATCTGTCTATTATAACGCTTCTGCCCCTAGTGCGGGGTGGGGTACTCAACCCACCGGTCTCACCATGACACAAGTCAGTGGCGGAGGGACCTGTGTGGGCTCTCCGGCCCCTCTACCAATCTGCTCTCATTCTGTCACAGCCCCAAATTCCACTCAATGGCTCACACCTGCTGGCGGTGCATGGTGGGCTTGTTCATTAATTGGTCCCGCACCCCACTTATCAGGAAGAATCTTCAACTCTTGGGCAAATTATTGCCTCACCGTCATTGTTGTTCCTCGCATTCTTTATCATTCTGGGGTTGATGAAAATACTCAGTTTCTTTATACCCCACCTCGCCTTCACAAGCGAGAACCTTTTATGGCCCTTACTATCGCTACTCTTTTTTCTCTTGGTATTGCAGGAGCTAGCACTGGTATCGCTTCTCTGACCACCCAACACTCCAGCATAACTTCCCTCCAGGCTGCAATTGATGAGGATCTCGCTCGCATTGAAAAGTCTGTCAGCGCTTTAGAAAAATCTCTCACTCTCACATCCTGGTCTGAAATGGTTTTACAAAATCGTCGTGGCCTTGATTTATTCTTCCTCAAAAATGGGGGACTCTGTGCAGCCCTTGGAGAAGAGTGTGATCAAGGGGGTGATGGGAATGAAGGAATGTGTAAGGCAATGTTTGGTCCTGTTGACATTGTGGGCTGATCTATCTTGAGATGGGTCGTCCGTGACTCCATGTCCAAACTTCGGGAAAATCTTGAACGCCGAAAAAGGAAACGCGAAGCGGGGACAAACTGGTTTGCGTCTCTATTCAACAGTTCTCCTTGGCTGACCACTCTGATATCCGCGCTGGTTGGCCCACTCCTGATTCTTTTACTTATAATTACTACTGGCCCCTGCATCATTAACCGTATCATTGTTTTTACCCGCCAATTCATACAGCAAGCCACCGCTAACAGTTTTCACCAGCTCTTTTTCAGACAACATCATCAATATCAACCTCTTCAGACCCAACATGTCGACAATCCCACATATGGCGGACGTCGCCACCCTCCTTAAAGGCATTCTGGAAGATGAGTGGCTGCTGCCGGACCCCCTGCCGGTGACCCCTCAGCAGTGGGATGACACAATCTTCGACCTCTGGTTACAAGGTGCCTTCCTAGACCTTTCTCCTCCCCAGCTAGAACTTTGCGCCCGATTTTTTTGCTCCTTGCTACCAACACCTAGCCCATCTCTGCCCCAGGTCCTAGCCATCATTCGTTCCCTCATTTTCCCTCTCTCCCCCACATGATGCCCCTGTTCAGCCCAAAGCTTCCAGAAATACGCCCACAATCCTATAAACAAGAGGCGGGAATGAAGGAAAACAGTTTGGCTGACTCTGCAGTCTTGGGCCCCGGCTAATAAGAATACCGCCCACGCCTCCAACTGGGCTTGACCTCACCCCAACCGCCATCTATGGCCATGGGCCTAGTCCATCCTACCTATTGGTTCTTTTCCTCTCGGCTACTCTTCCGTCAAACTCCCGCCTGACTCTCCCGCCTGACCGCCAATGGGCACTCGACACACCACCCCTGATGTACATATAAGCTCAGCTCTGAAATAAAATTTGGCTTCCTGGTGAACAGACTCACGGCGTCTGTCCCTTCTTTCCGCCTTTTTCTTTCAGCCCTCTTTTAGCCCAGTACTGCTTATTCTCACTGAAAACTCTGAGAAGTTTGGGGAGAGATTTGTTTTAATTGAAGTGATCCAGAATTTAAAAAAAAAAATCATTTGACATGAAATATGTTTTTCCCAACAAGGCACATATCTCTGTGAACTTTTGGGGGTGGGGGGTGGGCAGAGGAAGCATGTTGGGGAATAAGGGGGGAGTGGTTAGAAAGAGCAGGACCTAGGGAGTAAGAAAATTTTTAATTCCTAATTTGGCTATTTTTTATTTTAAGCTAATCAGTGTTGTCCATGTTTCTTACATTTTTTTTTCTTTTTGTAAAGAAAATATAATAATCACCCACCTCACTGGACTAAAATGATAAACACTAAGAAAAGAAGAACTATTTGCAGGCTCCCTGGTGGCACAAGGGGTTAAAGCACAGCACTATGAAGTTATCAGCAGCCCTGCTCCAGGAGCTGACCCAAGCATAGAGGCAGACCTCTCCTGTCTAGCCTGCCACTCCCCTCAGCAATGTATTTCAGTAGATCTGCATGTTCTTCCCCCACTCTGTTTCTGGTGAATACTCTCACTGCCACCCCCCTACCTCTAGCCTATACCCCAGTTCTTGTATGTATAAAAAAAAAGTTTTTGTTGTTGTTGTTGTTGTTTTTTAATAAGTGTTTTGTCCCAACTTCTGTGACGGGCCGCAAGAAAGGAAGGCAGGAGGCAAAAAGGCTGAGCAAGCAGAGTTTATTGCTGGGGACAGCAGCTGAGACTGAGCCCCTAGAGTGGGGTCCGCAGCTACTGCCAACTCAATAAGGGGGAAGGGTCTCTTATATAGGTCCTAAGCTCAGATGTAAGGCCCAGTTTGTTATCACCTTCATCTAGTCCCATCCCGAAGCAAGGACCCGTAAATTAGATGCAAGGCCCAATTTATTACCACCTTATCACCTTTGGATGCAAGGCCTGATTTATTATTGCCCTTATCTAGCCTCTCAGTAGATCTCCGCATTTGATCACTCCCAACAATAAGAACTGTTTGTAAAAGTTGATGACACTTGATTCATTGGGAGATGTTGACTGTCAATTTTCCTCTCTCTCTATCTTCCTCCCCTTCCCCTTCATCTCATTTCTCACCCCTCTTCCTTCCTTTTGTGTGTGTGTGTTTTAATTTAAAGACCTTTTTATTTTAGTATTATGCTTAAATTCATGCTCATTAATAACATTACACAAATTGTCCTTTTGCAAAATTCTTGTACAGCTGTCTAAACTTATATCCACTTTTCAAAACAACAGTGACTCTGTTGGGTGCTACTCAGAGCACCAAAGAATTACAATTAAATATATTTTTTTTCTTTGTTCTTTTTTTCCCCAAGAGAATTGACCCCAAGAGAAATGACTAACAAAGGAAGTAATTGTGGTTGTTTCAAACAGCTAGAGGTATGTAACTATGAGACAATCTTAAGAGGTTACCCCTCTTCAGAATGCCCCAAAGAACAACATGTGAACCTTTTGTCTTTATTTGAAAATGGTCACTTTAAAAGCCAGTCAAGGGCTTCTGTGAAGGTATCAATAGCAGCCATAGTTCTCTGCTCTGAGTTGAAGGTCAGGTCACCTTCTGATTGTTCTCAGCAATACACCCAGACAAAACCTTCCCAGGTCGAAATTACAGCACAAAGATTTAGGGAGGACAGCAAGTCTGCACGTCTGCACTTACAAATCCTA
>NW_004567112.1:54671033-54672746 GCF_000260355.1 Condylura cristata
GGCTGCTTCCGCCCGCAAATGTCAGACCGGCTCCCCAGAGGCGCTGGGAGTTCTGGCGGGACCCGGGGCTCCAAAGGCCGGAGGGCTAGACTTACTTGGGGCTTGGGGCGAAGTACCCACCCTGCCAGCCGCCGGAGCAGCTCCAGTGCGCGCGGGAGTTAGCTAGAGCCTGGGAGAGTGGGGTTCGCTGGGAGGAGAAGCTCGCGGGAGAGGGAAGGGAAAGTCTTAACACGTCAAGGCAAAGTCCACTTCTGTTTGCGCGCGCGCGCGCGCGCTTGTGCAAGCGCATGCTTGCCTGCAAAGGTGAGAACTTGAGAGCTTTAGAGCTGAAACTACATTTTTTTCGCCCGCAAGTTATAAAACGTTGGGAGTAAATCAACACCGGGGCAGTGATTAAAGTCTAAACTTTAGCCCGCGCGGTTTCTTTCTGGGAACAGTTATCTTGGGCTGACTACTTCTTAGCAGGCAACGCAGAAAAAGAGTGTTTTGTTTCCCTTCCGGGAATCCCTCTTAAGACTGTAAACCGCCTTATCAAATTTGTTTTGGTTTTGATTTGTTTGTTCTTTCATGCTCTGGATCATTTCCTTGTATCCCCCCCCCCTTTTTTTTTTTTTAGCTTGCACTTCCACTGTACTATCCAGGTCCGGAGCGAGCGGGAGGGAACCCAGACCTCCCGGCTCTGGCAGCCCTAGTTCTTCCAGTACAGCTACAAAGGGTGCACCAGATCTTGACCTAGAAGCACAGGCTGCAGCCTTCGCTCCCTGGGGCCAGGTCTCAGAAATGCCACTTGTTGCCTGATCAGAGACCTGATTCCCGGAGATATGTTTGAACTGTAAAACCTCTGGAAGTCAATAGATTCTAATTTTATTGGGCCCAGGGAAGTTCAGGCACTATGGCTGGAGTGTTTGCAAATGGTGTCAACATCTCCCAGGGTGGCCCAGTGAGGAAGGTGTGCTCAGCTCCATTTTACAGGTGGAGACAGCGGGTTCAGCCAGCTTCAATAATTCAGTTGAGATCACACAGCTTGAAAGCGGCATAACTGGGGCTTAATTTAGATTTAATTTCAACAACTCAGGCAATTTGTTAATTGCTCCTGATTTCCAGATTACTACAGAGTGGAACGGGAAAAAAATGGTGATGTCTGGAACCAAGTGTAGCAAAATTTTCAAAGCCCAAAGCAATGCCAGGGAGATATACGCATTTATTTATATATCCAAATAATTATAAATCTAAAATGCTACAAATTAAACATAATTTTGTTTTTATTTTTGCTCATATATTCCTATAGGAAATTGAAGTTTATTAAGTAAAATTTTAATACACATTATTTATTTTATTATTATTTTTAAATCTATCTATATCTTCATGGCACTTACATTTGTTTATTATTTTTTCTTTTATAAATACATTTTTTACATTATTCTTCATTTTGTACATTTTTTTTCATCTCAGTTGTAATCCCAGTGGGCTTCCCACCACCACTTCACTCATGTGTATCACCATAGTCCCATGTGCTCGTCCCACTCCAGTTTTGATCTTAATACAAGTGATTTTTAAAAATTTGACATAATCATTGTTTACATTTTGTAGTATATCTTCCATTTCCTATGATCCCGCCTTGCAACAGGCCCTGCCCAGCAAGCCTCTGTTCTTAAAGACATTTTCATTGGCTCATGTCACCTTTGTCTCCTGAAATGTTTCCTTTCTGCTTTT
>NW_004567112.1:54672846-54676831 GCF_000260355.1 Condylura cristata
CACTAGGTTAATTAATGACATATGGTCCTTGAGTTTTCACTTATGCTCATTATGCAGTTATTAACCTGGGTGAGTATCTGGGAAGACATAAAAATAAGTGATGCAAGAAAAGTCAGTATTTTTCATTCCCAAGGGCGGAATATTAAAGAGAGGACAGAAGAGGAGAATGGAGGAGAGGAGAAGGCAGGGGAGGGGAGGGAGGAACACACAGAGAGGCGAGACAGAGAGAGAAAGGATTTGGTTAGTTAAGGTCTTGCCCCTTGCTGAAGTTTGGGCTTTGGTTTCTAGGCATCCTCCCAAAAAGGATCCTTGATCCTAGTATATTATTTTTTTTCAGATGAATGTCTATATGAATTTAGGTGTGAGTTCTAAAACGGGGCCTACACTGTTCAGGAGTATGTTTTGTTTTATCTGTGTCATGAAATATGTAGTGTGTATGTGTGTGTATTTTTAAATTTAGTTACCATTATTTAAATGTTAGAAACAAATAGAAGTGGGCCCTCCCTGGTTGCACAACGGGTTGGGAAGCAGCACTGCAAGCTAGCCACAGTCACCTAAGTGCCGATTTGGCCAGCTGACGTGCAGACCTCTCCTGTGTCCTCCCCCCCCCCCCACCCAGTAGTGTACTTCCTGGATCTTCCCTGCTCTGTCTCTGGTGAATCCTCTCACTGGCCCTGCGCAGAGAAGTAAATTATCTTTAATCATGTCAGTGTGCTGGCAGGGGAAGGAAGGGAGAAGCCATACCTCCTGTTCTCTTTTCTCTTCTAGCTCTCTTATCTCTGAAGCTATCTATGGTCAGCAAGTTTCCCCATCTTTTAGCTCTTCATTTCTTTTCCCTTCTTTTGATTCTCTCAATTAGTTCTCTCCCCTGGTTTTGGGGTATTGTGTCTGTGGCACCTTCAAGAGCAGATGTCTAAAGGAGACAGAAAAGATTCAAGCTTAGAAATTTGTGTCCGAAATTGCTGAGGGCTCTGCCTTTTATTTTATATATTTTTGTTAATGGTTCATGACCCTTATAGCTTTTGCTTTGTATTTGTTAGGTCTATGATTAGAGCTATCAACCAGTTTCTTCTACATTCCTTAGTGCAATTGACCTAAAATTATGGTTGAGGGAAAGAAGAGGAAATTTTAAAAAGGAATCCAGTATGTTTAAAAATGATTACACAGAACAGTTGGGAGGAAAAAATAAAGAAGAGCTGATCAATTTAGAATTTGTCTCCTGCAGCCAGTCTAGGGAACATGAAATGTGAATTAGAATGTGTTTCTATTTATGTGTTTACACACAAAAAAGCCCGAATATCTTTATGAATAAAATAAATAAATAAATAAATAAATAAATAAATAAATAAATAAAATAAATAAAATCATAAAACATAATTTACATTAGCAATCAGTATGAGAAAGCAAAGTTTATAAATGATGGCAATACTGGGAGGAAAGATGAAACTGATATATGAGACCATCGGATCTTCCACTGTTAGCTATATCTAGACAAGTGAAGTCTTCTATTGTCCATACCTGAGCTACAGATACCAACCTTGGTGGAAAGTTATAATTTAATTTAGGAAAATTGTGTCTTGCTGAATTTGGAGGTGGGGGAGAGGTAAAATAAAGGCAGAGAGAATTCAGGATTTAGATGTTATCTAAATAGTTCTGAAAGTGAAAAGTGTTAGTATTTCTCTCTCTGAGGCTACTTGAATGCTTTAAGGGAACCACATCACTTAAAGCACAACTGTCGGTTGGGGAAAATAACCGTTTTCTAAGAGATAGTACCAAACCTGAATACGGAAACCCCCCCTTGAAAATCCCTGGTGAATAAAGGGCTTTTTGGTACATTGAGTCCCAAAAGTCCCTTAATGAGCACCTGTTTTGTAAAAGACAAAAAAGGCTATTCACTTATGATGAAAAATAGCTGAAGTACATAATTTAAAACTTACTTAATCCATAAGAAAAAAGCAAATTGGAATCAATTTTAGGACAGTGAGTGGATCTTTTTCTTCCCTTTAAAAAGATAAAGAGAAGTTGACCATATGATATGAAAAAAGTATTTTTAAAATTAATTCACTCATTATTTTACTACCTAATGCAAGTATTTTGTATTTTACTTATAATCTGTTAGTCTTGCCTACACATTCATCATTGCACGCATGTACATGAGCCTTTTTCTATTTCTATATAATTTTCATCTTATGATTTTATTGGATACATTATAGAAGGCACTTATTAAAAGAAATTGGATTATTATTATGTATTAATCTATTACTTGTGTATTATAATTTATAACTATAAAACATTTATTTCTTTTATTTATTTTTGCATTTCTTTTATTCATTTTTGCATATAAGAACTAGGGTATTGGCCAAAGGCCGGGAGGGAGCAGAGCAGAACTATTTTACGGTAACACACCTCTCACTGGGTGAGACAGGAGAGGTCTGCTGTGCTATGTGAGTCAGCTCCCTGGCCAGGGATGGAGCTCAGGCCATAGTGGTAATAATGCTGAGACTTAACCTCTAGGCCACCAGGGAGGCCCCTATAAACATTTCTTAAATATAGTAGACATAGATCATATATATGTTATAGGTGATATAACTTATTACTAAAAATCATTTGCAGAATCAATGTAAAAACCATTAGTATGTAGTATAGTATCCCTCTTTTGCTATGAATGTGTGTATATAGCCCTTTTCAGTTTCTGGAAGGCTTTTGCTTTAAAAAAGAAAAATAAATTGTCTTGAGCTTTTTATATAATTGTAGTCTTAATACCAATTAAATACCTTTAATTCCATCTAATTCTATCATGTTGCCTACTTTTACTTCTTTGTTCAGTATGAGTGGTAAAACCCAAATTAGAAAGAAGTTATCACTGTGAGGTTGATAACTTCACCTGCCCTGGAAGGATATAAGCTGATTCTTTCCTTTGATCACAGCCCTCTTCTTGATTTAAAACGAGTTTTTGTGCAATCAAGCCAACATCATCAACAGGCATTTAGAAACAGTCATAAATCTGTTAGCATCCAAGTTTCATTAAGTAAGAATAATAGTGAATTTAGTATGAAGTTATGCATTTTGAGTGAATGTCAGTCTTAAGAATTAGCAACTCTGACTACAATTTCAATCTCCAGATGTACTCAGCTGGGAAAGGTGAGCAAGCCTTTTGGGTATTACTTTAAGTTGTGAACTGGGATAATTTGGTAAAATTAAAATACAATTCGCACTAGGTTAATTAATGACATATGGTCCTTGAGTCTTCAGTTATGCTCATTATGCAGTTATTAACCTGGGTGAGTATCTGGGAAGACATAAAAATAAGTGATGCAAGAAAAGTCAGTATTTTTCATTCCCAAGGGCGGAATATTAAAGAGAGGACAGAAGAGGAGAATGGAGGAGAGGAGAAGGCAGGGGAGGGGAGGGAGGAACACACAGAGAGGCGAGACAGAGAGAGAAAGGATTTGGTTAGTTAAGGTCTTGCCCCTTGCTGAAGTTTGGGCTTTGGTTTCTAGGCATCCTCCCAAAAAGGATCCTTGATCCTAGTATATTATTTTTTTTCAGATGAATGTCTATATGAATTTAGGTGTGAGTTCTAAAACGGGGCCTACACTGTTCAGGAGTATGTTTTGTTTTATCTGTGTCATGAAATATGTAGTGTGTATGTGTGTGTATTTTTAAATTTAGTTACCATTATTTAAATGTTAGAAACAAATAGAAGTGGGCCCTCCCTGGTTGCACAACGGGTTGGGAAGCAGCACTGCAAGCTAGCCACAGTCACCTAAGTGCCGATTTGGCCAGCTGACGTGCAGACCTCTCCTGTGTCCTCCCCCCCCCCCCACCCAGTAGTGTACTTCCTGGATCTTCCCTGCTCTGTCTCTGGTGAATCCTCTCACTGGCCCTGCGCAGAGAAGTAAATTATCTTTAATCATGTCAGTGTGCTGGCAGGGGAAGGAAGGGAGAAGCCATACCTCCTGTTCTCTTTTCTCTTCTAGCTCTC
>NW_004567112.1:54677006-54685458 GCF_000260355.1 Condylura cristata
GGCAGGCGGGAATCGAACTCATGCGGAAGTCGCTTAAGCGTCTTAGTGCTGTGCTTTACCCTGCTGTGCCACCAGGGAGGGCCGTTTTTGTTTGTTTTTTAAGTGATGTACCTCTAAAAAAAATTAGTATTTCTTTACTTTATGCTAATATTGGAAGTTCAACACATAATTGGAATTGGTGAACTATTAATAGGCTGTTTATAATTTTTTTCCTTGAAGAGCTTTTTAGTAACTAAAAGTATAAAAAGTAAGAAAGTAAGTTCCCCTCAGCTTCCTCACTGGCAGCAGAGGACCCTGAGACTCCGCCCAGGCAGGGGCCTGCAAGGCTGGGGACCAACAATGCAGGTTTCTATAGCCCCCATGACTCCATCCCTAAAGATCAGTTGAAATCTCCTGTCTGTTTAGCTCAGTGATAGTTAAAGAGGAAGACAGTTGTGCTCAGTTATGAGGGATCCCAAGTGTACATTCACCACTGGCATGTCTCAAGCCAAAGTCTGTGGGAATAGAAACTGCAGTTTGATTGTGTCTCTGTGTCTTGAGGCTGTTGTAACAGAGGACCGCAGACCGGAGGGCTTAAACAAGAGAAGTTTATTTTCTTAACAGTTCTGATGCTGGATGTCCAAGATAAGGGGTTGGCAGAGAACCTTTCTTCTTCCCTCCCTTCGCTCCTACCTCCCCACTCCTTTTCTCTTTCTCAACCCACCCTGCCCCCTTTCTTTTATTCAGGGAAAGATTTGTCCCAGGCTTTTCTCCTATCTTCACATCATCATCCCTTTGTGTGCAAATGTCCACTTAGGACAGAATAGTGGCCATGTTGGATTAGGACATACCCTATGGATATCATTTGGATTTAATTTCTTCATGACAGATAGCTTCTGTCCAGATAGGGTTACGTGTTTGGGTACTGGGGTAGGGAAGACAGGGCAAGACAGCATAGGATTTGGAAACGGCATAATTAGCTCTAACATTTCTGCATCCTTTGAGCTGGTGGAATGCCAAGGGCCAGTCACTCCTCTAGTTGGGGACTTGCACAGTGTCTTCTCTAAAACTCTCCCTGGGGCCCTCCCTGGTGGTGCAGTGGGTTAAAGTGCACTATGAAGCAATCCACAGCCAGTGCAGCATGGGAGCTGACCCACATGGCCCGGCAGACCTCTCCTGACCCGCCCACTGCTCCCCTCAGTAGTGTATTTCACTCTCTCTGGTGAATCCTCTCCAGCACCTTTGACCCCAGTTCTTGTATGTACAAATAAATAAATCTTTAAAAAAATAAAAATCTCCATCCTAAAAGTAATATGATAAGAGATAAAAAATCAGTTTGTATGTTTAAGAGTTTAGGAATTAGCTGGAGGTTTCGCTGGTGTCAACACTTGGTTTTAATTTCTGTTTCTACCATCCTCCCCTGTGCCTCTTTGTCTTCTGTTACTTCTTAGCTGAATTCTGAGATAGAATTTGCAAGGCAGAGGGGGGCTTGCACCTTTTGCGCCCCCTCAACACATCTCTCCTTACCAATCTGAAAGTTCAGTGTCAGGGGTTAAAATGTACACTTTCGACTTAGATTTCTAAATCTTTCAAATCACTCGATTAGCTTGCATCTCTATTTTTTTCTGCTATTATGCTTGAATGCGAGGGTAAGTATTATACTAGTATTATCAGGTACAACTTTTAAATCTCTGGGTTAAAATACAAAGTTATATTCCTGATATATAATTTTAAAAGGTTTATTTATTTATGCATACAGAACTGAGGTACAGGCCAGTGGTTCAGGGGCAGTGAGAGGATTCACCAGAGACAGAGTGGGGAGCGGAACAGGCCGACTGAGGAAGTACACTGATGAGGGGAGCAGCAGGAGGATAAGGAAAGGTCTGCCGTGCCATGTGGGTCACCTCCAGGATGGGAACCTAACTCATACTAAAGTGGCTTTAGCTTCTTAGTGCTGTGCTTTAACCTGCTGCGCCTCCAGGGAGGGCCCATAGTACTGATATTTTAAAACAAACTTTCTAGAACTTAGACATACAGATGAATGTTTTCCCTAGGTAGGCCTGTGGGTGAGCAAATAATCAATATTACATTATTAGATTTGGAAATTCTGTTTATAGACCACACAAGGAAGTAGCCCATCTCTTCTCTAGATGTGTACAAATAGATGTTATTCTGAGAAACACATATAGTTAATTCATAGTTAAGTATGAGCTTAATGTGGTGCTTAATTATGACACTTCTTATTTGTCTCATTATCAATTCAAATGCTGAATTCTCACCTCAAGAATTTCTCAGATGTGGCTAATAAGGTTTACATGTCGGGTAAATGTCCTTTAAGAAAATAAGCCAAGATTCAATCAGAGACAGAACTTACTGTAAACCAGTCCCTCGGAGGGACTTTCCTTCCCTAAAGTCATCCTTGAAAAACATACTCTGTCTGGGAGGGGCAATGGTGTCTCTATCTTGTGTTAGAGATTGACTGTCAGAACTCAGAGGCCCAGAGACAAAGAAAGCAGAGACTGGGAGGAGATAGTGGTCAGGGCACAGTTGTTGGGGGGTTGAATAACAACTGTGGTCATTCAACAGGAGCCTTTCACTCCTTTGTTGCAATAGAATTGGGAAATAAAATCCCACAAAAAACTTGTGCAAACTGGAGCTATCAGTTTGTGGTGGTTTGTATAGATGAGCTTGAGATTTCATAAATTTAAAAGATAAGCTCCTTTTCATGTGACACCTTTGTGCAATTTTATTCCAAAATAAAACTATTTTCTTTATCATTAAGCAACTCTGCTATTTTGAGTGGTGACATGCTTAGTCTCAATTGAGTAAAGGCAAATGACAAAACCCTACTAACACTAGTTTAAGGAAATATGTTCAGTTCAAGGCTAATGTTTATGATGCTTGATTTAGTATAGCTATAGGACTTCCAAAAAAATCCATGAGAGCTCAAGATAGAACATTTGTCTGAAGGACTGAGTAGTTATTAGCACTTAATTGGATTATTATTCAAAGATTAAGACTTTTTCCACAGTTTAAATTGTAGGCTGCTACTATAGATTCATTACCATTATGATTAAGATTTTTAAAAAATTTTTTTAAAGATTTATTTATTTATTCATACAGAGCTGGGGTACAGGCCAGAGGTGCGGGGGCGGTGAGAGGCTTCTCCAGAGACAGAGTGGGGAACAGAACAGGCAGATCGTTGAAGTACACTACTGAGGGGAGCAATGGTGGGTCAAGAGAGGTCTGCCGCGCCATGTGGGTCACCTCTGGGGCAGGCAGGGATCGAACTCATGCTGAAGTGGCTTTCACTTATTAGTGCTGTGCTTTAACCTGCTGCACTACCAGGGAGGCCCATGATTCAAATTTTTTAATCTAATGGACAAAGACTAACCCAAATGAGAAATCAATAAAGATTTTTAGTTTTAACACCTTCCTGCTATCTCTGACGTTGGCCCTTTTAATTTTTCAATTATACATCTAACGTATGTCCATTGCAAAGAAAAATAGAGGAGTTAAGCAAACATGGAAAATAAAGTCACTCATAATCTAACCACTGGTAGCATTTTGGTAGGTTAAAATAATTTTCTGCTGAAACATTATTTTTCTCTTGAAATATTCTTCTCCTTCTTTCTGTTTGCTGAACCCAACCCCCACCCTCCCAGTATAGAATGGTCTGGATATACATTATTCTGCCTCATAAGAGAACTTTTTTTTTTTTTGCTGTAGCTGAGCACAAGTCATGTTGGGAAAAAAAAAAACCCTCTAGGTTTTGACTAGAAGTGAAACACCCTTCTCCATGATCACTGTAGAGTTCATCAGCAGCGGGAACTTCTGCTGTCTTTCTCAAGTCTGTGTTCGCTTTTGAAAAATTTCACTGAAGTTTCCAGGCTCTTGCTTCCTCATTCTTGCCATTAGTCTCAGTTGACTCAAGGCAAATGGAAAAGCCCTCCTAACGCTAGTTTAAGGAAATAGTTCAGTTCAAGGCTAATGTTTATGATGCTTGTCAGGGCTGTCATTACCCCCAGCCTCATGTCTTTTTTTCTTTTGCTGCTTTTTTTTTTTAAGATTTATTTATTTATGTATACAGAACTGGGGTACAGGCCAGAGGTGCATAGGATGAGAGGATTCACTAGAGGCAGAGCAGGAAACAGAACAGGCAGATCTACTGAAATACACTGCTGAGGAGAGCAGCGTATGGGTCAGGAGAGGTCTGCCACACCATGTGGGTCAGCTCCCTGGCTGGGGATGGGCCTCATGTTGCAGTGGTTGCAATAGCTTCATAGTGCTGTGCTTTAACTCATTGCACCACCAGAGAGGGCCCTCTCATGGTGCTTTTTAAAATGTTTTTCCTGTTTGCTTTGAGCTTCACTAAGAACAGAAATAAGAGTGATTGTTGTATTTCCTTTTCAAACCCTAGCTCATTCTCAGGATCAGTTACCACACTGATTCTTTGAGTCATCCCAATGCAGTCTGTTGAGTTCAGTCACTGACATGCATTTGAGAGCATCACCATAGCCCTCTAGTGTTTACAGTTTCTGGAAAGCTGTGCAGAGGTGTCATACTGGGTGATGTGCAGGAGGACTGAGGGGCAGGGGTCATGGATTTCTCGGTCTGGCTATGTCTGCTTCATTTCTTCTCTTTAGAAAACTGGTTGGTTATCAAAAGTGATTTATCACTGATGCAGGTAATTAATGATCATCTCATGGTCCTTAGTTCTCATCTGAAATGAGGGCCAAACCCTAACTTAGCCTGTTTCTGAGAATTTTAAAATGAGTCAACACAGAGCCTAGCATAGACTTCCTGTGATATTTGTGCACTTCTGTTTCCTAACTACTTGTCCATTCCAGAAGACACCTCTGCAAGGACCTGCACTCACCATAGCTGTTCTCAAACTGGAGGGAAGGAAACAAAATCTCCACTTCTTCCAAAACTGCTGGCCATGGCTGGGGACTTTCATCTTCCCTGCCAGCCAGAAGAAGACTGGGGGGCCTGTAGTTTTTCCAAACTCCAGCACTAGGGGCTGGCTTCTATTACTCAGAGAACTCCTGCCAGACACCCTCATTCCCAACATGCCTTGGCTTTGAAAGTTCCTGGTATAATTAGCAATCCTGCCTCTTGCCAACAAATTGTCTGAAAACAAGTTGAGTAATTAGGAAAGTAATATGCATGCCTGAAATAGCTCAGGTTTTGGCCAGAAGTTCTGAGTTCTCCTTTGGCTACTCTGATTGTGGGTTATTTGACAACTCATTTCATGCACTCTGTAGTCAGCTTTCTCAACTGTAACACAAGCCAGGGATAATTCCTCCTGCACAGTTTTCTTGTAAGTATATACCACAGGGTGATACATGTGAATGAAATCTATGAAAAGTCAAGCAAATATCCCTTGGAAATGGGTAAAGGGCCTTCAGGGATTGGTGTTCTCACTTAACATTTCCCTGAATAATTCAAAGGGAAAATGAGAAGCAAAGTTTCTTCCTTGCAGAACTTAAAATCCTGTAGATAATGAGAGACATAAGGTTATCCATTTTAAAAATCTATCATAAAGCTGAACAGTAGATATGCCTCTGGTCCTTTTCTGCTTTGACATTCCAGGAAACCATGAGATTGCAGGACCCATGATTATGGGAAGCCATGAATGTCAGTTGTAAATCACCTCTGTGGTTCAGGAGACACTTATCTTTATATATCTTAGAGTTAGTTGCTAATGGCATTTTGCTCAACACCTCAGATATTCCTCTTCTTTGGTGAAGCCATGTTCCTCTGGTTGTGCGATTGCCTAAAAATTCCTTCCTGAATTTCCATTCACCCAGCTTTCACCCACAGTTCAATCAAATCATTGTCTAAATGTCCTCTTATTTAGTAACTTGCCCAGACTACTCTTATTAAAACGGCACTGCCATATCTTTTCTTTTTTTTAGATTTATTTAGTTATGCAAACAGAGCTGGGGTACAGACCAGAGGTGCAGGGGTGGTGAGAGGATTCACCAGAGACAGACAGGGGAGCAGAGCAGGCAGATTGATGAAGTACACTGCTGAGGAGAGCAGCGGGCGAGTGAGAAGAAATCGGCTGCGCCATGTGGGTCACCTCCCTGGCTGGGTCCATGTCCCTTGAGTTTGCTTTATTCCTTCAAACATTTCTCTTTTTTTACTCTAAACATTTTTTAAATAATACAATAGTTTATTTTTATATCATTTTGTGCCTTTTTCCATCTCAGTAGTAATCCCTGTGGGCTTCCCACCACCACATCACCCATGTGTCATCACCATAGTCCAATGCACTTCCCCCCATGAAGACCCAGTGACCATGGGGAAGTCTGTTGTCATTACCTAACGGAAGATTATGAATTATTAGCAGTGAGGTAGGAATGCAAACTGGTACAACCACTGTGGAAAGCTATTTTAAGGTTTCTCAAACTGCTAAAAATGGAGCTTACATATGATCCAGAAACTCCACTCTTAGTTATCTACCCAAATGACACAAAAACATTAATTCAAAAAGACATCTGCTCTCCTATGTTTATTGCTGAACTATTTACAATATGGAAGATGTGGAATCAACCTAAATGCTCAAAAATAGATGACTAGATCAAGAAGATATGGTACATATACACAATGAATAATACTCAGCAAGCAAAAAGATAAACTCATGCCATTTGTGGCAACATGGATAGAGCTGGAAGGGATCGTGCTTTGTAAAATAAACCAGAAAGAAAAAAAGAAAAATACCGGATAGTTTCACTGATAGGGGTGTAAGGGATCAGGAAAAAAAAAGCAATTGTAATAAAGTAAAAACAAAAATCAGCTGGGGTGGGTTGGAGAACGCTTTGCACTATGGTGATGGCACATGGGTGAATTGGTGGTAGGAAGTCCACAGGGATTACAACTGAGATGAAAAAAAGGTACAAAATGAAGAATGGTATAATATATGTGTGTGTGTATCTACATATGTATTTTTAATTATAAGAAAATATATAAAAATAAAAAGTTGTCTACCATTAAAAAGAAAAAATTACTAGCAATGAACCTTAGAGACATTTGTCCTTTGCCCTTATTCCTAATAGAAGAAACAGCCATTACTTCCCCTTTATGACTTAGCTGAATGTAGTATGTAGCAGATCATCTGGATACATGTTGGTCCATGAAATTGTCCTCTCTCTGAGAATCTCATCTTTATTCTCTGAGTAGAGATCAGGTCACTTCTTTCTTGTCTCCTTGGTGAAGTTTCCTCCTCTCTCTCCTTGATGTGACAGGTCCCTAAACACAAAATAAATAAATATTTCTGATTTGCTGCATTGTTCTTTAAAATGTACAACCACGTTAATTCCCTATATATTATTAAATTATGGTCCTTTCTCTTACTAACCTATCTAGTCTTAATTTGTCAGCCAGCTTTAAAAAAGAGCCCACATGGGGTGGGAAAAGGTTTCCTTTTGCTCTAACATATAAATAATTCTTGATTATCAGATAAAGTCGCTATAAAGTTGCAATAAATATACAAAAAAAAATAATTTCCATTTACAAGTCCCTAAGTAATTATCTCAGTTATTGACTCTTTGCTATGCTTCTAGTGGTATTATTTCTTAGTGCCCAATTTACTTCCTGCTCATTAACTACTGATTATCTGATTAGGAAGAAGAACTAATATTGTTAATAAGATGATGAAGTTCGCAGAGAAAGCTCAAAAAAGGGAACTGTCATCCTGACACAAGAAACTAATGCTACGAAAGAACTTTTATTTAAAGCTATATACATTGTGCCCTAGAAAAACATCATAAATTCAAATGATTTCAAAACATGAACCATGCAATTACAGTGCAGACACACCTTTCTGGCACTTCACAGATAATGCATTTTTTTAAAAGTTGGATGTATATGGCAATGTAAGTCTATCAGTGGCATGTTTTTAACAGTGTATCTCTATTTTTGTCTCTATGTCACAACTGTTAATCCTCACAATATTTCAACTTTTTCATTATTATTATCTGTTATAGTGATATGTATTAAGTGACCTTTCATATTAGTATTGTAATTATTTTGGGGTGCTGTGGACTGCACCCATATAAGACTGCAAACTTAGTCAATAAGTTGACTTAAGTCAACAATGTGTGTGTTCCCTATCTCCCTCACTTACTTTGGGCCTCAGAAAAATAACAGTATTGAAATTCAGCCAATTAAGAAGGCGGCAATAACCTCATGTTCATGTGAAAGGAAGACTCTCATATCACTAAATTTAAATCAAAAGCTAGCAATGATTAAGCTTAGGAAGGAAATGTCAAAAGCTAAGCTATGCAAAAAGCTAGGCCTCTTTGCCATATAGTTGAGCAAGTATTGAATGCAAAGGTAAGAGTTTTTTTGTTTTTTTTTTTAAAGGTTTATTTTTACATCATTTTGCACATTTTTTTTTTCATCTCAATTGTAATCCCCACAGGTTTCCCATCACCAAATCACCCCTGTGCCACCACCATAGTCC
>NW_004567112.1:54687005-54710077 GCF_000260355.1 Condylura cristata
TTTACCTCCTTTGTTAGGTTGACTCCCAGGTATTTGATTCTTTTTGTTTTAATTGAAAAGGGGATGGTTTTTTTTATCTCTGTTTCTTCTGCTTGGTTGTTTGTGTATAAGAAAGCCTCTGACTTTTGTGTGTTGATTTTATAACCTGCTAGCAAAGGTAAGAGTTTTTAAGGAAATTACAAGTTCTACTTCAGTGAGGATATGAATGCTAAGAAAGAAAACACCCTAGCTGCTGATAAGGAGAAAGTTTGAGTGATCTAGATAAATGGTCAAACCCGTCATTTGACATTTGACATCCCATTAAGACAAAGCCCAACTGAGAGAAAAGTTATAACTCTTCAAATCTTTGAGGGTGAAGAGAGGGGAGGAAGGTGTAAAAGATAAGTTTAAAAATGGCATAGATTGGTTCATGAGATTTAAGGGAGAGAAAAAAATCCTCATAACATAAAAATGCAAGGTAAGGCCCTCCCTGGTGGTGCAGTGGGTTAAACCACAGCACTGAGAGGCTAAAGCCACTTTGCATGAGTTTGATCCCCACCCCCAGAGGTGACCCACATGGCCCGGCAGACCTGTCCTGACCGGTCCACTGCTCCTCTTAGCAGTGTGCTTCGTCAGTCAGCCTGTTCTGCTCCCCACTCTGTCTCTGGTGAATCCTCTCACCACCCTTGCACCTCTGGCCTGTACCCCAGTTCTGTATGCATAAATAAATAAATCTTTAAAAAATGCAAAGTAAACAGCACGTGCTGACATAGAAGCTTCAGCAAGTTATCCAGATCTAACCCTAGATAAAGATTAGTGATGAAGGTGGCAACTTTGGACAGCAGTTTTTTCAGTGCAGACAAATATTCCTTCTGTTAGAAAAAGATACCATTTATGAATTTCATAAACAGAGAGAAGTCAATACCTAAATCTAAAGCTTCCAAGAAGAAACAGACTCTCTTATTAGGGACTAATGTAGATTATGTCTTTCAGTTGAAGCCAAGTGTCATTTATAATTCCAAAAGTTCCAAAGTCTTTAAGAATCATGTTAAATCTATTCTTCCTGTGTTCTATAAATGCAGCAACAAAACCTGGATAGCAGTGCATCCATTTACAACATGGTGTATTAAGTAACTTGCTACCACTGAGACCGATTGTTCAGAAAATAAGTTTCCTTTCAGAATATTACTACTCGTTGCATCTAGTGATGATATACAAAAAGATTCATGCTTGCTAACATGCATTCAATTTGCAGACCATGAGTCAAGAAGTGATTTCAACTTTCAAATCATATTCATTATGGTGGATCTGGGCAAAGCCAATTGAAAGGATTCATTATTCTATGTAACATTGAGAACATTTGATTTCATTGGAGGATGTCAAAATATCAAAATGTGTAAGAGTCTGGAAAAATTTGACTCCCAATCATCAAGAATGAGTTTGAGGACTCAAGATTTCAGTGGAGGAAGTAAATGTAGATGTAGTGGAAATAGCAAGAGAATTCAAGTTAGAAATGGAGCCTAAAGTGGTGACTGAATTAATACCATCTCATGATTAAACTAATGAAGAAGGAGTACTTGCTATGGATGAGCAAAAAAAGTGGCTTCTTGAGATGGAATCTATGTCTGGTAAAGGTACTATGAACATTGCAGAAATGACAACAGAAACTTAGAATTACATATAAACTTAGTTGATCAAGCAGCAGTAGGGTTTCAGAAGATTGACTTCATTTTTGAAACAAGTTCTACTGTGAGCAAAATACTACCAAGAGCTTCACATGCTACAGAGAAATCTTTCACAAAAGGAAAACTGAATTGATGAAGCAAACTTTGTTGTTTAAGAAATTGCTACAGCAACTCCAGTCTTCCACAATCACCACCTTTATTCATTCATCAATATGGAGGCAAGACCCTCCCAGAGAAAAGATTATAAGTCACCGAAGGGTCAATAATGATAGTAGTTTTTAGCAATCAAATATTTTTAAATTATGGTTTGTGTATTTTTTTTTAGTTTAGACATAACTTTTATTTGTATTGAGGGAAAAAACTCACTTTATAATAATAACTGTGTTATTATGGTGGTATGGAATTGAAGCTGCAGTATCATCAAAGTCCCCTGTATCAGCATTTTGCTTTCCTTGGTTTCTAAAAAATATAACAGTAAAATATTTTGAGAGACCACTTTCACATAACTTTTGATTATATTATTATAATTGGTATAATTATAACAATTTATTATAATAATTATAATACTATATTATAATAATTATGATAATTTATTACAATAATCTATTATAATAAAATTGTGATCATCATCATCATCATTATTATTATATACAATTATAATTTATTATTAAAATTGTTATATTTTGTTTGTTTATGATGATTTATTATAATAAATTATTATAATTTTATTATTTGTTTTTACTTTTCCTCTTACTGTGCTCAATTTATAAGTTACACTTTATCTGAGTCTTCCCTCTCAGATAAGAGGAGACTACCATGGAAGGTATAAAGCACCTCCAAATTATTAATATATTACAAATGCCATGCTCAAGTGCAAATTTACTTTTGGAAATTTAATATTTATTTTTTTATTACAATCAATGTTCCTTTGTATTCTCATATCTGACACAGAGTAGATGCTCAAGACGTGTCTTTTGGGTGAAGAGAGTGGTTTGATAGTGGTCAGCATATTGAGGCGTGATTCCTTTGATCTGTGTACCAGACCAGATCCAGTTATTCTTCACATTGAATTGTTCATACATAAAATCAGCTATATTCTAGGGTAAGTTCACCTGTGTGTTGGGCAGAGGGGAAAAGCACATTATAATAAAAGCTAGGAGGCTGACACAAATCTTAGTTCTACTTTTTGCTAGCAAGTATCCTGGATATGCTAAGTTTATTCTTGATATTCTGGTGTCAGTTTTTCTCTTGAAAGTCTGGATATTAAAAACAGAATTTTTAAATATACCCATCCTAGGAGGAAAAGTAGGAAACCACATTTCCTTATCCTGTCCCTCCATCCTTGGAGGTGCTGTGGTGTTCTGTGACATGAGGGAGTAGCCTTTGGTGAAGAAGGGGTAAGAGAGCAGAGGGAAGAGGTGAGGATTCCTGTGGCAACCATTTATGTATGTATGTGTTTATACAAGACTCAGATTATCATTATGCCATAGAATAGAAATATACAGAGGTATGACCTAGAGGGAAAAATTTCTCAGAACTAAGTTTAAATAATTTTTGGTACCTGGCAATAGAATGTATGTATTCTACGTAAAATGAGACATTATTTGAATTTATGTTTGAAGAGACAAAAAAAAAATGGAGAAGTTGAGAATTAAATCAACCAAAGAGTAACCCCAAATGCCTCCATCCATTTTGGGATGTACCTTTTTCTTTTTTTTTTTAATATTTATTTATTTATGCATACAGAACTGGGATACAGGCCAGAGGTGCAGGGGCAGTGAGAGGATTCACCAGAGACAGAGTGGGGAGCAGAACAGGCAGACTAAGGAAGCATACTGCTGAGGGGAGCAGCAGGCGAGACAGAGGAGGTCCGCTGCCCGATGTGGATCAACTTGGGGGCCGGGGATCCCACTAGCACTGAAGTGACTGTGGCTAGCTTGCACCACCAGGGAGGGACATCTATAACTAAGTTATATGAACCAAAGTCATTTAGACTTATGGCTTCTTATCTCCAGAAGACAGGAACTAAAATTGATTAAACATTGGTTCTCTGTAAAAATAAGTTAATATTTACTGTATAAAGAAAATCTCATTGGATTTCTTGTATAATAGGATAATCAGAAAATTGTTAATCAAAACCGGTTGGCTCTGTTACTAGGTGTAAAAGGGAGATAGAATATCCTCCAAGTTTTGGAGAAATTATCACATTTTATCCTTTCATGAAAGCCCTTTAACACAGAAAGTACTGTTGACACTTACAGATCAGGAAATTGTCAATTAGTGAGGTTATACACTTGCCTAAACTTCGTTTTAGTAGCAGAGCTGGGATTTAAAGCAGTCACAGTGAAATTTAATGTTTTTTCCTATTCCACCATGTTGCCCTTCATGAGAGCTTTATTAGAATAGCAATAATAATAACTAATGATAATACTGCTTACTGGGTACATACTTACTATGTGCCAGGAAATGTGTTAAAAGCTTTAAGTGCATTGTTCAATTTAACTATCAGAATGAATCTATGAAAAAGCAAATATTTTAATTTTGTAAATAAAGACACAGAGACTTGGGAAATTTAAGGACTTACCCACAGTCTCAGGCTGGTAAGTAGGAGCCAGTAGTCACTTTTTTGCACAGAGCCCTGGCTCCTACCATTCATGATGCTATTTCAAAGACAGTGTGGGGAACTGGAGGTATGGACTGCCATGCAAAGGACAGTTCCTTTTCTGAAGATGAGTCAGCAGGACACTGAAGCCCTATGTTGACTTGCTCAAGCTCACAAAATCAGCCATTCCAGGTGGCTAACGTTCATTTACCAAGTCACTTAGTTCAGAAGTCCATGAAATGCTTTCCAAACTTTTCTTTTACAGATACTTACTGCCATTGTTGGATCATTGTACAGAGGTGCGAATGCCCAAGTGACTGATACCATCTCTGAGGCCGAGTTGTTGAAATTGAGAAAGAACATTACTAAAAGGGAGATCAAGTGCTCAGGAGGCCTGCATCGTGGGGGTCTGTTCTGCTGTCAGCCCTGTGAGAAGGGTATGTTACACAAAACACCCCGCAGTAGAATAAAAACCAGGATGACGTGTAATGTATTAATAAAGAAAAAAAATTTTTTTTTAGATTTATTTATTTGTGCATACAGAACTGGGGTACAGGCCAGAGGCTCAGGGGAGGTGAGAGGCTTCACCAGAGACAGAGTAGGGAGCAGAACAGGCAGATCGAGGAAGTACACTGCTGAGGGGAGCAGCGGGTGGGCCAGGAGAGGTCTGCCACACCATGTGGTCACCTCCGGGGCAGGCGGGGTTCGAACTCATGAGGAAGAGGCTTTAGATTCTCAGTGCTGTGCTTTAACCCGCTGCGCCACCAGGGAGGGCCCAGAAAAAAAATAATTTTATAGCATTTGATTCTCCTACACTGTAGTATAATTGGGAAGGAAAAAGCTATAGAATTCTTTTCCCAAGGCCAGTTTAATTCATCCTCACCACACTTGTGTGTGTGAGTATAAATAATTTACAAATGAACTGTGTATCTGAAGTGAGAGGTTTTATCTATTTAGCTCCATTTTCGGTTGTCAAAGAAGATTATATGTTACAATCACAATAATTGTAGATTTCTGAAAGCAAGGGACTTGCACCTTTGAGAGGCTTGTCTCAACACTTATCAGAAGGTCTCTAAGAAAACTGTTTGATGAGAGTGACTGGAGCCTGCAAGCTATATTGCATTTTGTAGCTGAATAACTAGATGAGCTAGATCAGCAACAGACAAAAATGTACAACATTTTTAAATCATATTTTTTTCATCACTATCATCCCTGCATTTCTTTGTCTCTATTGCTCCCCTTTCCCTCTTAACCTCAGGGTGTTTGTTAATACCCATTAGTTTCTGAAAGTACTTCATGTTATTGAATTGTCTGCTATTTTAATGTCCATTAATTGTTTTCATAATTCTGACTTACTTTGCTACACATAATTCTCTCAAATTCCTTCCATTTTTTGGGAAAATGACTGCATTACATCCTTTCTAACAGCTATATAATAACTCCATGATATGTGTAGGTGAATAGATAGATAGATAGATAGAGAGAGAGAGAGAGAGAGAGAGAGAGAGAGAGATGTAGTATACAGTATATATACACATATATAGGAATATAGGATATAGTGTATATACACATATATATCTAGATAGATATATATGGATCTATATCTCACACCTTCTTGAGCCAATCATCCACTGATGGATATTTAGGCTGCTTCAGTATACTAATATGAATACTAATAGTGCAGGCATGTACATTGTGGGGCATATGGGTTTTTGTGTTCATGGTTTCATATTCTGTGGCTGTACCCCAAGAGTGGGATTGGTGGGAGCTACAGTATTTCCATTTTTAGATTTACTTCATGTTTTCCCTTTTTCAGTTTCTTTTTCTTATTTTAAAGATTTATTTATTTATGCATACAGAACTGGAGTACAGGCCAGAGGTGCAGGGGCAGTGAGAGGATTCACCAGTGACAGAGTAGGGAGAACAGGCCAACTGATGGAAAACACTGCTGAGGGGAGCAGCGGGCAGGTTAGGAGAGGTCTGACAGGTCATGTGGCTCACCTGGGGCTGGGGATTGAACTTGCACTGAACTGGCTGCAGCTGGCTTGTAGTGCTGCTTTTTAACCTGCTGCACCACCAGGGAGGGCCCCATTTTCAGTTTCTTAAGGTAAACCCAGATTGTTTCCCATAATGGTGACACCAACTTATACCCCACCACCAGTGTAATAGGGTAACTTTTTCTGCACATCCTCTCCAACACCTGTTCTTGGGTGGTCTTTCTAATACAAGCCATTCTCACAGGTGTGAGGTGAGACTAGTTGTAGTCTCATTGTAGTTTTAATCTGCATGTCTCTTACTAGAAGTGATGAAGAATATTTTTTCATGGAGTTATTTTGTGCTGGGCCCTGTATGGTGGGAATCCACAGTGATCTCTTCTATTCAGTTCCTCAGTCAGCATCTCTTATAGTCTCACCCCCATTTTCACTCCAGGCTCTTTGTAAGCACAAAGTGCAGCATCAATTATAGTTGATATGGAGTCACTGGCTGAGTTCTTTTCCATCACATAGAACTTCATGCCTTTGCTCCTGGTTTTGACAGTCCATTCAAGCATTTGTTTGTTTTGTTTTTAGCCCTTGAAGTTGGGGGTGACACATGTTTTGAATACCTCAGCCTAGGCTTCCAATCTAGGCTCCCCTATGAGGATGCCCAGGTAATCTGTATCTGATGCCTCCTGCTAATTTAGGCTCCAGATTTTCCATGTTGAAAGCCTTAGGCTCAAGTCAGTAACCCCTGATCTGCAGCTCTACCCCTGCAGTTCTCCAAATGTGCACCCTTCATCCTGCGTGCTAGTCTGCACACCCCTTAGCCAGTATAGTTCCAGATCTCAGATCTCAGGAGTCCCTGATGTTGGAATGTGTCTGCACTATTGATGAGGGAGTTGGGAGATGGGAGGGAATGTTCTCTGCAAGGCAGGTCCTCCTACTGGTGAGTGTCCCATTGTCACTATGAATTAAGCCCTCTTAAAGTTTTTCCTATACTTTTCTGCTGGGCAGCATGTGCATATTATCCTGTGCAGTGAATGTCCATTTCTCTGTCAGGGTTTTGTTGTGGGATGGCTTGGTTTCTTTGTTTTACTGCAATACAGTTGTGTATATCTGGAGGAGGCAAGCCTAATGGTTTCACTCTGCTTCCATTTATGTATCTTATGATCTGGTCTTACATGCAACTATCTTATCATTTTGAATTTGTGTGTATGTATATGTATGGAGTGAAATATTGATTTAGTTTCATTCTTTTACGTGTGTCTATCCAGCAACAGTTGAAGAGACTTTCTTTTTACCATTATATACTCTTCACTCCTTTATCATAGATTAACTGTGGAATTATGTTTGGACACTCAATTCTATTCCTTTTCATCATTTTTATTCAACTAGCATAATGGTTTGAATAGTGTAGCTTTGTAGTATAATTTATAGTTGGGGCATGTGATACTTCTGAACTACTTTTTCATCAGGATTATTGCCTGATCTTTTTTTTTTTTCATGTAAATTTCAATGATGTCTGTATTTTAGAAATTTTACATTTTTTCTAGGTTATCCAAATTACTGGCATGTATATGTTGATTATTATCTCCTATTATACTTTGCATTTCTGAGATATTTGTTGTTACTTCTGCATCTTTATTTCTGATTCTCTTTATTAGAGTTGTTTATTTTGTTTATTTTTTTTTTCCAATTGAAAGATTACACTTTTGGTTTCTTGATTTTTTGGATTGTCTTTTTTATTTCATTTATTTCTGTTCTGATTTTTATATCCTTCCTTTCACTGCATTTGTTTTTATTTGTTCTTCTTTTTCTATTTCTTTGAGGTATAAGTTTATGTTATTAATTTGAAATCTTTCTTGCTTCTTGATATGGGGCTGTATTGCTATGTACTTCCCTCCTACTACTGCTTTTGCTATGTCCCATGGGTTGTAGAAGCTCATTTGTGTTTCTCTCTAGTCACTTTTTTAAATTTCTTCTTTGATTTCCTCATTGACCTAGTAGTCATTCAATAGTGTGTTCTGTGTACACATGCTAGATATGTTTTTGCTTTTTTTGTGTGGTTGATTTCTAGCATGAAACCATTGTGATTAGAGAAGATATCTGATATGATCTGATTCTTAATGGATTTATTGACACATGTTTGTGATCAAGGATGTGGTCTATCCTCTATTACGGTATATAAGAAGTTGAGAAGAATGTATACTCAAAATTACAGAGGGGGGTGTGAGCAGTGACGTGTCCTATAAATATCTACTTATCTCTTCATTTCAGGTGATTGTTTCCATCTTGATTTTTTTAACTGGTTGCTCTGTCCATTTTTGAAGGTGGGGTAGTGAAGCTCTCTACTTCAATTGTGTTTCTGTCAATATCTCTTTTTAGATTTATTAATAGTTGCATACATGTTTTGATGCATCTTCATTTATTATATGTACATTGATGAATGTTGTTTCATCCTGATAATCCCTTCATCATTACATAAATTCCTTCCCTGTCTTTTACTACCTTCCTACCTAAATTCCAGTTAGGCTGATGACATTATGACTGTCCCTGCCTTTTGAGGGGGAAGGTCCCATTTGCTTGTGGGATAGTTTTCCAACCATTTACTTTGAGCCTATGTTTATCTTTGGAGCTCAGATGTGTTTCCTGGGACAGCAGAAAGTTGGGGTTTGTTTTCTGATCCAGTCAGTCCATGTCTTTTGATTTGTGAGTAGAGTCAGTTTATATTTAGGAAGGCTGTTAATATATGAGAATTTTTTTTATCAACATGTTGTTACTTTTTGATTCTATTTTCTTCCTCATTCTCTTTGATTTCTACAGGAGAGCACATATGAACATTTCTTGTAGGGGAGATATACTATTTGCAAATTCAGCTTTTGTTTGTCTGTAAAGGTTTTATTTCCCCTTCATATCTGAAAAAGAATCTTGTAGGATATATATTCTTAGTTGGCTGTTTTTATCTTTAGATATGTCATTTTATTATTTCCTTGCTCACATGGTTGTTTCAGAGAGTCTGATGCAAGTTGATGGAGGTATTTTTATAGTTTACCTATTATTTTTTTCTTTTTACCAAACTACCTTCAATATACTCTCTTTGTCTTGAACTTGTGATAGTTTCATAACTATTTTTCTTGGTGTAGGTAGCATTACAGTTACGTTACTGACTGCCCTTTTAGCTTCATGAATTTGTATATTCAACTCCTTCGTCATGTTTGGGAAATTTTCCTTTACAATTTTTTGAATAAGCTCTTTGTTCGTCTCCCTCCCCTCTTTCGGGATTTGTCTCCCTCCCCTGTTGTCTCGCATTAAAGAGTTGGATAGTTCTCAAAGTGTTTCTTGATATTTTTTTGTTCATATTTCTCTTTCTTCTTCCACATGGGCCTTTCGTATAGCATTATCTTCAAGCTCACTGATTATATTCTCCATTTGATCTATTCTGCTTTCATAGTTCTCTGTAGAATTTTTTTAATATCCTCTTTTGAGCATTTTATGTCCTGATTCAATGCTGTTTTATTATTTAAAGCTCAGTTTCTATTTTTCTGTTGATTAATTGCATCTTTCCAGTCATTCAGTTATGTTTCTGAGTTTTCTTGTGTCTTCTTCATCAGCTTCACTGTGTTTCCTTCCGTCAATTTGATTTCCTTTATGATTTGATTTTGAACTATCTATCTGATGGAAAGATAAAATCTTTCCTATCTTTGTATTTCGATTCTGTAGTGTTGTTCTCTTCTTATGATTCCCTGGAAATTGCAAGTTGCCATGTTCTTGTGTTTGTTTTATTTTTGGTCTGCCCATTTTGCAGCTGTATATTGCCCTATTTTTTTAAGTATTTTTTATCAACAATTTAGAAATGTGTACTACTAGTTTTACTGCAAATGGTACTCTGGTTTTAATATGACTGTAGACAGTTGACCTTTTCCAGCTTCCTTAGTTACAGAGACATGCTGCTGAATCATGCTGTGAATGAGTTCTTAGAGGAATTCAGCCACTGGTGTAAATGTGTTAGGGAGATGATCTTGACCTGAAGGTAGGGGAGGAGGAACATATCCTGTTCCTATCACTGAAAACCTAGTCTACTGAGAATCTCTCAGATCCTTGGCATATTTTTCCTTGGTTAAGGGTGAGTGACCCTCCCTAGGGTCATGAGCAGAGTAGCAGAACAGTGGTTTGCATAACAACTTCCCAACCCTAAACCATCACCTTCAGCAATTTCTCTCAGCTCACCTCTTGTTAATGAAGCATGAATAGTCATGTTCCTTTGGTGCAATTTGTATTAGTCTCTGGTTTGTTTCTCTTGGTATAGTGCCAGAAAAATTAATTTAGATGGATCTTTCAGGAGTGATGTAAGTAACCTCCTCAGATGCCATATTCTTGTACAGGTTTTCAGAACCTCTATAGAAAATTCCATGGGGATTACAACTGTGATTAAAAAAAAAAAACTGCACAAAAAAAATCATTAAAAAAAAAAAAGAAAGAAAATTTCCTTTGTACTCTAAACCCACTTAAGCCCATTACATTGACTTTCTCCAAATGGGAGTAGATAAAGTCTTCTTGATTTTTTTTGACTTACTAAACACCATCAACTTGTCCCACAAATTGAGACCTTTATTCACATTTTTTTTTTAATTTATTTATTTGTGCATACAGAACTGGAGTACAGGCCAGAGGCTCAGGGGCTGTGAGAGGCTTCACCAGAGACAGAGCGTGGAGCAGAACAGGCAGATCGACGAAGCACACTCCTGAGGGGAGCAGTGGGTGGGTCAGGAGAGGTCTGCCACGCCATGTGGTCACCTCCAGGGCAGGCGGGAATCTAACTCATGCGGAAGTGGCTTTAGCTTCTCAGTGCAGTGTTTTAACCCGCTGCAGCACTAGGGAGGGCCCCTTTATTCACATTTTAAAACCTAAAATGCAAACCAAAACAAAGAATTGCTTTACATATCAAACTGCCAAGTCTATTTTTGTATCTACTTTTTTAGTTTTGCTTTATTTATTCTTTTCATTTTGTTTATTTTTAATTTTACTTAAGAAGTGATTCCATCCCTGGTGAGTTTTCTTGTGAAATAACTGGTCTCATATACCAGTATTGGAACATAAATTATTATAACATTTTGAGAAAGAAATTTGGACATACTGACAGAGTAATTGAATTACAGGAAAATGCCTTAGGAAAACAAAGAAAAAAATAAAAAGGAAAGTGTTGTAGGCATGGCATTTCATTAGGATACTCAGTGATATGGGATTGACTTGATAAATTTCATAGTACTTACTCAAAGGCTGATATGTATCAATCAAAGTCATTTTCTGATATGTTATCAATGAATAATAAATTCTTTTAAGGAATTTCTAACTGATCGGCTGGCTGGATTTGTGATAGCATCCTTAACGACATACAATGAACACTAAACATTCTCCCCATTCTTATCTCTCTTCATATAGCCTAGGTTTATCAATATTCAAATTGTTTCAGAAAGTGGTTTTGTGACACTGATATATAATTTAATTAAATATGGTATGTCATTGATTTATGAATACAGAGAAAAAACAGATTCTATGAAAACTAGTTTGAATGATTTAGAGAATTTCAGTAAAGGTGAGTTTCTAAAAATATCATTGATGGATTAGATGTGGGAAAAACAAATGAAAAATCTTGTCACCTAAATTTTTATTCTTCAAAAAGAAAGGAAGGAAGGAAAGAAGGAAGAATGAAAGAAAGAAAAGAAGAAAATAAGAGAAAATCACAGGTGATATTTTCAAAGTGACTTAAATGAGAAAGAATGTAGAACTCTAATAACTTGGTTCTACATTATGTGATTAGTAAATGATTATATAACTATGCTGTATAAACTAAAAGAAAATATTTACAGTATTTTTAATGATAACACATCCAGTAAGAATTCTACAGTGCTGTGCATAGGTTGTGTGTGTGTGTGTGTGTGTGTGTGTGTGTATTGATGCATAGCAGTGTACTCAGATACATGAAAACGATGAATGTTAGCAATGAATAACAGTGAAAATAATAACAATGAATATTTATGGATAATTTATTTATGGATGCTTTTTATTATTTCCTGCCTTTTCCAAATTTTCTGCAATCTGCTTACCTACTTTTATAGCCAGAAAAAAATATTTCAAGATCTTGTTTTGAAGAAAGCAACCAGTCATTTTTATATTTAATAAACATAAGTTTTTTACTTTGGAGGGAAAAATCTTGTAATTTGTTTTGCTAGGCATATTCTGCAAGGTAATTCATTAAAAAAGACAATTCACTTCAAAGTCAGTGTAGTACCATTGGCAAGCCAATGAAATGATACCTTGGTTCAGTTTCCTTAAAAATATTGCTGTAGGCCCTCCTTGGTGGCACAGCAGGTTAAAGCACAGCACTAAGAAACTAAAGCTACTACAGCATGAGTTCGATCCCCACCTGCCCCGGAGGTGACCACATGGCATGGCAGACCTCTCCAACCCGCCCCCTGCTCCTCTCAGCAGTGTACTTCAATGATCTGCCTGTTCTGCTCCCCACTCTGTCTGTGGTGATGCCTCTCACCACCCCTGCACCTCTAGCCTGTACCCCAGTTCTGTATGCATAAATAAATATTAAATCTTTAAAAAAATATTGCTGTAATATGTGACATAGGCCTGATGCATTGTATTTGAATTTGGCTCAAGAATTTTGTGATTTATTTATTTATCTTCATTGTCTTTGTGTATTAAAACATCACATATTAAATTTCTTAATCTGTTCCTGTAGCAAATATTTTGTTTTATACAAAAGATTTTATAAGATTTTTTAAAAGTTGTGTACCCAGGAAAGACATCAGTTATTTTGCTGCATATGTGAGTGGAGCAGATGACACATTGCCTCTTCTTTTTAATCAGTTATACCATTAATAATAAGAGTCATGTGTTTTTCTTAAATTTCCCTTTATGCTTTCTTCTTTGTCTTCATTTTCTATCACTTTACCTTAACCTAGTTTCCCACAAAGTAATAAGCATCATTTGATATCATGTATTTATTTGGATATACTTTGTTTTCCCCTGAGAATATGTCCTTGGAGAGCAAGGCTTTATCTTGTTTCTGGCAGTATCTCCACCTTCCAGAAAATACCTTGTACACAGTAGGCATTTAATATATTTTTGTTAGATAAAGGGATTTTACAGGGGAAGGCAAAGTTATTACACTTTAGAACATAAAAAACCAATGTCAATATAAAAAAAAGTCTTTTTCTATATGCAAAAATAAAAAAAAAAAGCTAGAAGAGGAAGACATCAAGAGAACAGTCCCATTTACAGTTACAGCAAAAACAATATCTTGGAGTAAACTTATTGGAAGGGAAGGACCTTTACAATGAAAAATATAAGAGATTGCTTAAAGAAAGAAAAAGACAAAGTAATGGAAAGATATTTCCAGCTTATAAATTTCAGGAATTAACATTCTTACTTTAGCCATTTTACCCAAAGCAACGTACAGATGTAATGCAATCCCTATCAAAGTTCAATGACATTCTTCAAAGATATAGAAAAACATAATTGTAATTCACATGGGATCATATAGGACTCCAAATAGCCAAAGCAATTCATAAAAAGGAGAAGAATGGAGGTATTAACACCCAGACTTCAAGCTATCTATAGAGTTATAATGATCAAAACAGTACGACACTGGAAAAAAAGCAGACTCATAGATCAATAGAATAGAATTGAAAGCCAGAAATAAACCTGACCATCTAAGGACAGTTAATTTATTACAAAGTAGCCAAGAGTACAGTTTAGAGAGAAGAAACTCATTAATTCTGGACTGTTCAAGTCAGATAAAAAGAATGAAAGACCACTACCTCACACAAAAATTAACTCAAAATATATAAAAGACTTGGATATAAGACTTGAAACAATAAAATACATAAAAGAAAACAGGCAAAACCCTCCACAAAATAGGTTCTGGTGATTTGTTGATTCAGATTTGTAGATTCATCTCCGAGAAGAAAAACAAAAAGGAATGTAAGCAACTGATACTAAACCAAACCAAAAGTCTTCTGCACATGAAGGGAACTATCACTAAAACAAAAACAAAATAAAACAGAAAATAATTGTACAACATACATTTGACAAAGGGCTAGTATCCAAGATCTATGTATAACTCATCTAACTAAAAAAAAAAAAAAAAAAACCCAATAAATAACACAATAAAAAAAAAATGGGTATAAGAGCTAAGCAGATACTTCTCCAAAAAAGACATACAGATGGCAAACAAGCACATGAAAACAAGCACATTATCATTTGTCATTAGAGAAATGGAATGTTTTATTGTCATCTTTTTATACTTCCTATATGACTGCATGGCCACCTCAAGTTCAGTCACTTGTTCTGTTTTGTTCTTGGGCAGGTGAAAGGAAAGTTGCTGACTGCACAGTAAGTAAAGGAAAGCCAACCTGTGAACCTTGTCCAGAAGGAAAGGAGTATACAGAAGTAGATCATTATTCCACTAAATGTAGAAGATGTAGCATTTGTGATGCAGAACATGGTAAGTACCTTAAAATATAAGAGGGATCAATGATGGCATCCACATAGAACCACTTGTGATACAGTGTGAAATTGGCACATATTTGGTGCTTTGTTGGCATAGAGGAAGAAATGGGCTGGGATTGGTGGAGTAAAGAAGGACCAGGTGCTGAAGTAAGCACTGGTCTAGACTTCTTTGGAGCCAGCCTAAGCAATTCTCCCAGACATAGGAGAATAGTTTACTCTGAACCCTGTGAAGAGTCTCATCCTCTATAATCATAATTGTAGAAATAGTTTATTCTGCTTTGATTTACACTTGGGTAATGGCTCTTGTTTATGTTCAGAAAGGATCATAAGCTTGCCAATACAAGGACAAACAAACCCAAGAGATGGATAGGATACTCCCCCCTCACTGGGGATTTCTTTTGTCCTGATGATTCTAGTTGGAGCCTATTTTCATAATCTGTTTATTTCTAGCTGTGATTAATGGTCTGCAAATTGATTCTTTAGGTTTTGAAGTAGAAAAAAACTGTACCCGGATACAGAACACCAAATGCAGATGTAAAGCAAACTTTTTTTGTGAGAATTCTGCATGTGAACACTGTAATCCTTGCATTATGTAAGTTTAATCTTTCTCTGATTAAAATGCTAGATATGCCTTGAGAGCTGTGTGACTGTGGAATAATAAGTTCTCTCCAACTGAGGTAATTTGAGTCTGAAAAATGAAGCAAACAAATTATTAATCAATCTTGAAGCTTATTCAGAGCTACTTGTATACAGGAGTCCTCAATGCTGGAGTTGGTGATTAGGACTTGAGTTGGAGACAGGATCTGCACCAACCCCTGACAGAGGTCTTCTTATACCCTTAGTACATGTGATCTCTCTTGTGTAAGACTAATGAGACCAGGTTTTTGTGTGTGTGTATGGGGGTGAGGGGAATTGGCATGTCTCTTGAGTCTTTATTCTAGTAAGATCTGTAGAGTCTTGTACAGATCAGTACAGATGGTACACATAATGAAGCCATGGGGAAACTGGCTATCTGCCCTGGGTTAGAGAGTTGGTCAGTATTGGTCACAGGACTAAAATTGCATTAATGTTATATGGGGTCACTTTGATTTCCCTACAGAGATAATGTTTTCCTAGTGTGGAAGCAGTACTGACTGAGAGTCAAGAATTTGGGTTTTAGTCCTACTTTGCTTCCAAGCAACTATATAAACATTTTTTTCATATGAATACTATCTCCAAACATTTATTGAAGACATCCTGTGTGCTTGACATTGTGTTGGCTGATAAAGTTAATGATATGAACAAGACACACTCTGACATCAAAGGTCTTGGGCTAGGGACAGAAAAACACCAGAAAACCAATGTTTATTGTATGTCAACACCATATGGCGAACATCAGAAGAGACTTGCCCTTAGGATTTTATCAGTTATACAGGAGAATCTTCCATCTCTATCTGAAGGTATGACATGTGGCTTGAGTTTTGAAGAAGAAAAAAGATTACCAGGTGTACACAGATGGAAGAGACATTTCAGGCCAGGGAACAGCAACTGCAAGAGACAGAGGAAGTTCCTAGGGAACAAAATGCGTGGCAGGTATAAGGAGCCAGGATGACTGGCTTGAAAGACTGGAGCTTATCTTTCATGCTGAAGAGCTTGATTTTGATCCAAATTTAGAAAATCTGTGCAACTCACTTTTCTCCCAATGAATTGGTTAAGTTTGTGTAGATCAGTTAACCTCTCTGAGCTTTAGTTTTCTCACTCATAGATTGCAGAAAATATTGACTTGTCCTATCAACCTCATTTCTGTGACAATCCACATTGGGTAACCACATTATAAAAATAGACTTTCTTTGTAAATTAGTGCTTTGTATGGACATAAACATTTAGGATTGAAATTTATGAGCTTCTCAAACTTATACTTCATCTTGGGATCTTTTGAGAGTAGGGACATGAGGCCTTCTGGTTTATTTATTTATTTTTAACTTATTCGTAAAAGTTAAGGCGCATGCAGTTAACCTAGTCCTCCCTTCCAGCCCCAAGGGTCCAAGTAATGACAGGTTAAGTAGAAGTTATGGGAGAGGGCCTAATTTATAAAACACTGTTAGGGAGTAGACCTAAATAGATCATCATCTTGATTTCATTTTCTCACCATGACTCTGTGAGGCAGTTGGTAGGGTGACCTCCTGTTGCTAATGAGAAAACAGGCTCATGGTGGTTAAGTGAGATGCCCAAGTTCACCTAATTAAGTAACAGGCAGAGCCATGCTGTAGCTTCATCAGAGTGTCAGTGTCCCATTGTTTGAAGAAAATCCTACGTGTGTCACCTACTCACCCCCATATATTAAATGAGGAACCTCTGAGAGCCACGTGATAGCTCCCTAGCCGGAAATATGGGCAGCACTCTTGTTTGGCCGCTTTTTTTGTCCTATGGGGCTGTTTTGGAATTGTTTTTGGCAGTTCATTGTTGCTTCCTAGCATTTGTGAAGTCACATTATTATCAATAAATGTGCTGAGGGCTTTTTTTTTTTCCTATTTTATCCTTTTTTCTTCAATATTTGATTACCTTCTATTAACTCTTGGTTTTTTAAAAAATACAGTCATTCTTTGGGATACGTTTCATCTGAACACCCAAATTATAGTATGCATGTGTCAGCTTTAGGTGCTAATCTAGAAATATTGAGGGAAAATGTTTGCCAGAGCTACCATGGGTAAAATGGCCTCACATTTATAATGTATCATGAAAAATGATCACGGAATCAGTCCCGCAGGCTTTGAAAATTTCCTCTGTGTATTTTTCTAGGTGTGAACATGGAATCATTGAGAATTGTACATCAACCAGTAACACCAAATGCAAAGAAGGTGATTATTTCTTTTTATGATTCTGTTCTTTCTTCCATCCCCTCCTATAGTCAGATATAAAGAGAAGCCAGGTCTTTTGATTCTTTGAGTGTATCTTGTTTAATGTTAAAGATTGCTTCTGAAGTGTAACTGTGCCATACTCCAATCTGCAGGCTCCAGATCTAACTTGCTGTGGTTGCTTGTCCTGGTACCAATTGCTACACTAATCTCATTCGGTAAGTTCTAATTTTGTTCAACCACAGAAGTAACTTGAGAAGTAATAATTCTCAAGAACTCCATCTGTTTCTCATTTAGGAGAAAGTTCCTACCAGGCAGGCAAGTAGTTGGTAGGTAACGATTTATATTGTTAAATTCCTGGCGCTAAGTATCACACCTGATGAGAGCTGATACAAATAAATGTCCTTATCCCTCAGTTACTGCTTCTGTGAGACCATTTTGGAAGCACTGTGTGAATATTCCTATCGTTCCTATGAATCAGGGTTTTTTCATCCTGGAAGCAGACTGGTTGACCAAGAATCTGAAGTAATGTTTTACTGTGCATTAAGATTGCCCCACATATAAAGTAGGACACAGCACTGCAAGCTAGTGGCAGCCGCTTCAATGTGAGTTCAATCCCCACCCCAGAGGTGATCCACATGGTGCAGCAGACCTCTCCTGACCCACCTTCTGCTCCCCTCAGCAGTGTACTTTGTCTAACTGCCTGTTCTGCTCCCCACTACTACTGGTGCATCCTCTCACCACCCCTGCACCTCTGGCCTACACTCCAGTTCTGTATGCATAAATAAATAAATCTTTCAACAAAATAAAAATAAGTAGACACATGAAGCAAGGATTTTCCCAAGAAAGGCATGCAAGGGATATTTGATAAATTCTCTCTCCTGGCTTCTCCCCCTTGTCCAAACTCCATGTATGTTTATTATTGCACATAAGCTGAAAATACTGTGTCAATACACTTTCTGCAAGGTCTACCTTAGTAAGGCCAGCAGCTAAGTCCAAGTTAGGTATAGTCCTAGTTACTCAAAAGCAATTCCTTTCAATCATGCATAAAACAGAATACAATCAACTTTACATAACTCTGAAACTTCCAATTTTTCCTTCTCTGTTGGAACAAGCCACATTTCATCAGTTCAACTGAAGATAAAGAGATTACCTTACCTTTTGATAGAATTTAACTAAAAAAAAGTAAATGTTTAAATGCAGTTGGCCCTCCCTGCTGGCACAACACGTTGAAGGACAGCACTGTGAAGCTGTCTGCAGCCACTGCAGCACTAGTTCAATCCCAGGGAGACCCACCTGGGGTGGCAGACCTCTCCTGACCCACCCACTGCTCCCCTCAGCAATGTGTTTTGGCGCATCTACCAGTTCTGCTCCCCACTCTGTCTCCGGTGAGCCCTCTTGCCCACCTGCACCTTTGGCCTATACCCCAGTTTTTGTCTGCATAAATAAATAAACCTTTAAAAATTAAGTAAATGAAATAATTGTGCCTAGAGACTTACAGATACTTTCATTCAACTCTTACCGACTCCAAGGACCTATTCACTGAATGTGTACTTTTGAGTTCAATGAGTGTGTCTTTAGATTTCTGGGCCTTAATGCCACTTCACACTAGCTGATGATGACTTTCCATAGTCTGTGTCTTCATGCCCTCCTGTAGCTGTGCTACCCATGCCAGGCTAGTGAGAAGGAGAGCTGGTACCAACCGGCTTCAGAATAGGTCGTTTATGATAACTGGACGACTCAACTAAGATGTAGCATAGTTGAAGAACACTAGGTCTAAAAGAGTGGGAGGTCTAAAATTGGGACAATGTGTTTGGTCAAATGAACTTGAAGTGAATTTTTCCTTCTTCCTTCTTATACCTCCTTAACATGAGAGCATATTCTTACCTACTTCCTACAAAGCTGAGCCCCGAGTCTGATAGAATTGTTTTTGATCTTTCAGGCATATATAGGCGGTACAGAGATAAAAAGAAAGGTCATCATGAATTTAAGGCTCCAAACTCTGTAAGTGTTGAAAACTGCATCAACTTTCTTAAATATTTCTTTCATATTTTTATTTTTTATCTCTTTTTAAAATGAACATTTATTGTGTTTCTGTGCACATGAATTAAAAGGACATAAAAAATGAATTAAGGGGTGGCTCAGTGGGTTAAAGCACAGCACTAAGAAGCTTAAACCACTTCCACGAGTTCGATTCCCACCAGCCCCAGAGGGGATCCACATGGCGAGGCAGACCTCTCCTGACTCGCCCGCTGCTCCCCTCAGCAGTGTACTTCATCGTTGTACCTGTTCTGCTCCCCACTCTGTCTCTGGTGAAGCCTCTCACTCTCCACATCTCTGGCCTGTACCCCAGTTCAGTATGAATAAATAAATCTTAAAAAAAAATGAATTAAAGGGTCCTTCTGGTGGTATAGTGGGTTAAAGCACAGCACTGCCAAGCTACCCCAGCCTTTTCAGCTAAGTTTGATCTCCCCCCGCCATCCAGGGAGGTGATGCATATGTCACAGCAGACCTCTTCTGTCTCACCACTGCTCCCCTCAGCAGTGTAATTTGTCGATCTGCCTGTTCTGCTCCCCACTCTGGCTCTGGTGAATCTCTCACCACCCCTGCATCTCTGGCCAGTACCTTGTTCTGTATGCATAAATAAATAAATCTAAAAAAATGAATTAAGACATGGTACTAGTTTATTAAGTAAACTTCTATATAAATAACATTGAATTGCCAAAGTTCAATTGAGATTGTGCTGAATGTGAACTGAAAAAAAGGAAGTGACCAAACTCCATACCCCACCTGGGAGACCATTTGCAAACTTTGACTCCTTTTGACTCCTTCAGAAGTCAAATACTAGTCATATAAACATGCATGTAAGTTGTTTGTCAGACATACTATATATGGTATTCTTAACAATATTATTATTGTATTCTGTATTCTCAAGTAAGCTAGAGAAAAGGAAAGGTGATTAAGAAAATCATAAGCAGGAGAAAATACACTTACAGAACTATACTGTGTTGGTTGATATTAGATATTGGTATGTCTGCATCATCTGTTTAGTAAAAAAACAGTATAGCTGGACTCTCATTTCATACCTGTGTTGTTATTCAAGGGTCTATTGTAATTTCAGCTAAAAACCACTTTTTGTCTCAAAAATAGCTTATAGCAAAGAAATTTTTGAGTAGTTACATTTGTTGTTTATTTTTTTAAATCTATGTTAAAAATAATTTCAGTCCATACCATGAATTCCTTAAATTCCTTGACTGTGTAAAAATATAAGACAATGCTGGAACCTTTTCTTTTTCCTTAATTTTTTAAAATAATATAATAGTTTGTTTTTACATCATTTTGTGCCTTTTTCCATCTCAGATGTAATTCCCATGGGCTTCCCATCACCAAATCACCCATGTGCCATCACCATAGTCCAGTGCATTTCCCTCCCCCACAGTTTTTGATCCCAAACCCCACTCCACCCCCATAAAATGTCTGTGGTATATAGTTGCTCATTATTATTTTCTCCCCTGGACTTTTAAATTCCTGCTAGGAGTGAAACCATCTGGAATTTTTCCTTTTCTTATTTCACTAAGTATGATCTTTTCAAGCTCCATCCATGTTGCTGCAAAAGGCATGTGTTTATTTTTTTTTGGTTGCTGAGTAATATTCCATTGTCTATATGTACACATCTTTTTAATCCAGTCATCTACATTTGGGCATTTGGGTTGTTTCCACATCTTTCCAATTGTAAATACAGCAGCAATAAACATGGTGTGACCATGCTGGAACATTTTTAATAAAAACACAGAATTAACCACTTAGCCTAACTAATTTTATCTAACAAACAACTAATTGTACACTTCCTTTAGTATTAAGGAAAAATTGGATTATATTTAAAATATTTGAATACATTTTTAATTATCTCTCTTCCATTTTTTTTCTCCCCAGGAAACATTGCTAAATGATTTCACTGGTAAGGCTTCTATTATGTTTTATCTCATATTTCATAGGGGTAGCTTCCTGGGTTAATAGGGCACTTAGATAAAATAATGTTGCTTATTTAAGTGACATAGTCCTTGAGCTCACAGTTATTTCTTCTCACCATCAAGAACTTATCAGGCGGTTTGTTTAAATTTGTAATTAATACTTAGAGTTAAAAATATGCCAGTTAATAGTAAGACACTATATTCCCAGGTTTGAGATAATTTTCCTTCAAAGTGGATATGTGTATAGAAGTCCTACCCAGTTTTACTTAAGTTTAATCTATATTGTGGTTCAGTTATTATTGGTATAGTCTAGTGCTAACTCTCTTGTGATTCTATTCAGTTATTTGACCTGTGATTCCTAAATATTAGGACCATAAACTCTTTGCCTGCCCTTTTAAATTTGTAGGTTATTGATCATTATATCTGTAAGGAATGTTAGAGTGATCTTTTCAATGTTTCTTATTTTATAGATGAAAAAAAAGATACAGAGATGTTATATATCTTGCCTATGTCATATAGAAAATTACGGAGGAGATAGGATTAGAACTCAAAGTTGTTTCTGTTTTCTTTTTTTGTTTGTTTTGTTTTGTTTTCTGATCAAGTCTTTAGACCTTTAGAACTTACTGTATTGTAGTACTATTAGAGGAGAAATAAGCATGGTCTCCAGAAATGGGAATTTCATTCAGGAAAACAGTTTTTCAGAGTCTAATCTTTATTTTTCAGACATTGACTTGAGTAAATATATCACAAGTATTGCTGAACTAATGACAGTAAACCAAGTTAAGGAATTTGTGCGAAAGAATGGTGTCAGTGAAACCAAAATAGATGAGATCAAGAATGACCACGTCCACGACTCAGCTGAACAGAAAGTCCAGCTGCTCCGTAATTGGTATCAAATCCATGGGAAGAAAGAAGCGTATGAAACTTTGATTAAGAGTTTCCAAAAAGCCAAACTTTGTTCTCTTGTAGATAAAATTCATGACCTAATCTTAAAGGAAAATGCAAACTTAAATCATGATAGACAAAACTTGGTCTAAATTGAAAAAAAAAAAAAAACACAAACAAAACTTAGTTTTGAGTATATACATTTAATGGAAGTAAGTTTCTAGTAACTTTATATTGTAAATATTGCTTGTTTTTTTAATGAGTATATTTGTTGTTTCCTTGATTAGATTTGCAGAATATGTTTACAAGTTCCAAGGGTCTCATGAGTGCACATTTGAGGATTTTTAAAATCTAGTTGGGAAGATATGGTTAAGAGGAAATGTAATGACATGTGAAATAACCAAAAGAATGTAGGCCCAGGACAAAGATGAGGACCATCCTCTGGTACTGAATATATATTTCTGGAGGTGTGACTGTAATGTATATAGAGACTCATGACTAACCATAGGCTGATCCCTAAATTAACAGAAGCTGTGACCTTATGCTGCAATCTTACAATCTCTGGAAAGGCTCCTAGACCTCTAAATGATCTCCCCAGCTCCATATTTATTTAC
>NW_004567112.1:54710977-54711861 GCF_000260355.1 Condylura cristata
TTAACAAGTCCCTTCTTTTGCTGCCTTTCTTTTACTTTTATATCCAAACGCTTCTAAAAACTTGTATTAAATAAGAATGTTATTAAATACTATTTATATTTATATATAGACATAAAGTGAAGATATCTATGAACTGAAGCAGATACTTAGTTTACATGGATGGAAGATTTGTTTCCCTTATATTTGAAAATGGAAAATATTTTATTAAAAAGCATAGTTTTGCAAACAAAAAAGACTATACAACTATCTTACACCATAGACAAAAATCAACTAAAATGGATTGAATACTTGAATGTAAGACCTAAATCATAGGATATTTAGAAGTAAACTTAGGTAAAACTCTTTATGACATTGACTTCGGTGATTTTTATGGATTCATCTCCATCAGAAAGAGAAGCAAAAGAAAGTCTAAACAAATGAGACTACATCAAACTAAAGAGCTTATGTATAGCAAAAGAAACTATCATCAAAGCAAAAGGACACCCAACTGGATTGGAGAAAATGTCTTCACATCACGCATCTGACAAGGGGCTGATAGCCAAGTTGTACAGAAACCAAGGTCAATTCAATGAAAAGAAAAGAAAATAACCCAACTAAAAAATGGACAAAGAGCTAAATAGACACTTCTCCAAGGAAACATACAGGTGGCCAGCAGGCACATGAGGAGTGCTCATTATAATTTGTCATCAGGGAAATGCAAATCAAATACCATCTCCCTCCAGAGTGGCTCATATCAGAAGACCAGAAACAGGTATTGACATGATTGTGGAGAAAAAGGAGCCCTCTTAACTACTAATAGGAATAGAGACTGGTCCAACCTTGTTGGTAAACAGCATGGATATTTCTCAAAATATTAAAAATAGATCTACAATATGGTCCAGCAA
>NW_004567112.1:54711961-54713223 GCF_000260355.1 Condylura cristata
GTATATGTATATGTATATGTATATGTATATGTATATGTATATGTATATGTATATGTATATGTATATGTACATGTATCTTACTGTGGAATACTACTCACCAATAAAGAAATTAATACTTCTGGGACTGGAAAGGATTATATTAAGCAAAAAAAAAAAATTTAGAAGACAAATACTGTATGGTTTTACTTATATGTAGTATAAAGAAATAAAGGAGCTGACAAAACCACATCAATAACAGACCCTAGAGGTCTGGTGTAGAATTGAGGGTAACAGAGGGGGAGTGGAGGGCAGGTAGAGGGTGCACATTGGACTGTGATAGAGATCCATGGGTGCCAGGATGGTGGTGTGTTGTGATGTCAAATGCCTGAAGAGATGTGATCCTATACCTCTGTGTTGTGTGCAGTGTTGCAAACCAGTGTTACCTCAATAAAAAAAAAAGTCATAGTTTTTGTTTTTCTGGTTATCTATTTTTGGGTGGTGTTTTGTCCTTTTTGTTTGTTTTCTTTTTCTTTAACCACTGCTAAATGTAATCTAATGAAACTTTAATAACTATTTTAGCATTCAGAAAGTGCCTCCTTGTTAAACACTTTTAATGCTTTAATGATTCCCTCTATAGGTTGTTACTACCAAGAATACGTCTGTAAAACAACACATAATTATTCATTATGAGGATTTATTACGACAAGATTACATGTCAGGCACTGGAATATCGGTAAGACAATACATATGTCAAAGGAGTGGTTTTATGGACACAAGTGGAGATTTTTAAATATTTTCTCCTGCATACTTTTCATTCTAGCTACTTGATAATCACTGAGCCCTCTCTCTTTCACAAACTTAATTTTAATACTTGTATTTGACCCATAATTGCCTGACTATGAAAATTTCAACATATAATCAATATAAAAAGAATTAGAGATAATTTGCTTTAATTTTTATACTAAAATATTCAAAATATAATTTTTATTTTATTCATACTTATAAGTACATCTTGGACTGGACTGCCACGTTTCAAAGGTTCACTAACCACTTGTGGCTGGAGGCTGCCACATTCAAGAGCTTGGGCCTGAATCTTTGTCCTGGAAACCTTAACTCTGTATTTGGTCTAGCCTCACTACGAAAGTCCAGTATTTCCTGGGTCTGTTCAATGAACTCTCCTTACTCTGGTTGACTGAAATGTCAACATAGACCCCATGTCAGTTCTGGAAATTATTTTACCATACCTCACCAAATAGTTTTCAGTACCTGTCTCTCAGAGTCCT
>NW_004567112.1:54714158-54715432 GCF_000260355.1 Condylura cristata
GTTCCCAAGTTAGAAGTGACTTCTTGGTTCAAAATCACCCTCATTATGTCGAAGCTTGGCAGACCCTCTTGTTGGTGGGCATCCTGGGTAAAGATGTCATGTAAGGTTGCTCAGGAACTTCAGAAAATAGGCTATTTTTGCAAGGAGGTCACAGATCACATGTCAGGCCATCCTATCCCATCATTTTGACCTTCCCATTGACACACACATGGAGTTCATCCATCTGATTTGGTTAAGCATTTTTTAGCTATTGAATCATTGAGTTTCTGTACAACTTCAAAGAAGGTATGTAATCTGTTCAATTAAGTTTGTTTTTGTCTACTGTCACTATTAAGTAATTCATCTGAGTGTAGAATTTCCCTCTGAAATATTTACAATTTTCCTTTAGTACTTTGAAAACATTAATCTACTGTCTCCCGATATTATTTGCTACTGCCAAAATGTCTGTTATTGGCTTAACTATCATTCCCTTGTAGGTAATCTTTAATTTTTATTGTTGGTAGATTTTATAGCTTCACCTATCCTTTTCCTTTGGTGTTCTGTAGTTTCTCTACAACGAGCTTCTAAGTGGATTTATTTTTTCATATTTTCAATTGCACCCGTTTCACTTGGCTGGCTTTCACAATTTATTAATTTCGTAGATTAAATTTCAAAATTTATCTCATTGAGGATATTATACATAGTCATTTTAATGTTCTTTTTAGAGTTGCATTGTGATCTTTAAACCCAGTGATTTCATGCTCCTTTTGAACTATGCAATTTATCACCGACTTCCTTCACATGTTTTTGAACTTTGTAAGTCATTTGGAAACATGTATCTTTTTCATAGTTCTTTGTATTCACCACTCCCTGTCTGGTAGTTTTGTGGCTCCTTTTACCAGACCATCCAGAGATCTCAGTTCTGAACTAGGATTTATAGCATATATTAGAACTCTCCAAGATTTTCTCTGTATCTGAGGACAATTTGGCTCAGCTGTGTCTAGGTCTTCCCAGCTCCTTAAGTTTCTTCGCATAAGCCATAGTCTTAGACATTGTTTGGCATTAGACTTTTTAAACTGTTCTTCACAAGCCAGAAAGCTCTAACTAGGCCCTTTATTTTAAGAAGGCAGTCTTGTTCCTATATTCTGCTTCTGGTGGGGCACTTTTGTTCTTTTTTTAAAAAAAAAATATTTATTTTTGTTTATATATGAATACAAGATTAGGGTGTAGGCCAGAGGTGTGGTGGGTGATTCACCAGAGACAAAGCGGGGAGCAGAACAGGCAGATCAATGAAG
>NW_004567112.1:54715992-54717905 GCF_000260355.1 Condylura cristata
TCTAAAGTCATAAAAATCTAGCATTAACTATTTCCCCTAAACCTGTAGCAATAAATCACTTAATCTCTGCACCTTAATTTCCTCGTTATAAAATGAGAAGATTGTTTTCAAGGGTATAATGTGATTGGCTTTACCCATAAACTTCTTTCTTTAATGAAGCAGGATCAGATTTCCTTAGGTTTCAAAAGATTGGGGCAGAAAGGGCAGTGATTTTTTCCTCAAAAGAGTGAAAGGGAATTTTAGGTAAGAGTACTGATGTGATTTGGGGTAACTAACTTAAGCTGATTTAAATATTAAAAACATGTATTATCTCATATTACAGGCAGTCCAAAGGTATGAATCAGTACCTGCTCGTACCAACTCACAAGAGTCAGTTTTCAATAATCAGGAAAATTGGGCCTCCCAGAGGTTGTCTCAGAACTATCAATGCTACAGATTGAACTTTGCCGTGCCTGCACGGCAGGGATACGAGTCTGAGCGGGGGACGTCAAGGTTGAAGAAGCAGCTCACATAGATGGTTGCAGCAAAACGTCTCTTTATTTTTCCCTCCAGCCTCCCTTTTATACCCTTAGTACCAGGGTGTTGGCCTGGGGGCCAGAGGAAGTCTCCCTCACATGCCTCACTGCGATCAGGGCAGATAATTGACCAGCCACTCACAGGTTGATCAACTCACACAGGTGGCAGACAAAACAGAATGTTTTTCTTCCTGTTATGATCTTGTGCTTAGCTCCGGGGTGGTTGGGGAGGCTCATCCCGGCTGGGACCCAACAAACTTCATTCCAGGCCAGAGAGCTAACCCTTATATGGCACAGCAGCTCTTTCCTGTCTTTCCCTGTGCTCCCCTCAGCAGCATATTCCAGTCCATCTGCCTGTTCTGCTCCCCACTCTGTCTCTAGTGAATCCTCTCACCCCCTTCGCTTCTGACCTACACCCCAGCTCTTCTATGTAAAAATAGATAGGTCAATTAATCCATCAATAAAATATTCAAAAATTTCCTAAGCCAGTTGTTAGACTGCTGGAAGGGTCTATTCAGTATTACCAAGGGGGGGAGCAATTACTTTGTCAAAGACTGCTGACTTTGCATCTTTAACAAGAGGGGATCAATTTCTTATATAGCCAAGACAATCTAAGGGGCCTTTACAGGTTTTCCTTTGATGAGAGGAGACATGTACTCACTTGCGAGATGCCTCCAATCATCAACTCCATTCAGAGAAACACTGAAAATGAGACCAACACGAAAATACTCACCCTCATTTTCTTAACTTCGTCACCTCTAACCCCCTTTGCCTCTACTGGTGCGAATCTCTTTGCTCTGCTCTGGTCTTCTCCCCACGTTGGCTCTCTCTCTCCATCCTTGCCTTTGTTGTTTCCTTTTCTCTCTTTCACCTTTTGTTAGAAAGGCAGCTCTCGGGGTCTAAAAGGGGATCGCCCCTACTCCACACATCCAGCCTGTTGCCAGGTCCTGGTGCTTTGACTTCCAAAAGTCCTCTTCAGTCCGTCCAGTTCTGTCTGTGCCTTCTTGACAACTCCTCTGCCCCTGGCCACCTTCTTACCTTGGATTATTGCCAAAGCTGCTCAGCTCATCTTGTTTTCACAGTTCTAGCCCCTCTAATCCATTTTCCAAAAGGCAGGCACCATGACCTCTCTAAATGGCACATTCGATGACTTGGCTTCTTGGCTTCAAACTCTCCCCATTGCTCTTTGAATAGAGTCTACTCAGTTTCTGAAGCCCTGACTCAACATAGGTACCTCTCTAGCACACTCAACATTTCCCCCTCAACCTGTCTATGCCCAGCCACATCAAACCATTATTTTGTTCTTTGGAGCTGTTCTTCTAGTCTCCCTTACTGCACATTTACTTTCTTATGTAACAGGGTGATCCCCAGGAAAAAGCGAAGTTCCAGGTTCCCTGC
>NW_004567112.1:54718635-54726065 GCF_000260355.1 Condylura cristata
GATTAGCACAGAGTAGGTAGCTTAATCAATATTTCTTGACTAAATAAGTCAATGGAGGATTAAAAACTTGCCCTAGTCATATTTTGTGACACAGATTTAGTAGAAAGTTATAGTGAGTGTTGGGGAAGGGCTGCCATTTTTTCTAAACGATTGATCGTGTCATTAGATTATCACATATATCCAAAGCCCTTGTCTCTGTTGTCGTGGCCTCATTTCCTACGGCCTTCTTAAAGCCTCACCTCATCTTGTTTCTTGTTTCTCACACCATTATTCTCACTGAAAACCCTGCCCTTAACTACCTGTACCCTGTGCATGTCCCCACCATACATCTAGTCAAATTCTACCCCTACCACCGCACAGGGAAAGTATTCCCCCAGGAGATTTCACCAACTCTGAAAACTATGTCACTTCTGAAGTCATCATGACCTATTAAGACTTCCCCTAACATTTCAGCCAACACCTTGTGCAGAGAGAGAGAGAAAGACAGAGGGAGAGAGAGAGGGAGAGAGAGAGCGAGCCTTGTGTCTGCATACACACTGTATCTGCCCTCAGGGCAGGAATGGAGTCACAAAGAAGTCATAAAGAGGCTCTGAAACTGTGCATGTGCATCTCAACTATTTCTATATTTGGGGTTTTGTCATCATGGGCAAGTCACTTAACTTTTCTAAGCCTCAGTTTCCTAACCTGTGGAAGAGGAGTAATATAATTACCACCATGCAGTGCTGTTCTGAGTTTAAGTGAGGTACTGCTTTCCTCTCATGGATGGGTTGTGGAAATGTTTCCATATATATATATATATATATATATATATATATATATATATATACTTTCACTTTTATATGTGTCTTATTATTGTAGCAACATGCCTGGAAGTGTGAAGATTTCTAAAACCAAGGATTAAGTAGTGATCGACAGTTTGCCCAGGTGACTGAAGTATTCAAGCAAAATTTTTAAAATAGGCCTCCTTGGTGGTGCAAGCTACCCACAACTGCTTCAGTGTGAGTTCAATCCCAGGCCCGGAGTGGAGGTGATCCACATGGCATGGCAGACCTCTCTTATCTCACCTGCTACTCCCCTCAGCAGGGTACTTAGTCAGTCTGCCTGTTCTGCTCTCCACTCTGTCTCTGGGGAATCCTCTCACCGCCCCTGCACCTCTGGTTTATACCCCAGTTCTGTATGCATAAATAAATAGATCTTTAAAAAATATTTTTAATATTATTGAAATAACATTGCATTATAACATTATTTAAGCTCCAGGTGTTTGTCATTGTAAATCAGCACCTGTATACACTACAATAAATCCACCATTAAAAGTCCAATTATATTCTTCACCACATAATTGACCCCTTGTCCCAATTTATCAAAACTCATCACCCTCTTGTAACTACTAATTTGGTTTCATAGTCTAAGAATTCATTTTTTACTTTATTTGGTTCATTCAATTGCTTTATTTCTTTGTGTCACATATGGTGAAATCATAGTGTTTGTATGATTTCCCCATCTGGATTATTTCACTAAGCATACCCTCGACATCCACCCATGTTGTCAAAAAAATGATAGAATTTCATTTATTTTTTATTGCTGAGTCATTTCCATTATGCATTTACACATGTCTTCATTAGCCAATCACCTGTCAGTGGGCACTTAGGTTTTTTTTTTCCATATTTGACTATTTGGAATAATCTGTAATGATGATGGAGTGTATGTCTTTGAGTTATTGGTTTTGTATTCTTTGGGTAAATATCCTGAAATAAGACAAGTGGGTATTGTGCAACTAAGTTTTTGAGAACAAGTGACATCATAAGCAAGAGTTTTGTTAACTTGGACACTGATTATTTCATGTTTAGTTGACTGGATAGCACTGACATTTTTTAAAAAAGATTAATTTTATTTACACACCCAAGAACTGGGGTGTAGGCCAGAGATACAGTGGGGGTGGGGGGTGAGAGGATTCACCAGTGAGAGTGGGGGGCACAAAACAGCTGGACCAACTGAAACATACGGCTGAGGGGAGCAGTGGGCAAGACAGGTCTGCTGTGCCATGTGGGTCACCTACCTGGCCAGGGATCAAACCGGTGCTGCAGTGGCTGTGGATAGTTTCATTGTGCTAAGACTTAACACCTTGTGCTACCAAGAGGTCGGATTTTTATATTATTTTAAATACTAGTTTATTTTTACATAATTTTGTACCTTTTTCCGTCTCAGTTGTAATCCCTGTGGGCTTCCCATCACCAAATCACCCTGTGCCATCACCATAGTCCAGTTTACCCTCCCCCTTTGCCCCCATTTTGGATCCCATTACCCACTCCACCCTCATAAAATGTCTCTGGTATATAGTTGTTCATTATTATTATTTTCTCCCCTGGTTCTTTATACTCCTGTTATGTGTGAAACCATTGGGCATTTTTCCTTTTCTTTCTGGCTTATTTCACTAATCATGATCCTTTCCAGCTCCATCCATATTGCTGCAAAAGGCATGTGTTTATCCTTTTTGATTGCTGAGTAATATTCCACTGTTTATATGTAATACTTTATTTATTTAGCTATGCTTACAGGACTGGGGTACAGGCCAGAGGTGTGGCGGGGATGGTGGTGAGAGGATTCACCAGAGACAGAGTGGAGAGCAGAACAGGCAGATTGACAAAGTACACTGCTGAGGGGAACAGCAGTCAGATCAAGAGAGGTCTGACATGCCATATGAGTCAGCTCCCTGGCCCGTGATTGAACTCATGCTGCAGTGGTTTCAGAGAGCTTCATAACGTGGGGTTGTAAGCCATTGTGACACCAGGTAGAGCACTGTACTACAACTTTTTAAACTACTTTTGGGCATTTGGGTTGATTCTATGTCTTTCCTATTGTAAATAAAGCAGCAGTAAACATGGGGGTACAGGTATCTTTTTGAATCAGTGTTTTTGGGCCCTTTGGGTAGGAGTGGGATTGCTGGGTCATATAGAAGCTCCATTTTTAGCAGTTTGAGAAACCTCCAAACAGTTTTCCATAGTGGTTGTACTAGTTTGCATTCCCACCAGCAGTGCAGGAGAGTTCCTTTTTCTCCACATCCTTGTCAACACTTGTTGCTAGTTGTTTTTTAAGATGTGCCATTCTCACTGGGGTGAGGTGGTATCTCATTGTGGTTTTAATTTGCATCTCCCTTATTACAAGTGATGTTGAATATTTTTTCATGTGCTTGTTGGCCGTCTGAGAGCTGACAATTTTTAAGAATTGTCTAGATAGTTCTGTAGTCTCTATGATGCATACTGGCCTAGTGAAAGCCCCTGTGACAACTTCCAGATGAATCTGTAGAGTCAGTGTGTTGGAATTCATGGAAAAGGAAGGAGCCCTTCATCTCCCTACACTCTTGGGAATAGTGGTTGGTGGCGGGGGCTCAATCCCCAGTCTTGAGATCACACTTTGGTTTTGTCAGCAAGATTTTGCAACTATGGAAAATTTTCTTAATAAATAAAATTTACAAAGACTAGGGAGCTAGACAGCTAATATACGTTGCCCCCCAAAAGCATTTCTCAGAGATCCATTGCAGCTACTATTTATGATTGGGAGGCACCAGTGTGCCTGTGGGCTTTGCCCTTGAGTAGACTGATTTCAAGTAGGAGAAAATAATATCAGCTACAGAACCAAAGACCAAAGACCAAGGACCAGTGAGGTGGTCCTTAAAATGCATTATTGGAGAGTGAGGGAGCTCAGTACAAACCCATCCATAATATCTGTACCCTGGTTAGCAAGAAAGCATCTGCTCATTATTAAGAAAGTTGCGTGTTGTTTCCAGGGGGCCACTAGGTGGCAGTGTTTCTCTTAATAGTGAAATCGTCCCTGCCATGTTATTAATAAAAGATGATGAGTAAAACAGTTATCCGTTTAGAAATACATCATGTCATATATGGGTTTATATTTTCCTACAAAAATATCACAAAAGTGTGGTTTAGCCTAAGGATTTTATCTGGAGTCAGGCAAATTCAGTTTAAATTATAACTCTGCCATGAATCGGATATGCGAGCTTGTATTTAACATCTGAGTTTCTTCTTCACCTATCAAATGAAGACACATTTCATCTGCCCTTCTTACAGTTGAGAGGAAGGAGAAGAAAATACCTTGCGAGTGTAATCATTTATAATTTATAACGCATTGGTTCATAAGCAATAATGTGCATCAAGATCACCTAAGAATATTTTGATGAGGCATAGCCCAGGTCTTCTGCCCATAGATTTCAGTAAGCCCAGCACCGTGCCTGGAAATTTGACCGTTGCCAACATGTTGAACACTATGATTCTGAAGCCCTTGCGACACAATCAAGAAACCATACTATGTAAATGCATGCCAGTAGTTGGAGAGAGGAAAAGTAAGAAATTACTGTTAACTTCCCTTACGATGGAATTTCTTGTTTTCTATTTCTATTGTTATTTTACTATTCTGTTTAAGTAAAAGTTTTATAAAATTTCCACAACTCATAGATGAACTAGTGAGGGGAGAAGTCTGTGTTTTCTTCATCCTGTTTATGTTCAAAGCAAATACTTGGAAGTATTTCTTGGCTGATAATCAGAACTCAGACATTCTAGTGCATCCTTAGCAGTTTCATCCCATTTATGGAGACATTTGGGCAATAGAACTTGGCAGACCAATAGACTTGGTCTGGACTTTGCCTTTGAGTCCTCACGGGTTCATCTTTGCTGCTATAAAAGTGTCTTCTGGGGCCTCCTTCGTGGCACAGTGGGTTAAAACACAGCATTAAAAAGCTGTCCACAGCCACTGCATGTAGTTCGATTCCTGGCCAGGGATGTGACCCAGCTGGCACTGTTCCTATCCCACCCACTGCTCTCCTCAGCAGTGTATTTCTGTAGATCCTCCTGTTCTGCTCCCCACTCTTTCTCTGGTGAATCGTCTCATCCCCCTGCACCTCTGGCCTGTACCCCAGTTCTTGTATGCATAAGTAAATATTTTTTTAATAAAAGATAAATAAAGGTGTCCTTTTGGCCCATGGTTGAATCATTAGCTTCACTCTGCTGAAATAGGCAAGTGTGCAGGGAGTTTAACAATAAAGTTCTGTACAACCTCATGAAGTTCTCCAACACCATGGCTGTCAAAGATCACCAGGATTCTTTGACCAGTACTAGCTGGAGATTCGTACTTCCAACACTCATACTTCTCAGAGGGCCTGTTGCCAAGGCACAATAGCTTGGAGCCCATAACCCAGGCACCTGGATGTGGGTGTTCTGCTCTCATCTTAGGTAACAGTAGGCAGGACTGTTGGAAATGTTTTCAGAAAGAGTTGCAGAGACTTGCTTCAGTTGGATTATATTCAAACCTTACCCTGATAGAGAAAGGAAGGTACTTAAATAGAACTATGGAATTCTTAGTTTTCAGAAAATACTTAACTATTGTCTTAGACCCAGACACCATTCTATACCTTTCACTCAAATATTAATAATTATTCAAAAACTTAGCCGCTGTGGAGCTAAGATTCTGGCAGCAAGAAGTACACAATAAACATAAATGAACTTGGTTTCATTCTGGAAGGTCAGAATGACCATTTGCTGAATTAGTGAATCCTCAATCAGTCATAGAGCTGCTGCTAATGCAGCACTTTCCACCACTCATCCCACACAGAACGCTTCCTGTGTACGGACATTTTGGCCTGGAACACTATTCCTGTCCTCCAGTCGAAACGCAGTTGACTTTTCCAATGGCTGACCTATGCCTCACACCTTACTCATCCTTTCATTGAGAGAGGGCTTTCTTGGAAACTTGGGATTTGGAAAGTCCCTTCCTTCTCACCTCACTTTCTGTTTTTAATTGACATGAAAGTCTTATAACAGAAAATTAACAATTTCAGAGTGTGCAATTGAGTAGCATTTAATACACAGAAAACATTTTTTTACCCCCAAAGAAAACCCCACATCCATTAAGCAGTCTATTCTCTCCCTCTTGCTCCTGAACACCAGTCGACTTCCCAACTGTGGGTTAAACCATTCTGGCTATTTCATATGAAAAATAATAGCACATGTGGCTTATAACACAAACACACACACACACATCTTGCTTCCCTAACATGTGTTAGCACTAAACACATGTTCCTGCGTGTCTTAGCACTAAAAGCATCCAAGCAAAACTGGATTTTTACTAAGGCACAATCAAAATAAGAACTGCAGTGGCAGCAACTGACTGTCGGAGAGCAGCAACAAAAAGTAAAAGGCTTTTCAAATTTCTCCCATCTCAAAGGGTAACATGAGAAAGTGAAATCTAGATACTGTTTGTCAAACTTCTATTTCTTAAGGTCAGCTGGCTTTGGATACATAGGGCTGACACTAATACTAACTTTGCTAGATCATCCCATAATAGCCTTACCTCAATTTCTCCTATTTCTGTCAATAGGGGTAAGTATTTGAAGAAGGAAATTTACTAAGGCGGCTTTCCATAGGATGTGGGGAAGGAGGGTTTCTGTGCAGAGGCTTAAAGTAGTCTTATTCCTTTGTTAATAGAGTTATCATTGGTCCACACAAAAGCCTTTGTTTTTTTTTTTTTACATTTTATTTAAAAAAAATTCAGAATTTGAGATAGGTATTATTGCTCCCATTTTCAAGATAAAGAACCAGAGGCTCCAAGAAGAACAGTTTTGCACAAAATCACATATCTTTCTGCTGACAACTCAGACTGAGTTTTTATACTCTAGAGATACTCCCAAGACCATGAGCAATGCCATTTGTTGATTCTCTGAGCCATGTCCTCGCTGGAAGTCTAATGACTTTTCATTGAAAACCAACATGGGCCTGGCATGAGATCTAGAGTTAGAGGAAGAAGTGTCTCTTCTCCCTTGGACATTTCTTGATTAACTTTATTGACTGATTAAGATGACCAGAACAGGTGCAAGTCAACCAAATATCTTTTGTACCTGATTTCACTTTTCCTAAACTCCGAGTGAGTCTATATGTGTGTACATGCCCTTTTGTATGAATTCTCTTTTCTTTTTCCAATTTACAAAATATAGTGATTCTGGACACGAACTAGTATAACATTGTATTTCCCATGATTGCATTTGACAAAAGATTGGATAGCAGAGAATTGGCTTTAGAAGAACCTGCACATACACACAGAGAGAGACTCTCAATATTGCATTTTGTTAATAAATACATGTTGAATATTTATCCAGCTAGAATCTTAGCATTCTGTTAAATGGAAAGGGTGTAATAATAAATAAGATAGTCATTGTACTTACCTGATTGGTGGGAATATGTAGCAGAAAACATCTGTAGCAATTAATTTCCTATCTAAGAAGGGACATCAAGAAAAAGTACAAGTTCTATAAATTGATTTAACAAGGAAATGTAATTTACACAAGAGAACAGTAGAAGATCAGGTAAATACTTCTCAAGGAAATGACATCAAACATCTTCCATGTCTAAATGTAGCACTATACAGTT
>NW_004567112.1:54726540-54727840 GCF_000260355.1 Condylura cristata
TTAAAAAAAATAAATAAAAATAAATTTTAAAAAATTATGTATTTATGCATACAGAGCTGGGATACAAGCTAGAGGTACAGGGACGGTGAGAAGATTCACCAGAAACAGAGTGGGGAGCAGAACAGACAGACTGACAAAGTAAACAGCTGAGGGGAGCAGCGGGCACGACATGAGAGGTCTACTGTGCCATGTGGGTCACCTCCCTGGCCGAGAATAGAACTCACACTGAAGTGACTGCGGCTAGCTTTGCAATGCTGTGTTTTAAAACCCATTACACCACCAGGAGGGCCCAGAACATTGGGTATTAATGGAATCATGCAATATGCCACTTTTCATGATTGCTTTAATTGCATAATAATTTCAAGGTGCACTTCTGTGTCAATACTTTATTCCTTTTTATGAGTAGATTTTTGTTATCTTGGAGGTCAGGAAAATATTCCATTGTATAGATATATCATATTTTATTTGTCACTTGATGGATAATTTATAAGTTGATGAGTGAATAGGGGTTGTTTATATTTCTTTAATATTATGAATAATGCTGTTATGAACACTATCCATTTTTGTATGCAAATATGTTTTCATTTCTCCTAGATACAGACCTAGGCACAAAATTGCTGAATTACCTGGTAACTCTATATTTCACACTTTGATAACTGAAAATTTTGCAAAGCAGTGGCTCCACGATTTCACATTTCCAGCAGTGATGAAGGCAGACTCTACTTCTCTGCATTCTCCCTAACACTTGTTACTTTTTATTATAACTTGTCTTTTTATTATAACTTTGTTTTTTATTAAAAATCATTTGTCTTTTTATTATAGCCATCCTAAAAGGATATGAAGTAGTGTCGCATTGTGGTAATAATTGATGATGTTTAACATATTTTAGTGCTTATCGATGATTTGTACATCTTTTTAATAATGTCCATTCATATCTTTCATTCATTTTAAAATTTGCTTACTTATCATTTTATTATTTAATTGCAAGTGCTCTTTATCTTTCCTGGATACAGTTCTCGAATCTGGAAAAGTCTCTTAAGATACATGACTTGCAATATTTCTCCTAGTCTATGGCTTACCATTTCCCTTTCAAAATAGTATCATTTGTAGCTCAAAAGTTTTGAATTTGAAACTAGTTCAATCGATATGCTTTTCACTTTTGCCACTTGAGATTTTTTTTTTGAAAGATTTATTTATTTACTCATACAGAACTGGGGTACAAGCCAGAGATGCGGAGGGTGAGAGGATTCACCAGAGACAGAGCGGGGAGCAGAACAGGCAGATGGACGAAGTACACTGC
>NW_004567112.1:54729360-54759287 GCF_000260355.1 Condylura cristata
CGCCATGTGGTCACCTCCGGGGCAAGCAGGAATCGAACTCATGCGGAAGTGGCTTTGGCTTCTTAGTGCAGTGCTTTAACCCGCTGCGCCACCAGGGAGGGCCTCAAGAACCTATTTTGCAGCAAAACATTGAAAAGAAAAAAATGAACTGTGTATGAATACCACTATATGCACCCCCTTCAGATTCTTTCAACTACATTTACCTAACAGGACCCCCATGACTCCTCTACTTATCAATGGAGTGCCCCAAACCCTGCTCAGTTCTATCATTCTGCCTAAGACCACCCAGTAACTTGTCCTGAGTGTGTTGACCCTGCCTTGGCTGACAACCTGAACACTTAGAGTTTCTGACTTTGGTCATCATTTGTAGGTTTCAACAGAGCACTGCATGTCAGGGTGCAGGATTTAGGACCCCGAATAGTGACTGAAGAGAATGAATGAAGCAATCCAGAAGTGCAGACATTAATTCCTTTTGGGGGAAAATTTGACTATTGGGAAACACCTATTGAGAGGGATCTGGGTGATAAATCCTCTATCCTTCCCGTTTTCTCAAAGGACAGTCTCTCCTTGGCATGCAGAAGGAAAGTATCCAAGTGGAGGTCCCTGTTGGGCAAGCCTCTTGTCCTTTCATGGCGTGTGGAGCAGGAGTCATCATTTCAGATGACCTTACAGCTTTCCTTGCCAGGAATTCTCAGACACATATTTCAGGAGATTCAGGTCTCCATGGTAGTCACTACTTCTGTCCTTCGTCTATGATTGTTTTAAAGATCTAAGATGTTTTTCATGTAGAGTTTGGATAAGAAGTAGCTAATATTTATGACATAAATACTAATAAACTAGCAGAAGGGTCTTGCCTTGAACATAAGCTCAATATTCCTGGAAACCTTTTTTGTATAAATTCAACCTCTCTGGAAACTGGAAATAGTAACATGAGAGGAGAAACATCCCAGCTGTTTGTTTGATCATAATGAGGTCTTATTTATATTAGAAAACTCAAATTTCTTCACCTTCTTTTACTTAGTCACTTCCCACATCCTCTCTATCATACATTCTGGTGTGGGGCTGGCCTCCCCAAAAAGGTCAGATAGGCTCTTCTCAGCAGCTCCTCTCTAGGATGGCAAAGTCTGGCGACCAAGGTCAACCTCGGAGATCCTGTGAACCTCAGAGACCCCTCGCTGCAACTAGAAAAATGTAGCTTATTTTGATGTGAAAGACAGTGAGGGCCCTGGGAGCTAGAGGAAACTTCTGCCCTCGTTTAAATCCTTTCTTTTCCCTACAAGGGAAAATGATGCTTGTTCGCAATGCCCCTCCCGTTTTGGGGAGGAGGAAACCCCTAGTAGTAGGTTTATCCGCAAATATGTTCACTCTAAAAATTTTATTGTTGGCCCTCCCTGGTGGCACAGCGGGTTAAAGCACAGCAGGTGGCGCAGCGAGTTAAGCACAGCACTAAGAAGCTGAAGCCACTTCTACATGAGTTCGATTCCCGCCTGCCCCGGAGGTGACCACATGGCGTGGCAGACCTCTCCTGACCCGCCCGCTGCTCCCCTCAGCAGTGTACTTCGTCGATCTGCCTGTTCTGCTCCCCACTCTGTCTCTGGTGAAGCCTCTCACCACCCCTGAGCCTCTGGCCTGTACCCCAGTTCTGTATGCACAAATAAATAAATCTTTAAAAAAAAATTTATTGTTATTTACTCTCGGAGTCATATGAAGTCTCCTTTCCATGACATCCCAGGACCCTAAACACAGGATAAATATCCTTAGCCCACTCCATTATTATTTGGAAGTTACAACCATATAAATTCTCCATACATACGTTATTTAATCGATCTTACCTTTGCCCACTGGTGTCTTTTCAATAAAGAAGGCAGAAATTAAGAATCCTTCTGCATATCTTTGACTACTATGTTTTCCCAACCATCTTCCTAGTTGACCCCTCTTTCTTCCCCACCACCTGTGACAAAGTTTTCTTCTTAGCTAAACTACGTAAGAAAGTATTGTAAATTGTGTGAGTGAGTGAGTTACTCAGTTATTTTTAACTTTTCCATGTTCCAGGAAGAACATATGCTATTATTAAACTTCTTTTTAAGTATTTTCTCAAGCCACCTGATGCTTGTTTGACTATTTTGCCAGCCTAGAAGAACCCAGAGGGATAAAAATTGATTACTTTTGATCCTTAACGCAATCCATCCAAAATTAGTGGCTTAAAAAATAATTATTTAGTTTGCAATTTAAATGAGGTTTGGAGGTAAAAAGAGCAGCAGCCACCTCTTGGCTCATGTAATTGTGGAGACTGTGTCTGAAATCTGCAGACCAGGGAAGCAGGTGAATATGTTAGGTTTGAGTCTGAAGTCAGACTAGAAGAGTTCTTTTAGATTTGAATTGGACAGTGCAAACTCCCCAGGAGAAATGCAACCCTAACCACAGAGGAGGAATTATTAGTACTTTATGTGGTTCAACAACAATAAACAAACCTGTGTTAAGAAGGATATAGCGCCTGGTGAGTCTCTTGGTACTGGACATTAAGTCAGGCTGAGGCCCACTAAATCATTATAAAGTAGAAAGGAGTATTTTCTCCAATGGAGATGTGATGCATGTCACACACCCAAATGACAGTGATGATCCTTCCCTCTAAGAAGAAGCCTCTCTAATGTATACTTCTGATTTAAAAATAAAAATAAATAAAAAAAGCCTTCACCATTAATATAATCCTCTCGGCTTACAACTCTTTTGGGCTATGATGTAGAATCAGTCACGATACAGCAAGAGGTCATAGGCATGAGGCCACAGCATGAGTTCAAGAGATGGAATGACATCATGGAAAGAAGAACAAAGAAAGGACCTCAGTCCCTTAATTATGTTGCCTTAAAAGTTGTTAGAGAGGGTCCTCCCTGGTGGCACAGCAGGTTAAAGCACAGCACTAAGAAGTTAAGCCATTTCAGCATGAGCTTGATCCCCGCCCCGAGGTGACCACATGGCACAGCAGACCTCTCCTGACCTGCCTGTTGCTCCCCTCAGCAGTGTAGTTGCGTCAGTCAGCCTGTTCTGCACCCCACTCTGTCTCTGGTGAATCCTCTCACCGCCCCTGCACCTCAGGCTTGTACCCCAGTTCTGTATGCATAAATAAATAAATTTTAAAAAAATGTTGTTAGAGACTCTGCCCTCCGCTCAGGAGAGAAGGGCACAACTCTCTCCCAGAAGCTGACTCCCTGAAGCTAATTTGCAGAAACTTCAATAGTCTTTCTCCATGCCAACTGAAATAGAGTCTCCAATATTTCCATTTCTCAGAGAACTCAAGAACTCAGAATCAGTCACAAATCCATTCATGGATATTTGTGAAAACAGACTACTTAAAAAAAAAATCTTTTATTGGTACAAGAAGAAGGGAAGTTTACAATAACATTTAATTTAAGCTACTCCAGGTACAATGAAAAAATCAAAGCTTTCAATTTTCACAGAATGCAGAGGCTAAGAAAAAAATGTTTCAAAAAAAGTAAAAAGAGACAAGTATTTAGCATTCAATATCCTCCAAGTTGTGGTTAAGATACTCAGACATTCAGCATATTTATTTAACCCAACAAAGTAATAAAAGCACCTAGGCAAAAATTACAGAGATCATTGACCTATTTCTTATAACAAAGTTAGAAGTTCAGAAGGTATGAAATGGTATTTGAACCGTAGTTCAAGATTTTAAAACCAATTCCATATGATGGGCATTAACTTGACATCTCCTACTGTGTACATAAAGAGAGAGAGAAAGACAGAAGGAAAGTGACAGAGAGAGGAGAGAGAGAGATAGAGCAGAGAAAGAGAGGGAAAAAGAGAGAGAGAGAGAGAGAGAACAAATTTGTATTTGGGGCCTGTTTTTGTCTGTAACTCAGAAAGATTCATCTTGGAATTATGTTGCCCTGACTTCTTCATCTTGGTCACAACAATTTTTTGAGCAAATAAGGATATTAAAGTTCACAATTGTCACCTAGAAACAAAAATCTGTTACGATGGTAACTTAAGATGGAAATAAAGATAATCTCAGCTCATCCTATTGATACCGGTAACTGTGCCACCGTGTTGTATAACGGTGTTTGTACTTGTGCCATTGTTGGTAATTAAGCCAATGGAAAGTGTTTGTACAATATTCACTATAGATACGGTGTTAAAAACTAAATGTGGGGAATGTAGCCAGGGGCTGAGGCCAAAGACTGTTGCAGGTGGTGCCCCTCCCTGAGGGGGTTGCTGTGAAGACAAGAACAGACTCAGGGATAAAGTTAAAAAATGGTCGATTTTAAGGAAGAGTTTCCATAGAGGAGAAATAGCAGTGATAGAAGAGAGGGAAAAAAGGAGAGAAGGAAGAAGGTTGTAGTTTGTCAGGGATTCAGGATTTAAGGTTTGGAGTTGTTTCAGCATGTTGGGGGCGAGTGCACTTGAGCCCCAATACCAGGCTGACTTTGGAGAAGGCCACTGAGGAACTCTGAAGGGGGAGGCGAGAGGGGGAGGCTTTGCAAGTAGCCGAGAGACTGAAAATCTTTTTGTTTTCACTTCGGATACAGCCTGGTTTATCTGTGACTGAGGCCATTTGTTGGGTTATTTTGGTGGCTGTGGCTGCTGTCCTGAGTGTCCCTCATCTGGTGCTGTGCTGGAGCATCCAACAGCTTTGGGAACGTTTCCTGTTGTGGCTTCTGTTGTCTTCATGAGTTGGAACCTGGACTGGGCACGTGGCCTATTGTTTGGGAGAGGAGCTGCACATCCGCATTTGTGAGAAGACAACACCACATAATGATGTTTGTGCAGGACAGTACTGGACACGACTTTGAGTAAAGTAAATGTCCACTCTTGGCCTCAGAAAGTCTTGTTTATCCCATTTGTTAAATAAATCCCCTTGTTTCCTGAGCCTGAGTAGTCTTGCAATTGTGCACGCAGGTGAAGAACCCAGACAGAATTTGGTGACGTGTTTGAGCAGCAGGGCCTTGATCAGTTTAGGGTCCCCTGCCGCCCGGTATCACTGTCAGGCCAAGGGCACCTATTGCAGGTGGTGCCCCCTCCCTGAGGGGGTTGCTGTGAAGACAACCTTAGCAAAATAACTGGTTTTCTTTCCTTCTCCCACCCTCCCTACATACCTCCCCTTTCTCCACCATCTTTCCCTCCTTTTTTTAAAAAAATTATTTTTATATTTATTCTCTTACACCATTGTCAGTTTGGGGACTGACAAAAATGGACATTGATAGTTTGGAGATCAGAGACTAAATTTTCTATTTAATAAATATATAAAAATTCCAAGTAAGAAACCACCACAATTGTAATCAAAATAACATCACACACGATCAAATTCAACATATAATAACTGTGTTCAGAAATTCATCTTCTATCTTTAGTTTATCCTCAGTGTTCAGAAATGTGTTTCTGGTACCACATTCTTCATTAAAGTGATTAAAATCTCTTACCATGTTTTGAGTGAGCATATCTTATGATACATACTACAGGTGATATTCTGTTAAATAGTCCTATATCAACAATGTCTTAATCTTGTACAATATCTTAGACACTGGTCTATGTGAATTACAAAGAAGAGATGTATACTATTAATTGCCAAGGAACTTGCAAAATTATTTTAATAATAAAAAAGTTGAGTTGAGTCATTGATCACCCTACTTTCTATTTTAATTGGGTAGTAACTAATAAACCATTCAGACACAAGTACTTTTTTCTTTTTTTCTTTTTTTTTTTTTTAAGATTTATTTATTTGTACATACAGAATTGGGGTACAGGCCAGAGAACTCAGGGGCGGTGAGAGGCTTCACCAGAGACAGAGTGGGTAGCAGAACAGGCAGATCGACGAACTACACTGCTGAGGGGAGCAGTGGGCGGGTCAGGAGAGGTCTGCCACGCCATGTGGCCACCTCCGGGGCAGGCGGGAATCGAACTCATGTGGAAGTGGCTTTAGCTTCTCAGTGCAGTGCTTTAACCCGCTGCGCCACCAAGGAGGGCCCAACAAGTACTTTTTTCATTAAGATTTTTCCACATTATATTTCTTTGAGGTTAAGTGAGTTTAAATTATAAGTAAGATCTCTAAACATGCATATAAAAACTACAGTCTTTTAACATTTAAGCTCTGTGACATATTCTGTGTGAGTTTTTTTACTTCTTAAGTATTAAGAGGCTGTTATTATTGAAATTATCTCTAATAAGTTTATGTTACTTTTTTATCTGAAAAAGTTAACATATTCTAAAATAAGGTACATAAAATTATAGATGCCATATAAAATAGTCATATTACATAAAAATATGTGATAAAGAAAAACCAACAAGGAGTTCTGAATAATCAAAGCTGGAAAAATTAGAGCAACAATAGAATGTAGTGTGGGATTGTAACACAAATTATAAAATAAATTGGTGGTAGGAATTATATGGCACTCACTTGAAAGGAGAAAGCAAACATTGTACAAAAATATAAAATATATACAAATAAATTATATCAAAATATAAAAAAGTATTGATAGGTCCATTATGATATAAACAAATGATGAAGTAAACTAATGAGTGGGGAGAAGGCAGATATCTGAATGGAACACTGCAAAATAATAAATGTAGATAATCCAATTTCTTAAATGGGTTGTGATGGAGACTACCTTCCAAAGAGCAGCATAGGTAAGTCGCGTAGGAGGAGAAACTTTACAGCGGAGAAACTGAACAGGCACTACCTCATCCAAGGACATGATCAGCATCATTAAGTATGTTAATAGCACATAACCTTGCTATGATATGATAAAAATGATACTTTATGTGATCCTCCTTTCTCAATTTCATAACTCCAATCTAATCACAATACAACATCAGGCAAATTCTGATTAAGAGACATCCTACAAAATACTTGACCAGTACTCTTCACAGATCATAAAAACCAAAAATTCTAAGAAATGTCAAAGCCAACAGGTCTCTCTGGAGACCTATAATTAAAAGTAATGTGGTATCTTGTATGGAATTCTATTGATAGAATAAAGACATTAGATTAAAAACTAAGGAATCTGAATAGAGTGGACTCTAGTTAATAATGTATGAATACGGCCCTTCCTGGTGGTGCAACAGGTTAAAGCACAGCACTATGAAGCTGTCTGCAGCCACTGCAGCACAAGTTCAATCCCTGGCCAGGGAGCTGAACCACATGGCACAGAAGACCTCTCCTGACCCACCTGGGGCTCCCCTCAGCCATATATTTCAGTCAATCTGCCTGTTCTGCTCCCCACTCTGTCTCTGGTGAATCCTCTCACCGCTTACATTTCTGACCTCGACCCCAGTTCTTATTTAATAAATAAATAAACCTTTAAAAAATGTATGAACATTCTTCACTGATTATAATAAATGTACCATACTTATATAAAATGCCAACAATAGGGGAAACTTGGTGTTCTGTATATGGAAGTTATCAATATTTATATTATCTTTTCAATTTTGTGTAATTTTTTTCTGAAAATGAAATCTATGTTAAAAAGTGTCATTGTCCTCAATTACAAAAATTCCCTAAATAGAAACACTTGCACCAATTATTCTTATTGAAGCTTGGGTCTAAATGGCCAAATAGGAGAATGTTTGTGCTATAATTTGACAGTGACTCTCACAGAGGAAATGCCACCCAAATTTTAGAAGGCAAGAGTATCACATCTTTTTTTGAGTTCCTAAATTCTTTTCTGAGATTGAGATACAAAAACTTCTTGGGGAAGTATGTTTTATGTACTTGGAAACCTTAGTGGAAAGTAAGGAAGAATGATAATAAAAACTATTGAAATAATGTTATTTCTTCTTTTTGTTCTCTTGATGGAACATTTTACATAATAACTTGATTTTGTGAAACTAATGTTAATGCTTTGCTTTACTTTTATATTAAACCAGTTTTGTAATTGTCAGCTCCACATCTCTTTCCACCTTCCTCCTTCTTGCTGGGTTAGAGATAAGGCCTTCTGGAGCTTGCTTATTTGTTGATGCTGAATGTTGACTTGTGGCCAAAAGCAGTGCTCCTGGTGCCAAGAATTTGGGAGCTCTGTACTGGGCAAAGTTTGTTTTTATTTGAAAAATTTCAATATAATATAGTACAACATATATTTCCTTTATATGTATATATTCCTTTAGTAAATATAAATATAATATTATACAATACAATAATAAAACATCAAGTGTTTCACTATCCAAACATAACAAATAATAGCAGTTTGTCATATTTGTCTCAATATGACAAACTTATCATTCAATAAGAGAAAATATCTGAAAATGTATGTCCAGGGGGGAAAAAAAGCACTTAGAAATACTCACACAGGAGGTGGAGTGGGGAATGGGATCAAAAGGTGAGGGGGGAAGTGCACGGGACTATGGTGATGGCACATGGTGACTCGGTGATGGGAAATCCACAGGGATTACAATTGAGATGGAAAAAAAATGTACAAAATGATGTAAAAATAAACTATTATTTAAAAAAAAATACACAGAGGCCCTCCCTGGTGGCACAGCGGGTTAAAGCACAGCACTGAGAAGCTAAAGCCACTTCCGTGAGTTCGATTCCCGCCTGCCCCTGAGGTGATCCACGTGGCGTGGCAGACCTCTCCTGTGCCCGCCTGCTGCTTCCCTCAGCAGTGTATTTCATTGATCTGCCTGTTCTGCTCCCCACTTTGTCTCTGGTGAAGCCTCTCGCCACCCCTGCACCTCTGGCCTGTACCCCAGTTCTGTATGCATAAATAAATAAAATCTTTAAAAAAAATACACAGAAAAAAAATCTAACAATTTTCACTGTGTCCTAAATCAAGCAGGCAATTAAAAGGGGGAGCAAAGTTAAAGGTATCGCTCAAAGAGGAAAAATGGGAAATAAATAAAATCTGTATTTTTGTTTCTTTAAGATTTTTAAAAAAGATTTACTTATTTATTCATATCTACTTATTATTCATATAGAACTGGAGTACAAGCCACGGGTGCAGGGGCGGTGAGAGGTTTCACCAAAGACAGAGCAGGGAGCAGAACAGGAAGATCAACGAAGTACACTGCTGAGGGGAGCAGCAGGGAGACAGGAGAGGTCTGCTGTACCATGTGGGTCACCTCCGGAGCAGGGGATAGAACTCCCACTGAAGTGGTTGCAGCAGCTTGTAGTGCTGTGTCCTAACCCATTGAGTCACTAGGGAGGGCCTAAAATCTGTGTGTTTTTTTTTTTAAAAAAAGGAAATACCAATGAGTGTTCTCTTATAGTGTCAGGAAATAATTCATTTCAAAAGTATACAGAAATACTAAAATGCTACTATGATGAATTCATCGTCCCTGGAAAAACACAATCACATGCAAACACACACACGCACACACACACCAATTTATTCCTAAGTTTTTTACTTCTAGGAGATCCCAAAAATCACTGAGGTTAAATTTCTTTTGCTTCTGATTTCTCTGTCTCTTACTGTTTAAACAGCCATCTCATTTTCACTTGTTATCATTGCTCTTGATCTCCTACACAGCTCCATTGAGCTGTTTTATAATTTTGTCTCTTCCCAGCTGAGTTATATATTCTGTAAAATGAACTTAGGTGGAGTGACTTTGGATGGGAAGAGCTCAGTGATTTAAAAACTGTACATTGCTGAAGTGTGACTAGGGTTTTAAGATATATAATCACAGGTTTATTTGTATTCTTTAACTTCTGCTGCAGTACCAATGATTAGTTAAACTTGCTATACTCAGAGCAAATGTCCTCTGTCCCTAAGACCTTCACGTAATTCTATTCATATCTAAAAGATTTCTCAAGTTTGTACAAATCTTACGTAGGTCTTCCAACTCACACACATTGATTTTGTTCCATACATTTAATTTAGAAATTTAACAGCTACTTTTGGGGGTAATTCTTCTATCTTAGATTTAAAAAGTGCATGGTAGTGAACATTTTCACATTTATACATTGTGTGGTCCACCCTTGAACGATTTGTCAGTTACAACTCCACAGTCTCCATGCTAAAGTAAGGGCCCAGCCATGAGTCCACAGTCCAGGACTGTGGAGTGAAGGGATCAGTAGCTGAAACCCCAAATCTCAGTTTCTTCATCTATTAATTAGGTATAATTATATCTAGCCTAGAGTATATTATGAGACATAATGCATTCAGTGTAATCACATATAAGATGCTTACTTCAGGGTTTATCATAGGCATCTGGTTTAATTTCCCATAGATTGTGTTTTTATAATTTTTTTCATATTTTTCAAGATATCTTTTTCTATCTTCTTGAAGGAAAATTAAGTCCTTTTTATTTTCTCCTTTTAGCCCTCTACTATACTCCACTTCCTTCAAAGAATTTGTCATACTACACATTTTTTTTTTTTTGGATGTCCTTATTTTTTGGGTGTTAGCCTATTTTTGTTTCTTTCCAGTGGGAATTTACTTATCCATTTAAAAGATTTCAATGAAAAAGACTTGATTTAGAACATGACAAAGTTTTCAGGTCCCTGTTGTTCATTTTTCCTACACATCCAAGCACAGTGTGTATTATCCAAGTGTGCATTATGTGGAGATTGGCAATGCACGTGGCTCTTCTTGTGAGGTTCTATTTAACTTGCATTAATGTCAAGACCACTTCCTGGACACATGTGTGAATCACTTGTGTGAGGACAAGAGAAAACCATCTGTGCTCCTCCCTCATTCTCATAGAGTGATAAGGAAAATGCATCATTCTTTCCTCCCACGACACTGTCAGGAATGGATGGGAAATTCCTCTCAGGAATGGGTGGGAAGTATGGGTGTCTCTTTACAGAGGTCTGTACCCTTCAGGTCAAGAGGACTCATTTCTTTGTCACCCTGTGAAAGAATTTTCAAGACAATAATAATAATAATAATAATAACCTGCCTACTGTGTGGTATGAAAAATTTAGTTTCCTTAAATTTTGGAGTCTTTAATTGTAAAGCAAGCCCACTGCTTCTAAATTATCCAAGTGTCTCTGCACCACCGTTGTGGAAATTGCTGAGCAAGGGAAGACAACACAAACATGATGTCTGTGTCTTGAAAGAGTTCTTTGTCTTTGATCCAAGAATCTTGGAAAATCTGCTAGCGTCTGTGAAACTGTGTTAGACCAATTTGTCAGCTTGCATAGAAAGTAAAATCTCAACTCCCTCTGGCCCTCTCTAGTGGCCCAATGGGTTAAAGCACAGCACTATGAAACAATCTGCAGCCACTGCAGCAGAGTTCAATTCCCAGCCAAGGAGGTGACACACATGGCACAGCAGACCTCTCCTGACCTGCCTGCTGCCACCCTCACCAGTGTATATCAGCCAATCTGCCTGTTCTGCTCCTCACTTTGTCTCTGGTGAAGCCTCTCACACCCACTCCCGCATCTCTAGCCTGTACCCTAGTACTTGTATGCATAAATACATAAATCTTTTTTTTTAAATCTCACCTCCCTCACAAGTATTGATAAGTGGTCCCTTGTTAACTGCATTTATCATGATATTATCCATTTCCTACATTGAAATAATCAGTGCTTATTGTGTTGGCCCCAAAGGAAATGACTGTTCCTTACTTATCTTCCCACTTCCCAGCATATGACAAACACCCTCAACCTTGAAGAGTTTCTACTTAAGAACAAGTAAAGTTTCATGGCCCTCCCTGGTGGCGCAGCAGGTTAAAGCACAGCACAAAGAAGCTTGAACCACTTCCTCATGAGTTCGATCTCCGCCTGCCCTGGAGGAGATCCACATGGCCTGACAGGCCTCTCCTGACCCGCCCACTGCTCCCCTCAGCAGTGTACTTCGTTCTGTACCCCGCTCTGTCTCTAGTGAATCCTCTCACCCTCCACATCTCTGGCCTGTACCCCAGTTCTATACGAATAAATAAACAAACCTTTAAAAAAAAAACGAACAAGTAAAGTTTCAAAAGTCTGTATACATAAAACTATTTCTAGGTAGAAAGTGATATTTTTTACTCAATGGAAATGGTATATGTTTGTGGTGGGATGGGTTGATATGCTTATAGGTTGATATGCTTATAGGTACTTTGTGTGGATCAGTGAAACTATAAATGAAGAAATTTTTAATTAGCAGTCTTTGGTTGACCTCTACTGCACTGAGAACTCAATACATTGTGTTGAATTAAATTATTTGCAATTCTCCTACATGTACTTGTTGAAAGCACAGAAAACATCTTAGAAGAGAGAGAAGGGGTAAGGGTGAAAATGAGGATGAAGTGGTGAGAATATCAGAAACAGTTTTATAATACATTAGTAGAGCTAAAGAATGGCCCCTCAGGACATGAGAAATGGTTCAAGGAAACACTAGTTGTTCCAAGCAGCAAAGAAGACAATTAAGGGCTCTCTGCTAGTATTTTCCAACTTTACCTCCACTTATTTCCATTATTGTCAACCCCTCACTCATACCTCCCCATGTACCATCATAAGCAGTAAGAACATAAAGGTCTGGCCCTGGTGGTGCAGCTGGTTAAAGCACAGCACTGAGAAGCTAAAGCCACTTCCACATGAGTTTGATCCCCGCCTGCCCTGGAGGTGACCACATGGTGCTACAGACCTCTCCTGGCCCACCTGCTGCTCCCCTCAGCATTGTATTTCGTAGATCTGCCTGTTCTGCTCCCCACTCTGTCTCTGGTGAAGCCTCTCACCGCCCCTGACCCTCTGGCCTGTACCCCAGTTCTGTATGCACAAATAAATAAATCTAAAAAAAAAAAGGTCTAAATCAGAAAAATATTTCCTATAACACATGCCCTTAATAAAAACTGATAAACTGTACGAGCCATCTTTTCCTCAACCAGGAGTTCGTTTTTGCCCTAGTTTTCCAGCTACACATTGCATCTACAGAATATTCTATAGGCATGAAATTTATCTATTTTCCCAAACCAATTCCTTGGGAATCTTTTTTTAAAATGGGATATAATAAATTGACAACTGTCTATAGAAGAATAGTCTGGAACAACAACAACAACAAATATTAGTCATCTGGCCCTGAAAAAGTACAATTAGACAAATAAATTTAGGATCAAAAATCAAACTCCCACAGAGAAGAGCACCAGATTTCTTTACAAAATATAGACACACTCGACCCCAGAAACCCTATAACTTTTTCCCCCACCCTTTTCTTTACACTGCCTCTCCCTCAAAGAAAATGGAGTGGCAGAAAAAAAGAGAAAAGGGAACTGTTTCTTTAATGTATAAAACGCAGCAGAGGGAAACTCAGTGTGAAGCCTTCATAAGTGCCCCATATGGCACGTGGCTCAGCCTCTAAGGCAGTAAGGTACTGCATTCATTCTACAGGAAAAACTACTAAATGTAGTTTACTGTCTTGAGGTTAGTGGGAACAGGAGAGATGGGAGGACTGAGTGTTTTCCAAATGCCTTCAATGGCCTTGCACATTGGGGTGATCTTGCCCACCAGCCCTCCCACGGAGGGATACAAGGATCTTCTGCGTCAGCCTCCTGCCCAAATAGTCACCCCCATAATGAAACACCACCGGAGAGTTTGATGATCTTAAAGATACATTGAACTTCCAGGTCACCCTTCCTTCCTGGAGCTTCCTGGCAGTGTTTCAGGGATTGTTACATGGGAGTTTGAAGTTATTCCTGCTAAACAAAATCTTTATTATGAGAATGTTTGCATCAGGATGATTCAGAATAGAAAAAATAATTCGGGGGCTTTGTTAAATAGTATAGTTGTGCTAATGCATCAGAGTAGCACTGTTTAGTTATATTTAAACCATATTTAAATGGAAATTTATTCAAGTGGTAATATATAAGATACAAAGGAAGGTAGAGAAAAATGTATATACCAGGATCACCATTTCATGACAGATATAGATATTTAAAACACAATATTCACAGTGACCATATTAGATGGTTAAGTTCATTGATTTTCTCATATTTTTTTTGTAGCTTGAAAATTTTTGTGCATCAAGTAACTTATATTGTTGTAATCAAAAAAAGTGTATAGTGATAAATATTTAAAAGTCTCCTTATGAAGACAGTGTGATCTTTTTGAGACATGTAACAGTTACAAAATCTGAAAATTCAATAAAGTACTACAACCATGCTAATGAATGAAAAGTTTCAATATTATAGAAATGTCACTTCTCCCAAAATTGATTTACAAATTTCATGCAAATTTGAATTCAAGAAAGTTTGTACATAGGTATGTATGTGTCTATGTAAATATAAAAATAAGAGGCTTCTCTAATTTATAGAAGAAATGCAAAATTTCAAGAAAAACTAAGACAATGTTACAGAAGAAAAACAAACCTGTCACACTGCTAGATATCAAGAACTGTTTAAAAGAAGTTATGCAGATTCAGCATTGTACTGGTATAAGAGTAGAAAAATAGACCATGGAACAAAAAGGAGAGTGAGACACAGAACTACTCATGTGGCCACTTGATATATGCAGTGTGGAGAAGAGAGGGAAAGAAGAGCCTTAATAAATGACATGGATCAAGTGGACATCTGTACATAAAAAAAAAAATTTCTTCATTATTTCTCACTGTAAACCAAATGAATTCCAGCTCGACTGATGATATGCTAGATTAAATAATAAAGCTTTTAGGCTAATGTGTATACTAAGCTTTGAAGAAGACAAAGATTTTCTTAATAAAATACACTAGAAGACACTGATCATAAAGTTAAAAAAAACACAATGGATTATATTATAATTAAGAACATCAATTCATCAGAAGACATTACTAAGGCAAAGAAAAGACATACTATACAATGGGAAAAGTATATGCAAAAAGACATCCCAAAAGGGTTTCACGACATATTTCATGGTATATACTCTCTAAAAGATCTTCATGAGTCTAGCGTCTGGTATAGTGTACATGTATCACATATATGGCACTCTGTGACACTGAAAACTCAGGGATCTGAATGGAAAACACCAGATAGTGCAATAGTAATACGTGGCAAAAGAATTGAAAAGATACTAGATAGAAAGCTACTTAAGTGACTATCAAAAAGAGAATGGTGTTCATTTTTACAGGTTATTAGGAAAATGCCAGCTAAAAATGATTGAAATAACACTTCAACAATTACATGAAAAGCTAAAATGAAAGACAGTCTCAAGGGTTAGTGAGATTGTGGGCCAACAAGATCACTCAAGCACAGGCTTTGCCAGTGTCTGTCCAGTAAAATTGGACTTGAGGATTCACTACAACTCAACACACTTGTGAGAAATGCATTCTGGTAGTCCTTGAAAATATGCACCAAAATGACCCTCCCTGGTGGTGCACTGAGTTAAAGCTCAGCACTGCAAGCTGGCCATAGCCGCTTCAGTGAGAGTTTGATCCCCTACCCTGGAGTTGACCCACATGGAGCGGCAGACCACCCCTGTCTCGCCCGCTGCTCCCCTCAGCAGTGTACTTCATCCATCTGCCTGTTCTGCTCCCCACTGTGTCTCTGGTGAATCCTCTCACCGCCCCTGCCTCTCTTGCCTGTACCCCAGTTCTGTATGCATAAATAAACAAAAATAGTTTTTAAAAAAGGATTTAAAAATTCATACCTTAAAAAAAATGTACCAAAATGTGCGTGGCTGAATTATTTGCAATAACCCAAACTCAAGCCAACTCAAATATACATTGAGTAGAATGAATATATGAATTATAGTGTCATCATACAATAAATAGCAGTAAAACAAGGCTAAATGTAATAATGTAGTTTATTTTCACAAATGCAGTATGAAGAAAATAAACAACTATCTACTGCACTAGTGCATTGCTATAAAATTTAAAAACCAGTACTCTGTGATAGTGGTTACTCTTGGGAGAATAATGGCTGCTTAGAGCCATGAAGGTAATGGAAATATTTTATTTCTTAATTTGAGTGCTGGTTCCATGGTATGTTCACTTGTAAAAAAGCATTAAGATGAACACCTGTAAATATGTTACACATTGGTAAAATGTGTACTTTAGGAAAAGCTGCTGAAGATAGCACTTGTAAGTCTATGTTAAGTTACTTAATGGAAGGGTGAGTTAGAATATAATTCTAAAAAATAAAAATAAATTGATTTGCTAAAAATTCCCATTTTGGCTTCAAGCTTCTATGTATATTAAAACCTTGAAATCTAGATAGGTCATAAACATATTTTCCTTTTTGAGTTTCCTGAGCTCCAACTTGACTTTTCCAGTAAGTTTCTCACTTGGCCTCTTTGGTAATTTTCTGAACCTGATGCTTAAGTCCTCAGCTTCCTGCCTGACTCCAACTTGGCTCAGTCCCATGTGTGGCCCCAGGTCCCCCACCCCATGGGCCAGCTTCATGTCCAGGCCAGGGCATGGTTTTTTGTCCCCACAACAACTCTCTCTGGTGAACTTATAGTATAAGTTGATGAAATCACTTTTCATATAAATAGGAAAAATAAAATTATGATTTATTTTGCAGATAACAATAATTCTCTCTCTGCATTCTGTATTTTTTTTTTGGTAAAGCTACCAGAAGTATCCATCACAGAAAAAGAGTAAGTCAAGAGTTGTAAATTCAAGTGCTCAAAGGGCCAAACAGACATTTTTAATGATTAAAGTTTTGCTATATACACATACACAATGTACGTCTATATTACAAACATACACATATTTTTCCAGTTAAAAGAAATACATGTATTTTCCTTTTTCCTAGAATTATACAGATCTCAGTATAAATTTTTGGTCCAGAGAAAAACATTTACCATAAAAATGAAGAGTAACAGGGCAAATAAAATCATTAACGGCAAATCCTCTTAGGACAGATACGGGCTGTAGTCAAATGCTTATGCCTTGTCTGTGGTAGGTTGCTGCTATTCTTTTCACCTGTATGATACTGTAGAGATATCTAGAGCTATCTTTTAAAGAAATATCTCCTAATTCGTAATTTTTTTTTTTTAGATTTATTTATTCATACAGATTTGGGATACAGACCAGAGGTACAGGGGCGGTGAAAGACCAGAAACAGAGCGGAGAACAGAACAGGCAGATGGACGAAGTACACTGCTGAGGGGAGCAGCGGGCGGGTCAGGAGAGGTCTGCCGCGCCATGTGGGTCACCTCCGGGGCAGGGATCGAACTCATGCTGAGGTGGCTCTAGCTTCTTAGTGCTGTACTTTAACCCACTGTGCCACCAGGAAGGGCCCTGATTTATAAATATTAAATTTAAAATTTTAGAACATGCCCGAAAACATGGCAGAGTGAGCTGGAAAACTCTCTAGGTATGTTGTGTGCAACCATTCCAGAGCAGGAAGTCAATTCAGGCAAATGTAAAAGAAACTTGGATGGCCCCTTCCTGGTGGCGTAGCACTAAGAAGCTAAAGCCACTTCCACATGAGTTTGATCCCCGCCTGCCCTGGAGGTGACCACATGGCATAGCAGACCTCTCCTGACCCGCCCGCTGCTCCCCTCAGCAGCCTACTGCAACGATCTGTCTGTTCTGCTCCCCACTCTGTCTCTGGTGAATATTCTCACTGCTCCTGCACCTCTGGCCTGTACCCCAGCTCTGTATGCATAAATAAATAAATCTTTAAAAAAAAATAAAAAGAATCTTGGAGACTCAGGGATATCTCACATGCCCTTAGCGCTGAAGCAAGGGACCAAAAGCATAGTAGATCAGCAGGCAGGGAGGTAAGCAGGCAGCAACCAGCCTCCTAACCCCCAGTGATCTCCACAAGCGCCACAGTCCCCTTCTCTGCCGGGGCCTATAATTAGGCCCCATGCTATTGCTCCCAACCTCTTTTACTTTCTTTTCTTTTCTTTTTTTTTTTTTTAAGATTTATTTATTTATGCAGACAGAGATAGGGTACAGCCAGAGATGCAGGGGCAGTGAGAGGATTCACCAGAAACAAAGTGGGGGGCAGAACAGGCAGATCGGGACAGGGACAGGAGAGTGGGGGAGACAGGAGAGGTCTGCTACACATTGTGGGTCACCTCTGGGCCAAGGATGGTACTCTCACCGGAGCCGCGACAGCTCAGCTTAGCTTCACAGTGCAGCACTCCAACCCACTGTGCCACCAGGGAGGGTCCCCACCTCCCTCTTTTTACAGTAATACATTATCACGTGTGAACAATGAAACCTGGGAGGCTAACAAGACCTCACGTGCCAGCTGTAGAGGCTGGCAGTGGGAAGGCAAAAAGGCGTCTGAGTTACTCCATGTTCCTTACATATATCCAGCAAACTTAATATACAATACCTTGCACATCAACTTATCACCAGAGGATGCCTGATAACGCAAGCACCTGCATGATTGAAGGCAGGTAGCCAGAGGCCTGTGGTGTTGGCAGAGTTGGGAAAGGAAATTGCAAACATAGCACTTGATTACTGCAGTGTGATGGGGAGAGGAAAAGCACAGGCTTAATAACTGGCACTGGTCAGGTGGACATCTGTATAAAAAAAATTTCTTCCCTATTTCTCTTTGCAAACAAAAGGAATTCCAGTTGAATAGATGATATGCCAGATCAAGTAAAAACGTTTTTATGGGCTAGTGTATACTCTACGCCTTGAAGAAAACAAAGGTGTTCTAAATAAAATACACTAGAAGACATTAAATTTAAAGTAAAAATAAATGCAGTGGAACAATGGACTACATTCTACTTAAGGAGATCAGTTCATCGGACAACATTATTAAGGCAGTGGAAAGAAAAACTTCACAAGGGGAAAATTATTTGCAAAATGGACATCCCCTGCATGGACACCCTGGACTGCTTAGCAACTCCTAACCTACTGCATGCCACAAGCCCACATCTCTCGAAGAATCACTGATTATCAGTTGGCCTTGAGCTACCACACTAGGGCCTGTTGAATGTTAGCTTGGCTATCCCAGGAAATATCAGCATCTCCCAGGAAACATCCGCCTCTCCCTCATCCAAACTTGGCAAGCATCGGACAACCTAAATGCTCTAAAATCTGCAACTTCTTGTGTACTCAAACCCACAGCCTCCTTCCTGACCACTCTGCTTATGCCAGAACCCCAGGGAAAGGCATAGCCAGCAAAACCTGATAAGATCAGAAGCTGCGGCTGGAGGGTCAGTTTAGTTTGGGACTTCTGGGAGAGCACCATTGGAGGTCTGCCTTGGCCAGCCTTGACCACATGATTGCAGATTCCTCTCTCAGCTCAAGTGAAGCAGCACTGACGAAGGATCTTGCCTCGCCAATCTGTTGCCTAAAACTCCATATCCTCACATCTCTGGTCCTCATGCTCTAGACTGGGTTCTCAAACCACTACCTTGTGCTACCCCTGACCTGCAGTCATCCTGATTGGCAATGCATTTTTTTCAACCAACATACCATCGGGGCCAGAGCTTCAAAGACTAACACAGTAGATCAGTAACAAGCAATCCACATTTTAAAGCAATGTGGTTAAAGCAGGACTGGGAAGGAAAGCAGTCTAGCTTAATCCAAAGAAATAATTATAAAGCATCATACAGAATGAGAGGACAGAGAAAGCCACCTCAATGGATAGATCAAGACAAAATCTTGGGCAAAATCTCTACTACACCATAATTAACCAAACTGCCAGAAGATTTCAGGGTAATAGTCATAATGATACCTATTAAAATGAGAACAATGTATAAACAAAGTAAGAAAAGACAGAAAATATGAAAAACAAATAAAATCACAGAAATAAGAAATACATTAATTGAAATTAAAAATTCAACAAAGGGACTCACCAATGAGACCAAAAAATAAACTAGGAAAACAGAAATAGGGTAGCTAGCAGAAGCCATTCCCAAAAGAGGAAAAAATGACAGCAAAAAGAGGAAAGAATTACAGAAAATCAAAACAACATAAGAAATTTACAGACAGTACAAAGAGGAACAACATTCACATCAAAGGGGTTCCAGGAGAAGAGAGTTAGAAAGCAACAGAAATTCTATTTGAGGAAATAATAGCTGAGAATTTCCCCAAGCTGGGAAAGGAAACAGACATCCAGAACAAGGAAGTTCAAAAAGTTCCAAACAACATAAATCTAAACAGACACATACCAAGGCACATTATACTTACAATGGCAAAAATTAAAGAAAAAGAGAAAACCCTTAAGTCAGCTAAAGAAAAGCAGACTCACATATAAAAGAATCTCCATAAGACTATTAGTGGAATTCTCAGCAGAAACATTACAGACCAGGAGGGGGTGGCCTGGCATTTTCAATTGAAAGAAAAATACCTCCAAGAATGCTCTACTCAGACTAACACAGAGAACTGAAGGAGCAATCATGATTTTTACAGGCAAACAACAACTAAAGGAATTCATCTCCTCAAAACTGGTCAAACCGAATATATTAAAGGAACTTCAATAAAATTAAAGGAAATCAGGCCCTCCCTGGTGGCGCAGCAGGTTAAAGCATAGCACTAAGAAGCTTAAGCCACTTCCTCATGAATTCGATCCCCGCCTGCCCCGGAGGTGATCCACATGATGTGACAGACCTCTCCTGTCTCTCCCGCCACTCCCCTCTGCAGTGTACTTCATCAATCTGCCTGTTCTTCTCCCCATTCTGACTCTGGTGAATCCTCTCACCCTCCACATCTCTGGCCTGTACCCCAGTTCTGTATGAACAAATAAATAAATCTTTTTAAAAAATTAAAGGAAATCAATTAGAAGCAACAAAACTCCAAAAGCAGAAATTAAGGGGGTCAGGGGGGTAAAAATGTATTTGTGTAAGGAGCTCAAGAATAACTTGAGTTGAAGGCTGCATGTGGCCCAAGATCATTAACTCCTAACTTCTCCTAATAGCTAGGTGTGCATTCAAGATCTTTTCATTAAAGAAATTCCAGAGGAATACTCACACTTAAAATAACTAGAGACCCTGGTGTTGTGTACAAATCATGCACCAGAAAGGAAAGTCAATGAAAGCACTATTTTCTTCATATTTAGAGACAAAACCAATTCTGGGTAGGTAAACTAATTTCTTCATTCACTCAGTGAACATTTTGGGGCTTCCTTTTCCCCATATACGTTTCAATTTGGTACATTGCAGATCAGAATTGTTTTCAAATAGACAATGAATGTAAACAAATTCACAACTCAAAGATTTTGTTTGAAAGACAGGCCTGGGAATTCAGATTGAAAATCATAAACCCTCTATCCTGAAAAAGTTTTGGACATCAACTTCATGGTTGTTTCTGTGGTGGTTAGTCATAGAATCTCAAAGGAAATTGATGCCTCTGAAGGTTCACCTTCCAAACCAAAGTCTTGTCAGTGCTCAACTCAAAAATCAAGGCAGGAAAAAAGAAGATGAGAGGAAAGGCGCAGAAGACACACACAGTTAAATAAGTTAATTCGCACAGAATGATATTTGGAAGAGAAAATAGGTAGGACAAAGTTCTTTTTTTTTTTTTTTTAAAGATTTATTTATTTGTACATACAGAACTGGGGTACAGGCCAGAGACTTAGGGGCAGTGAGAGACTTCACCAGAGACAGAGTGGGGAGCAGAACAGGCAGATCAACGAAGTACACTGCTGAGGGGAGCAGTGGGCGGGTCAGGAGAGGTCTGCCACGCCATGTGGTCTCCTCCGGGGCAGGCGGGAATCGAACTCATGCGGAAGTGGCTTTAGCTTCTCAGTGCAGTGCTTTAACCCGCTGCACCACCAGGGAGGGCCAGTAGGACAAAGTTCTTAATAGCTAAAGAGATCAAAAGGAAAATTTCATACAGGCCTGCAGGGTCCCACTATTCCATTTTCCATTGATTTTTGTTTTAGAGGGAAAGTCACAAAATATAAAATGTCAGTCATCCTCCAAGCTCTTTCTGTCTTTTTTCCCAAAGATAGGAGAGCTGAGTTCATTATTCTTCTTTTGTTACTCTCTTGGGGTCTGGTTTCCCTTTGCATAAAGGAGCCAAACTTTAATAATAAATATTTTTATTCTCAAAGTGCCACCCAAAGAACCCAAACAGTTCTTTCAAATGATAGCAATTACCCTTCCATGCAACATTAATTCTCCAAGGTACTCAGGGGCTTCCCACACAAGATGTTGAAACTGCCAACTCTGTCCATACTGAGTACAGAGCCAAAGTGAGTCCTTTCCTGGAACCAAAACGCATCTTTCTGAATTTTGTTTACAGAATTCAATTTCTTCTCTCTTCAGCTCCAACAGAGCTTATGACAAAGATAAATTGACACATTCTTTAGCAATTCCAAGGTCAAGATCATAGGACAAAAGGCTCCTAGTTTTGTTCCGTATTATCAACATTTTGTATAGATGAATAAAGTCTGCTAAATTTCCCTGTATTAAGGTAGTCAAAATTGTGTCTGATTCAAGAAAAAAAATTAAAAACCTTGGACTGATTTTTGTTTGCCTCGCCTGCCCTCATCCTTGATGGAAAGGGTTGGAAATGCTTGACAAATCCTCCCTCTCTGCCTGGACTCTCCACAGGCTCCCATTTGTTTCTCTATACCTGCTTCTCCTGACCTAACATCTGCTGAGTTGGCACATATCACAGTGCTTTGGTGAGAACAGCATAAGTCTCCCTGTGGCCAGGATTTCTCAGTCATGACATTCCCTTGAGAGAGTCTCTGAGGGTCACAAGTTCTAGCTTTGGGGTCAGTAATCTACTTCAACAAGTCAGTCTCAATAATGTTAGTTTCTTGTCTGTATAATGGGGGTAAATATCCATATCCACGGTTGCAGTAAAACTTAAATTCAGTGAAGAATAGGAAATTCAGTATGGTACCCTATGCAAAGGAAATTTCTACTCAATAATGTTTAAATTCATATTTCTAAGAGAAATAGCATCCTGAACAATATTATATAATGTTATGTAATATTTGCAGAACTTCAAGAGATAAGACAGCCTGACTTATTTATTGATATATGCCTCCATCCTTACTTTGAAAAAAAAAAAAAAACCTGAATGTTCTTTAATTTTATTAATCTAGTTTTTTTTTTTTAAATAGATAAGCTCTTATTGCTAGGAACATTATCAAAGGAGCATTTAAATATATATATATATGTGGCCCTCCCTGATGGCGCAGCGGGTTAAAGCACAGCACTAAGAAGCTAAAGCCAATGCAGCATAAGTTCGATTCCTGCCTGCTCCGGAGGTGACCACATGGCGTGGCAGACCTCTCCTGATCCGCCCACTGCTCCCCTCAGCAGTGTACTTGGTCGATCTGCCTGCTCTACTCCCCAGTCTGTCTCTGGTGAATCCTCTCACCCTCCGCATCTCTGGCCTGTACTCCAGTTCCGTATGAATAAATAGATCTTTAAAAAAATAATAATATATATATGTGTGTATGTATTACAAATATGTATATATATATGTGTGTGTGTGTGTGTGTATACACACACACACACACACACATATTCACCCAAGGGAACACACAAAATGTTTGAAATTCCAAATCTAACTCCACAAAATATGAAGTCAACGTAGTACAATGTTTCTAGTTGAAAGTCCTGTTTATTTTATCCAATCCAAACACTTTACAAATATGAAAAATAAGTTGATTATATTTTAAGCATCACTTTGCTCTATTTGGTTAATAGATTATGATATCTGGCTAGGCTTTTTCCCCAAAGTCAAGACCATTCTCCAAGGAAGATCAAATCACTCACTGTCTTCACAAGCCAAGATTAGGCAGGCACATGTGTTCTTTGTTTCTAAAAGATCACTAGTGAAATACAACATCCCTACAGAAAAGTGTTGACATTGTAAACATACAGCTAAAATAAATTTCATACCCAATTTACCAGCACCCCATTCAAAAGTTCAGAACACCAGCATCTCAGATTCTCCCTAGTGACCCATCCCCAGTGCTACCCAGCCAAGGGCAATCTGATAAAAGAAGAAGCATCACCAGTTTTCACAGGCTTCATAAAATGACTTGCCTTGCAGATGCTCTATATTGGTCTTGCTTCTTTTGCTCAACATTATGTTTGTGAAACTCATTCATAGTTTGGCATATATCTGTCGATCAGTGTGCAATTTCAATGTGTGAATATTGTACAAGTTGTTTACCTGTCGTGCTGATGCATCACTGAAAGGAGTTTTCCCCGTCCAGTTTTTGTTTTTCACAAATAATGCTGCAATAGTCATTATAGTGCTTGATTTTAAGGTGCATATGTATGCATTCCTTAAGATAGTGTGCTTAGAAATTAACAAGTTCCATCAAACGTTAACAATTAAAAAATAAACATAGTAGGTAACATTCAATTATTATTCAAGGCAGCTGTACCAAAATACATTCCTATTTCCAGTTTATGAGCATTCCAATAGATCCACATTCTCATTAACATTTGCTATTGTTCAACCCTTTTCATATTAGTCATTCTTCTGAGCATGTGGTGCCATTTTATGGAAATTGGTATACATTCAAACAGGATGTTTCTTGTACCAAAAGAAAAAAAAGCTATATCACCCTGTCTTGAAGATGTGCAACTGGAGAGTTCAGTTTTGGAACCAGGTCTTGAGGGCCCTCCCCGGTGGCATAATGGGTTGAGGCGTGCATTGCAAGCTGGCCACAGCCACTTCAGTGCGAGTTCCATCCCCAGGCCAGGAGATGATCTACACGATGTGGCAGACCTCTCCTGACCCGCCAGCTGCTCCCCTCAGCAATGTATTCCACCTATCTGCCTGTTCTGCTCCCCACTCTGTTTATGGTGAAGCCTTTCACCGCTCCTGAGCCTCTGGCTTCTACTTCAGTTCTGTATGCATAAATAAATCTTAAAAAAAAAAAAAAAAAGAACCAGGTGTTGAGTGCTCACAAAGATGAATTGCCTACATAGTCTGCATGAAGTACAGAGATATTTGTCACAGCATGGATGTGAGCTGCTGGCCATCACCTAGAGTTTTTGAAACCAACGCTCAGAGGAATTGAAGCCACAAATGAGATGGTTAGCTTCCCACAAAGTAATGCTCTTCCTGCCCACAAGTGGCATAGCTAACGTTTGCTAGCAACTTGTAAATAGAGATCATACATTCTCATGGGCTATGAGGTAAGGTGGGTGAATAGATCACCACAAAGTCCTAAGATCAGAAAAGCTCAAATTATGAGCTTTCTTTATTATTCCTATATAAAATTCATCATGATATACTTGAGGTCATAATTCCTCTCATTACTTTAGTATTTTTATGAAGCATAGTGATCTAGTCTGTGAGAATCTGGACTTTCCTGTGTGTGCCCTGTCCCCTGATAAGTAAAATGTAAATAATCACAGTACCTACTAAAATGGCTATTGTGAAGATTAAACACGAGTTAAATGAGTCATATAGTGTAGTTGCAAAAGTGCCTGGCACATGGGAAGTATTGCATAAATATTTACCATGGGGCCGTCTTGCAACATGTTAAAGCACAGCACTATGAAGCTATCCACACCCACTGCACAAGTTTGATCCTGGCCAGAGAGGTGACCCACATGGTGCAGCCAGAACTCTCCTGACCCGCCCGCTGCTCCCCTAAGCAGTGTACTTCAGTAGATCTGCCTTTTCTGCTCCCCACTCTTTCTCTGGTGAATCCTCTCACTCCCTGCACCTCTGACCTATACTCCTGTTCTTGTGTGCATAAATAAATAAAGCTTTAAAAATAGATAAATATTTACCATGATCTCATAGTATTATGTCATGAAACCATGCTCTAATATATAACCTTTAAATTGTCCTTAAAATTTGACAACATAAGCTTCTCCTCCAGAGAAGCCTGCAAGCACAGGAAAAGCGAGCAGCTGTAAAGACTCAGGAGTCAGGAACTACCAAGGTGATTATGCTGATTAGTGACTTGTAAGATCTCCTGCATCTGTGAGATTATCTAACTCTAATAGAGGGGCAGGAAGCAAATCTTAGAATAAAAGTAAGTTTTCAAATAACAAAACTACCTAACCTTGGAATTTCATGCTTATAGAAGAATGAAATAGATCACTTTACCAGACAGAGAAGACCAATCCTAGGGAAACTTATCTGGAAGTTAAGAAAGAAGAAAGATTAGTCTAGCTAAACAGTTGTCTATATCAGGATACATTATAAAAAATAAGAGGAAATCCAACTCAAAATTCCTCACTGATAAAGAGAAATTCAATGTGGATAATGGGTCTCAGGCATGTCTTTGTCAATGCTCTAACCCAATTCCTCTGAAGTTGTTTCGACATTGTCTTCCATGCCTGAAGATACCTGCCAACAGATTCTGGGCTACATGTTCTCTTGTTCCTAAGGGTTGCCACACAGGCGATGCTTTCAAAGATGTCTAAAGTCTCTGGATGCACAAATAAATAACAGGACCTCATCATGGGAAACTCATAAACCACTCTACTTGGTGAGCTGACTTGGTGCACAATGAGCTTGAAAAGGTCACCATTGCAATATGTGGCTGTTTTATATAATGATTAAACTGACCAACTTAATAAATTAAAAACTGGGTTATTTATTTAACTGGTTGCAGCAATCAAAAGACCCGCTAGAGATTCCATCTAACATAGCTGCTTAAACAGCTGTAATACTACATTGGCTGTTTTCAGACTGGATTGTTTACATTTTTGTCTCATTTATAAACCACTTTTTAAAGGTCTCAATTTGTATCAAATCTATCATTCATTTGATTTAGTGCCATAATACATTGACCATGGTACAGGGATATATTGAATTTATTCTAAAAAGTACTTAATTACTACATATAGGAAAGAACATCTTGAGTATAGAAATAAAGCTTGCATTTTGTAACCAAATTTTCCACAAATAGTATTAAAGCTGCAAATAAATGTCAGTTTCTTTATTGAGCCAATATGTAAAATTTATTTTGAAGTCATCCTTGTCTTGTGTTTGTGCTTGCCTTATGTCTATCACTTATAGCTCCTTGACTTTCTCCTTTCAACCTCTCCTTCTTCACCTCACAAACCTCACTTTGTTTATTGATATTGACTAGTTTTTATAAGTAGTTTGCTTTGTCTAATACATAAATGTACAGAACTTGTCTTTGCCATTCTGACATGCTTTAGTCCACATAATTCCTCTTCCAACTCCTTCCATTTTGCTTTAAATAGCAAATTTCATCTTTCCTTCCAGCGGAATAATGTTCCACTGTATGGATACAGCACATCTCCTATTCTCTAACAGTGGGGTCATTCCCACATCCTAGCTATTATAGTGCTACAATGAATACTACACAGCATGTCAGTTTGGGGGAGTCTATCTTTATTTATTTTGCTTTTTAAAAATTTTTATTGAAGTGTCATTGTTTTATATCCTTGTTAGTGTTTTGACAGTATAGGATTTCCTGCTCAGACCTAGTCACTGTAGCCCTCCGACCACTAAAAGTCTTCTATATAGCACAAGAGAACATAGCCAAACCAAACTCTGAAGAGTGGAAGAAAATATTTTTATTCACCATACATCTAATAATACCAAAGATTTTACAAAGAACACATACAACTCAATAAGAAGGAAACAAATAACTCCATCAAAAAATGGGCAAGGTGTTAAACAGGCACTTCTCCAAAGAAGACATACAGACGGCAAACATGCACTTGGAGAAAATGCTCATCATCACTCATCTTCAGGGAACTCCCAATTATTACCACAAGGAGAGACCATCTGACATCTGTGAGAATGGACCATATCAAAAAGACCAAAAATTAGTGTTGGAGAGGATGTGGGGAGAAAAAGGACCATCATACACGGTTGGCAGGAATGTAGACTGATTCAGCCCTTATGGGGAGCTGTGTGGAAGTTTCTCAGCTAAAACTGGATCTGCCATACAACCCAGCAAAGACTAATTTAAAAGGAGACAATTTGAATTAGACACAGAGACAAACTAAGTACACCAAAGCAGATGTGTGCCTCAAGAACATGTGGTATATATGTATAATGGAATATTATACATTAATCAAAAAGGTACTTATGCCATTTGCTGCAACATGGATGAACAGAAAGAGATAAGGCTTACTGAAATAGTCAGAAGGTGAATGATAAATACAGGATGGTGTCACTAATATGTGGAACATAAAGTAAGTAAATGAAGAGTCAGAAAAAAGATAAGCTTAAAAACTAACCTTTGGGGCCCTCCCTGGTGACACAACGGGTTAGGATGCAGCACTGCAAACTGGCCCCAGAGGCATCAGTGTGAGTTTGATCCTCAGCCCTGGAGGTGATCCACATGGCTCGGCAGACCTCTCCTTTTTTGCCCACTGCTCCCCTCAGCAGTGCACTTCGTCGAGTACATTATGAAACATTCAAAATTATAGAGTCTAAATGTAGACTTACATAAGGTCAAATTTCCATGGAGAAGCTTTAGTTTCCTATGCTGTCTTGCAACAAAACTTAATTAAGCTATTAAATTTTGTCTCACAACAGAGTAAAAAGTTATCAAGTTTTATCTCTCACCCCACCACCATTTTCACAACAGATCCTTCATTAATTGCCAAGAGTTGCATTATGATGAACAGTGAGCACACAACTCACATTCATTCTTATTTTATCCCAGCAAATATGTATCATGTCAAACACTGCATTGGGTGCCATGGATACAGCAATGAGCAAGATAGAATCAGTTGTGCTTTAAGGATTTATCCTCTATCGGATAATTAAGCTGCTCAAATTATGAAGTGGGTGATCCAATAGCTTGCCCACAATTCTCAGCAAAATTCCAAATTTTAATTATTAGAATCACTGTGTCAAGCTGAAACTGTAGAGGTTATAATCAAGCTGTCTAAAATGATACTGCATGCACATGTCAGTATTTAACATCTGTAAAGTATCTAGAAAGATGGTCTTCTCTTTTCCTTATATCAGAGAAATGTTTTTATAAGTACATAAGGTTTTTAGCTCATTAAAGAAAAATTTAGAGATCATCATTTGTTCCCTTTTCAAAGAGCAACAATTAAAAAGAGAACCCCAAAACTCAGAAAATTGAATCTGTGCTCACTAGAATGTATGTTATGATTTACTTTTTCCAGGAATGGATATAAATTTGCATTGCTTAAATCACATTCATAGGTCTTGTTCTCTTTGTAAACAGTGTCTAACATGAAAATCAGTTCATGGATGTGGTTTGTGGCTTGAAATGTGGTCAAACAGTTGCCCACAAAGGACTTAAATGACTTCTGGGTCTGGAACCACTGTGTGATCTGGTCCTGGGCCCACAGTGGGGCAGACCTTATTCTTGTGCCTGCCTGTGTGTGCTATTTGTGGGGAATGATTGCTTCAGTTCTGACCAAAAAAAAAAAAAAAAAGAAAGAAATGAAAATCATCACTGATATTACTGAGTTGCTCATGAAATTGTTGAACCAAAAGAGGATATTCAAGATCAACAAGCTGGAAACACTAACATCAAAAGGAAAAAAAAAAGTGGGGGGTGGGGAAGGGAGATAATGAAATGTCAATGAAATGTCAATAATCAAGTATCAGAACCAGGCACCAATCCAGTAGTCTCCCACTAAAAGGAAGAGTGTATTGATGCAGAACTGGAAATGCAAATGTCAAAAAATGGGTTTGCAAACACCACACATATTTTACAATTCTAATATCCAGCAGAAAATGGCAGATCACAGCAGTATATAGAAAAGTGAATACAAACTAGAAAAAAAAAATGAATACAAACTAGAAAATAACTGAGCTAATAGGTATTCATGACACGACTTGCTCTAGGAAAAAATCTGCATTTAGTATCATTCTCTCAATTGCTGAGCATCCAAATTTCTGTCTTCACCACTTCCTAAAATGTATTAAACCCACTATAACCATAAACAGAAAATTCGTATCCAAATTTTGTCCCTTATCTTGAGCTGAATATAATTGGAAATGGTAACAGTGTTATAGGACAGGGAGAGAGGGACACCCATGAAGCCCCAAACCTGCCTGCTCTAAGTGGGTTCTGCCATCCACCGCATCAGGACAAAACATATAAAACTTTAATAAAAAGGGACTTTTTATACAGTGAATATACAATACAGAACACAAAGAATATAACTTCTAAATCAAACACCTGAAGTTACCCATCCCCTCGTGGGCAAAAGTCAACCCAAAAGGGATTGGCCCAAGGCAAGGCCTGAAAGCCCGCTACAA
>NW_004567112.1:54759973-54791634 GCF_000260355.1 Condylura cristata
GAACTCATGCGGAAGTGGCTTTTAGCTTCTTAGTGCTGTGCTTTAAGCCGCTGCGCCGCCAGGGAGGGCCCGCATTTTATGTTTTTTTTTACCTGTTTGTGTGGAATGATGCAGACATCATTTGAATACAGAAATCAAATTACTTTTGAAGAAGTAAATTAAGATTCCTGAGATACTTAGCCCCTAAGACTAACTTTATTCTTTTTCAAGATTTTTAAATTATTTATTTATATAAATTTTACAACATTGTTCATTTTAGTACAGTGTTTGCTTTTTCCTCTCAGGTGTAGTATCCATATTATTCCCACCACCAATTTATATATATGTATGCATGTATGTACACATACACACACATATACATATACATATATGCACGTGGTATATATACGTATATACCACATTTTCTTGATCCATTTTATCTATTTTTGGGTATTTAGGTTGTTTCCAAATCTTACCTATTATAAATAGTGCTACAATAACATAGGGGTACAGGTATCCTTTGCAATTAATGTCTTTGTGTCCCCTAGGTAGATTCCTAGGATTGGAATTGCTGGGTCATATGGAAGCTCCATTTTTAGTAATCAGAGGAACCTCCACACAGCTTTCCATAGTGGTTTTACCAGTTTTCATTCCCACCAGTAGTAAAGGAAAGTTCTTTTTTCAGCACATCCTCATTAACATTTGCTTTTTTTTTTTTTTTTTTTTTTTTATGGTGTAAGGTGGTATCACATTGTGGTTTTGATTACATTTGGACATTTTTTCATAGGCCTGATTGTCATCTGCATTTCTTCTTTGGAGAAGTGTCTTTTAAGTTCTTCTGCCCATTTTGTGACTGGATTGTTTGTTTTGTTTTTATTGAGTCATGTCAGTTCTTTGTAGATCTTTGTGATCAGCCGCTTGTATGAAATGCAGAATTTTTCTCTTAAGCAGGTCAGTAATCTTTATTTTAGATAATGTCTCTGTTGCTGTACAGAAGCTTTTTAGTTTGATGAAATCCCAAATCTTTATATTTCCTTTCATTTTCTTGGCTTTGGGGGATGAGTCTTTAAAGGTATTACTGAGTTGTAGGTCATGTAGTGTTTTTACTGATATTTTCTTCTATATTTCTTATGTTGTCAGGTTTTATGTTCAACTCTTTTATCCATTTTGAGTTGAATTTTGTGCATGATGTGAGGTAGTGGTCTAGTTTCATTTCTACAACTAACTTTAAAGTTAAGTTTAATTTCAGAATTCCCCAGTGTATTTTATCATCTCATCTAAATAGTAAAGCTTGTGAAAAAAATTGACAAGTTTTAAGTAATCCAGTCTTTATTCTCTGACAAAGATATAAACCAATCAGCCCACAAATAAATAATAAAATGAAATATAAAGCTAATAAAATGAAAGATAAAGCTACATTCTATGAATCAATGGCCTCTAGAATTATACATGAATAAGCCTGTTAATGTTAGAATTATTTTTTTAAGATTTATTTATTTGTGCATACAGAACTGGGGTACAGGCCAGAGGCTCAGGGGCGGTGAGAGGCTTCACCAGAGACAGAGTGGGGAACAGAACAGGCAGATGGATGAAGTACACTGCTGAGGGGAGCAGCAGGCGGGCCAGGAGAGGTCTGCCATGCCATGTGGTCACCTCCGGGGCAGGCGGGAATCGAACTCATGCGGAAGCGGCTTTAGATTCTCAGTGCTGTACTTTAACCTGCAGCGCCACCAGGGAGGGCCCTAATGTTAGAATTTTGCATGAATTGCTCTCCCTGGTGGCTCAGTGGGTTTGAGCGCTGCATTGCAAAACTAAGCCAAGCCGTGACCACTTCAGAGCAAGTCCAATCCCTGTCCCAGAGGTGATCCACATGGCGCAGAAGACCTCTCTTTTCTTGCTCACTGCTCCTCTCAGCAGTGTACTTTGTCAATCTGCCTGTTCGACTCCCCACTCCTGTTTCTGGTGAATCCTCTTACAGCTCTGCACTTCTGGCCTGTACCATACTTCGATATCATAAATAAATAAAATTTTAAAAAATGAATTATACATACATAAGCCTGTTAATTCTACCTAATATATAGCAAAAGACGGAACTAAGGGAGATTTCAGTTAAAACACAAACATTGTGAAAGTTTCCTTGCTCCCTCAGTAATATTCCAGTTGACTCTCTTACATGCTTCATGTTATAGCACATGCATTTACACATGTGAATAGAATATATTCTAAAAGATTAATAGATGCATTCTCCAATACTGTAACCCTGCTCTTCCTTGGTAGCCTGAGTTTGCTATATACCTGTCTTTGTTCATCACACCACTCATGCACCACCAATTGTCTTAGGACAAGGTTATAAAAAAAAAAAAAAAAACCCTGCAGAAGGATTTGGAAGATGGTCTAACACCTTCTTCCTTCCCCTAACATATCCAAGATTAAAAACATTTCATGAACTGGAGAAAGAAGAGAGATTACTGGAAAGAGGGGAGGAAGAGTGATGCCAGCATAAAGAGAAAATCCATCTTCATGGGATTAAACATTATTTCATTTACCTGCCAGCACCAGGGCAAACTTCACAGTGGTTAAGTTCAGAATTACCAACTTTAGATCTCCATTTGAATGCCCTGTACATGCATTGGGAGGTACCTGAATTTGGTGATTCAAGGTACTCCTCTGAGAAGCAGCCATAGATAGCAATCAGCAATCACCTATTGGGCATCTTTTAGTGTAAATTTTCATCACTACTCCAAAACTTCCCATCTTAAAGTGACAACTCATCAATCCATGGCACAAGTCATTCATATACCATCTGTCCTTCACCTCACACAAACATGCACACATCTATATTTGAGTGGACGTTGTAGAAAGGAACCCCTCTTACACCTGAAGTTTAGGGGATATATGAACACTATTTTTATCCCAAGTAATTTCTTACATATTACAATTTTCTATGAAATTTTCTTTGTGGCCTAGTGGATGATCAAATTTTAAATGCATTCCTTTAAACTTGTGTGCTTCCGAACATTTTTTTTTAAGCTGTCAAATAAAAAAATCTATATGTTCCAATTAGGTGAAAGATAGCTCTTACATTATTTGACCCTTCTAGCTTTGCTAATTATGATTATTCTTAATCCCAGACCAGCCAGGCAACGTGGTCTCGAGGTGTGGGCTAGTGATGATAATGAGCCAGGCATGCACTCCCGCACACACACACACAGGATTCTCAGGCAAAAGAAAGCTCCTCTATTGTTCCAATTCCCTCCTTATATATCCCACAGTTCCCGCCTCCGTATCTTTTCACCCCCCCTTGTTTGTACACCGTCTGAGCATTTAGTCCTACCAACAAAGACATACTCCCTTTCCAGTAGAAGAGACCCTTGTTCTTTAAAACCCCACAATGTTTCTTTCTAGCCCTTCAGTAACCTCCACTCCACAGCTCTCCACAATTATCTAATATTAATAAACAAAAGAGATATTTGACATGAACTAGTATAACTCTAAGTTGGTGATGTTTTCTGCAATTTTATCTATTTTGCTTTATATATTTCAAGATTATTAGCTGCATACATGTTTAAACTATTTTATAGCCTTAGTGGTTTAAACTTTTGTATTTAGATAGTTATTAATAATAGTTTTGTTTTAAAGCTTATTTCACTTGATACAATAGAGCAATATTAACTTTTTTGTACCCAGCTTAAGATCTCATCCCCATCCTTGAAAGGAATTGTTTGGGAAATAATTCCAAACAAGAACATGTACCCAGACTGACATTTCCTTCTACTTAATTCACTGTACAAGTAATTACAACTTGAGAAACTGAAATAGCATTTGGTGTGACTCATACCAGACAAATTTATATTATGATATAAATATGATTTTCTGTCCTTGTCATTCCCTTTCCTTTCTAGATATGAAATACTTTTGGTACTACTTCATGTTTTTTTTTGTAATATTTATTTATTTATGCATACAGAACTAGGGTACAGGTCAGGGGTGCAGGGGGTAAGAAGATTTATCAGAAACAGAGTGGGGAACAGAACAGACAGATCACTGAAATACACAGCTGAGGGGAGCAAGGTGAATCAGGAGAGGTCTGCCACACCACATGGATAACCTCTCCAACCAGGGATCAAACTCATGCTGCAGTGGCTGCAATAGTTTCATTGCGCTGTGCTTTAACCCATTGAGCCACCAAGGAGGGCCCACTACTTCATGCTATTATTAGTATTATTATTTAAGTCACACTTGTGACTCTCTCTACATAGAGTTTCTTATGAATTCTAGATAAAATTTCTGTGGTCCCCCTCCCACATATCCTGGTATAATAATATAAACTTTATAACCATACTCAGTATTGCATTTCACCATGAAATTTCTTCAAACTCTTTGAATTATTATCCTATTTTTTTTAAAGATTTATTTACTTGTGCATACAGAGCTAGGGTACAGGCCAGAGGCTCAGGGGTGGCAAGAGGCTTCACCAGAGACAGAGAAGGGAGCAGAACAGGCAGATCAATGAAGTACACAGCTGAGGGGAGCAGCTGGCAGGTCAGGAGAGGGCGGGTCAGGAGAGGTCTGCCACGCAATGTGGTCACCTCTGGGGCAGGTGGAAATCGAACTCATGTGGAAGTGGCTTTAGCTTCTCAGTTCTGTGCTTTAACCCATTGTGCCACCAGAGAGGGCCTATTATCCTATTTTTAATGTGTGTCCTCTCTCTGTCTTGCTGGTTTGTTGCCAAGAAAATCACCTTCTACCTTTTCCTTTATTACATTTTTTTTTTTTAAGATTTATTTATTTGTGCATACAGAACTGGGGTACAGGCCAGAGGCTCAGGGGCGGTGAGAGGCTTCACCAGAGACAGAGTGGGGAACAGAACAGGCAGATCAACGAAGTACACTGCTGAGGGGAGCAGCGGGCGGGTCAGAAGAGGTCTGCCACGCCATGTGGTCACCTCCGGGGCAGGCGGGAATCGAACTCATGCAGAAGTGGCTTCAGCTTCTCAGTGCAGTGCTCTAACCCGCTGCGCCACCAGGGAGGGCCTCCTTTATTACATTTTTTAAAGATTTATTTATGTATACAGAACTGGGGCACAGGCCAGAGGTGCAGGGGCAGTGAGAGGAATCACCAAAGACAGAGTGGGGAGCAGAACAGGCCAACAGACAAAGTATACTACTGAGAGGAGCAGTGGGCAGGTCAGGAGAGGTGTTCTGTGCCATGTGGATCACCTCTGGGGCAGGGATCGAACTCATGCTGAAGTGGCTTTAGCTTCTTAGTGCTGTGCTTTAACCACTGCGCCCCCTTTATTACATTTCAAAAGATACTTTTTCTATCATAAAATTATATTAATAATAAATAATGTAAATAAAATGTTTTGAAATATAGAAAAAGAATAAAAATATTACCTTTCAAAGGCCCAGCATTTATTTCACTACAAACTTCTGAGAATTTAACATTAAACCATGGAAAAATAGTAAGAAAAATACCATAGTTTCCATTTATCAAACATTTCCTTTTTCAGAAGCTGTATCTGTCTTTTGCAAGCCATCTTCTTCAATTATCTCACCATCCAAAAACAAAATCAACAAACCCTTACAAAACAAATCTAAGCTTACCAGAAAAAGAAAGAAATGAGATTGTAAAGTTGTAACAGAGGCCACAGAAATACAAGGATCATAGGAAACTATTATGAATATCTGTGCAATTAATTGAGTAACCTAGAAAAGATAGACAAATTCTTAGATTCTTAAAACCTTCCAAAAATGAACCAGGATGAAATACAGCATAAACAGGCCAATTATAAGGTTTCAACTTAAACAGTCCAATCATAAGGTCTGAAATTGAAAGAGTAACAAAAAATTTCCCCTAGGAAAAAAAGACCAGATAAATGGCTTCTCCACTGAATTCTACCAAACTTTTGAAGAGTACCTAATATTTATACTACTGAAACTCTTCAAAAAATTAGAAGAGGGTAGAAATTTCTCTATTAGACCAACATTACCCTAATATAAAAATCAAACAGGAACAGTCAAAAAATAAAATAAAATAAAAGAGAGAGAGAGAGAGCAACCTATAGGTTGATATTGATATTCCTAGTAGATATAGATACAAAAATTCTCCGAAAAAACTTAGCGAGGCCCTCCCTGGTGGTGCAGCAGGTTAAAGCACTGCACTAAGAAGCTTTAAACCACTTCCGCATGAGCTCGATCCCCGCCTGCCTGGCAGGAGCTCCACATGGCATGGCAGACCTCTCCTGACCGACCTGCTGCTCCCCTCAGCAGTGTACTTTCTCGATCTGCCTGTTCTGCTCCCCATTCTGTCTCTGGTGAATCCTCTCACCCTCTGTATCTCTGGCCTATATCCCAGTTCTGTACAAATAAATAAATAAATCTTAAAAACTTTAAAAAAAAAAAAAACTTAGCAAACTGAAAACAAAAACATCTACCACAATCAGGTAGCTTACATCTTAGGGATGCAAGCTTGGTTCAACAGATGCAAATCAATCAATGTAATTCACCAAAAAAAAGGAAAGTAAAAATCATATAATAATTTCAATCATGCACCCCCAAAAACAGTTGACAAGATTCAACATCCTTTTATGATAAAAACTCTAAACAAAATAGGAATAAATAGAACTTACCTAAAAATAACAAAAGTCATATATGACAAGCATGTAGCCAACTTCATACTCAATGCTGAAAAACTGAAAGAATTTCCACTATGATGAGGAACAATACTGCATGTCTGCTGTCATCACTATTGTTTAACATGGCATTGGAAGTCCTAACTAGAGCAATTGAGATTAAAAAAAAAAGACATAAATGGATTCCAAATTGAAAAAGAAGTGAACATGATACTCCACATAGAAAACCCAAAAGATGGTACCAAGAAGCTACTAGAAAAAATAAATGAATACATAAAAGTGGCAGGGTACAAAATCAATACACAAAAAATCTGTTTCATTTCTATGTGCAAACAATGTATAGAAGAGAATTTTTTTAAATACCATTTACAATTGCACCAAAAAAATGAAATTTCTAAGAATAAATTTCACAAAGGAAATGATAGAGTTATGGACTGAAAATTATAAGACTCTGTTAAGGGGAAAATGAAGACACAAAGAAAGGAAAAGACAACCTATACTCATGCATAAAAAATTTAAATGGTCATATTATCTAAAGCAATATATAGACTTAGTGCACTACCTATCAAAATCCCAATTACTTCTTCCAAGGACACAGAACAACTATAAAATTTGTATGGAACCAGGAAAAAAAAAATGGAAGGATCGTGAAGTATTATACTCCCTGGTTTCAAACTACAATACACAGCAACAGTAATCAAAACAATATGGCACAGGAACAAATGTAAAAACACAGACCAATAGCATGGAAAGGAAAGCCCAGAGATAAACCCACACAGACCTAGAGAGCTATTCTTTGATAAAGGAATAAGGATGATACAATGGAGAAAGGAAATCTTCTTTGACAAGTAGTCTTGGGGAACATGAATGCCTTCATGCAAAGAAAAGAAAGAAAAAGAAAAAAGAAAGGAACTAGATCCATGCTTAGTTCCATACGCAAAAGCTAATTTATAATGGATTAAAGATATAAAAACTGAAACTATAAAGTATATAAAATAATACATAGGGGCATATAATACACATCAATCTCAAAGATGTATTTGGAGATGCATCTCCAGTGGCAAAGACAAAAAAGCAAAAAAGGCATTGAGGACTATAAAGCCCTTTACATCTCAAAAGAATGCACCAAAAAAAAAAAAAAAAAAAAGGTAGCCTACAGATTGGATGAAGATATTTACATATCACACATCTGACCTAGAGCTAATTCTCAAAATAAGCAAAGTTATTGTACAACCCAACAACAAAAAGTTAGACAATCCAATCAAAAAATGGGCAAAAGACCTAAATAAACATCTGTGTAAAGAAGACATTCTTATGACATGAAAAATTTCAACATCACTTATTATAAGAAACTCATTTTCACTCTAAAGGCAAATGCACAGGTTCAAAGAAAAAAAATGGGAGAAAATTGTACAAATAGTATGCTAAATAAGACAAGTGTATATATATATATATACAAGTGTGTGTGTGTGTATATATATATATATATATATATACACACATATATAAGATGAAATAGGCTTCTAAGGCAGTGATTAAACATTATATAATGAGGGCCCTCCCTGGTGGCACAATGGGTTATGACCCTGCACTGCAAGCTAGCCACAGCCGCTTCAGAGCGAGTTCTATCCTCAGCCCCAGAGGTGAGCCACATGGCACAGCAGACCTCTCCTGTCTCACCCACTACTCCCCTCAGCAGTGTATTTTGTTGATCTTCCTGTTCTGCTCCCCACTCTGTCTTTGGTCAAACCTCTCACTTTCCCTGCACCACTGGCCTGTACCCTAGTTCTGTATGTCCAAATAAATATTTTAAAAGATTATGTAATTATTTGGAGTTTAATATATTAAATAGACGTAACTCTTTATTTTTTAGATTTTATTTATTTATGCATACAAAAACTGGGGTACAGGCTAGAGGTGCAGGGAATGAGAGGATTCACCAGAGACAGGGAGCAGAATGGCATGTTGACCGAAATACACTGCTGAGAGGAACAGTAAGTGAGACAGGAGAGATCTGCCTCACCGTGTGGGTCACCTCCCTGGCCTGGGATCGAACTCATGCTGCAATGACAGCTTCATCATGCTGTCCTTTAACTCCTTGTGCCACCAGGGAGGGTCCATACATAATGCTTTATATCCATGTATATGCATATATATAAACCGACTTGATTCAATATCAAAATTCACTAATGAATTTTTAATACAATTGAAGACATTAATAGAAGGCAATAACTGTAGGAGTCTTTAACACTCTACTTATAGCAATGAACAGATAAACCATATAGTTAATGGAAAAGGAAAATGTAGTCTTAAATGATGAACTAGAACAAATGGGCTTTATAAATATTTAGAGAGTATTCCATCCAAAAACAACAGAATTTCTCAAGTATGCATGAACCATTCTCAAAAATAGGTCATATAAAAACATAAAACAACTGTCAACATATTTAATATGATTAAAACCATAACAAGTATAATATTTAAAACTATTGACCAACCACAAAAAAAAGAAAACTAAAAAATGTTCAACATGTAGAAACTAAACAACATGTTTTTGTATAATCATCAAGTCAACAAGGAAATGAAATCATAAATTTAAAAATATAGAAAAAGGCAGACATGAATAATCAGAACCAACAGGGTGCAGCAAAAGGAACACTAAAATGAAGGTTAATAGCAACAGGTTTATGTCAAAAAACCTGAAAAAAAAATCAAATAACCAACTTTACTCCATATCTAAAGGAACGTGAAAAAGAAAACAAAATGAAACCAAAATTCAGTGCTTTCAATCATTATTTTATGAGGTCAAAAAAGAAATAATAAATCTTTAAAAAAAAAAATAGAATAGGCCATCCCTGGTGGCGCAGCCGGTTAAAGCACAGCACTAAGAAGCTAAAGCCACTTCAGCATGAGTTCGATCCCTGCCTGCCCCAGAGGTGACCACAGGGTGCGGCAGACCTCTCCTGGCCCGCCCGCTGCTCCCCTCAGCAGTGTACTTCGTCGATCTGCCTGTTCTGTTCTCCACTCTATCTCTGGTGAATCCTCTCACCATTTCAAATTTCTTCATGGCAAAAGAAAATATGTGCAGAACGAAAATACAACCTACTAGATAAGAGAAGAGATTTACACATGTCACATGTGAGAAGGAGTTACTATCCAAGGTATTTAAAGGTATATTATAAACTCATACAGCTCACCGACAAAAAGCCAATTCTATCAACAAATGGTCAGGAACCATCAAATGGTTCGACAAATGGTCAATGCTCATCAAAAGAGGACTTGTAGATAGCCAACAGACACATGAAAAAAATGTTCAATATGACTATTAGAGCAATTCAAATCAATATCACAATGAAATTTCATCTCACACTGGTTAGGAGGACTTGCATCAAAAGGATTGTAACAAGTGATGGCAAAGGTGTGGAGAAAACTCTCCCACAATGTGAAGAGTCCTCAAAAACAAAAACAAAAAAAACACTAAACTAAAAACAGAACTAACTTATGATACAGAAATTCTACTTCTACTTCCAAAGAATATGAAATCATTAATTCACAGAGATATATGCAAGCATACGCTTATTGATGCACTATTTATATTACCCAAGTTAGTGAAACAACCTGAGTGTCCAATGACTGATCACTGGATAAAGAAAATGTGGTAGGAACACACAATGGAATACTACTCAGCTATAAAAAAGATGATTTTTTTTTTCATTTGCAGCAAAATGGAAGGGACACAGAGAAATTAAGTTAAGTCATGAGGAGAAAGACATATATCAAAATCTTACCTATAGTTGGGGTATAAGGAAACAAAGCAAATGACCAGATAAAATAATAATAAATTAATGAACTTTGATAACAGAATTTATGTTACCAGGGAAGAGCAAGGTAGAGCAAGGATGAAAAAGTTCTACTTGTGGTGGTGGGTTTTAATTTTTTTAATAGAAAAATAAAGTTCTATTCTGTGGATGAGGGGTTTGAAAAAAGAAGCTATAGTTAGAATATAACAGGCTAGTTTCTGCCCCACATCATTTCAGTTGGTGTAAAGAACAGTTATGGCCACAGGTACACAGAGCAAAATGGAAACAAAGCCCACTGCAGTAAAAAGCATCAAGGAATTTTCTTTTTATTTATTAATTTTTAACTTAAAGTAACATTACATTATAACATTATCCAAGTTTCAGGTGTGCATCATTAAAAATCAGCATCCATAGATACTACATTAGTTTCACCACTAAAAGACCAGTTCTATTCTTTAACATATAATTGCCCCCTTTTACCTGACAAGGAATTTTCAAGTGAAGGAAACTGCTTGAGTAATTCTCCTGCCACATTTATATACAATAAAGAAGTACAAGTGCCAGCTCTCACCAGACTTGGTAACAGAATGGACTTGCCTCACGGAAATAGACTCTACCTTGCCCATGAACCAGAGGAGTGATGCAATCCAAGGTGAGGGAGTGTGAGCCAAGAATCTGGTGACTCTTGCAACTTTGTGAGTGAAGAAAGTTGATAATGCAAAGCCAGGGTTACTATGGAGCAGTTGGGGACTGCTGAGAGCACAGCAGTGAGCCACATGTCTTCAAACCAGGTCACCAATTTCTCACCACCCACCCTCAGCATGACTAGCAGATGTTCTAAAAATGTCCAGGAAGAGGACCCAGCGCGGAAGGCAGCATTACTTCTGGTGGACTACATCCTTTTTCTCTAAGTGTTTCTGGAAATGTGGAAACAACTTCTTTACTGGCCGCCGGAAGAGCATTCCAAGGCTCTAAACTAAGAGCCTGATTCTTATTTTGGCGAACCTTTCTCAGTTTCCTCCAGTGTAGGACATCCAGCCCTTCCCACACGCCACTCCACTCAGCCACAGCACTCGGGGGTAGATGCTGCCGGTTCCTACTTGTTCTCACCAGTAATTAGTGAACTGACACTCTTGAAGAAAACAGCTTTTTGCTGCAGAGCACACAGACTGCACATCCAGACAAGCTACAGAAGCGAGAGAGTGGCTGGGAAGGATAGTTTCCTAGCTGCCCGCAAACGGAAGGATATGAGTCCCCCAGCCAGAGCATGATTGTGTCTGGCTCTTTGGCTGACAGACTTAGCACCTTAGGAAATTAACATTTCTGAGTTTCAGTTTCTTCATCTGGAAAATGGAGACATTCTACAGAATTGATTAATTCTGTGGTGAATCATGATAGCATGTATAAAATGCCTGGTAAGCAAAAATAATGAGGTAAGAAGTCCGTTTGTGCCACTCCTATACATTGTTTTGTTCATATTAGTGTCATGTGCTGAGGTCTATGACAGTATATAATGGATATACTATGGTAGAATATAATGGATCACCTTAAATTATACTATTAAATTCCTGAGAAGATAATAACTTTGTATTTTTTTTATCCTGTGATTTGATTGTTGTCTCAACTATTACTTTGTTTGAGGTTGATAGCTACCTTCCTGCATCATTCTGAATTCTCTGTCCTGTTTTCAGATGGTGCTCACAATTAGAAGACTAATGCTGGAAGCCTAGTCTCTGGAATCCCTATTAAAAATGCTAGATATTATGTCACAATCAGACTAATACATTGTTCACACAAGGATTTTGACTCTGTCAATATTCTGTAATTATCCTTCACACATATAAGTTAACTTAATATAAATGCAGATAGGTACAAGATTGGTTCTTTAAAATATAATAGAATCTTATTCCTTTAGAAATCTAAGCATTAAATGCTCAAGCAAATCTATTTACTTGTTTTGTTTGTTGGCAGGAGAAAACAGTAGATTTTGTAGGGGGAGAGTGTAGTACATTCAAGAAATTGTAATTGGTTTGGTGAAAGGATTTGATGTATTTGGGGCTATACAATTTCTCTTAGCACCAAGGAGTATTTTGGATGCATGGTCTGAGAGGACAAGCAATGTTTCAATTTGTCAGACCAGAAGGACCAGTTAATGTTTTGAAACAGGAAAACCACCACAGGTGGCTATGATTGTGTTTCTAAGAGTGTTTAACTCTATCTCACTGCCTAAATTTGGGCTCACATGTAAGTACAATTCATTTAATATTTAGTTTCCTGGTTTTAGAAACTTCAGTCTCCGATTCTGGGAAAACTGGGCTAGAAAAAGCAAAAAAAAATAAAAATAAATATTGCCGACTTCCTCTGTACCAAGAATACTATTTTGCCTTATCAAGAAAATATGACTTTCACCTTAATATCAAGAAAGGGACAAATCACTTACCAACTTAACACAAATCGTTTCTTGTTCTCATAGGAGTTAATCTGACTTTTTGTAAAAGTTGAACAAATTCAGAGACACCTTTGTCATCAGCACAAATTTGTAGAGTAATCTAACTTTACAGTCTGAAAGCAACACACAGAAAATGATCCAATAGGATGATGCTTTATACAGATGTTTCTGGCTCTCCTCTTCATATGAAATCTTAATGAGATAAATTGTGTGTATTTTCCAAAGAGAGAGAACCAAGTTGACAAAAGACTCAAGTGCATTGGCGTCAACTACATTCATCCTCTTGCATAATTCAGATATTTCTGCTCAGATAGGCTCAGTGATTCCTCAGCCATGATTCCCTCAGGCCTGGGGGAAAGGCTTGGGGGATCCTAGGGACATAAACTCCAACTCCACCCATCTCAGAATTTCCCCAGGGTTTCTACATTGGCAGAATTTTTGGAAGGATTGTTTTCTAGTGCAGTGTGGTTAGAAATGCGGTGTAGAACAGCATCACCCTCACCAATGCTGTTTCCTAACCATAGTCGCCCAGTACCTGCTAGTTGAGTGTCCTTTGATGCTGGGGAATGGAAGGTTGTTATATCATTTGCAGCAAAGTAGGCTCCCAAATGACTTTAAGGAAGCTTGAATTTCTTCAGCCATATTTATATCTTCAAAGTGAAGGGCCTCCTTTGGGCCACTTACCTGTCTCTCCAAAAAGAAGATCATTCAGTGGCTTCTCACCCCAACCCAGAGTCTATGATAAATGGAGCTGTGTGGCTCCTTGTCTGATGGTGCAGTAGAGGCATGCAAAGCCCCCACCCCTCACCCCTCACTCACTGCCCACTTCCATATCCCCTAGTCTCATGCAGGTCAGATTTCTCAAGCTAGCAGGGAGGGGATTTTGAAGACTGCACCAGTTTTGAGTGAGTCCCTAGTGATTTGAGCCTACATCAGCATCAGTGGAATTTTGAAGTTAGCACCAGTTTTGAAAACACACCAATCAGGTTTGAAACCCTCACAACCTGGAAGCCATAAAAGGCTGGCCAGCAGACAGATTGAGACACACTCATCAGAGACTCTCACTTGACATTCTATTGAACTCTTGCTTCAGGCCTCCAATTCTCCAGCACCAACCCAGGAAGACCTTGCTTCTGATCCCACAGCACCACCTCCAGCTGTACTAGCCTGTGTCCGGCACCACTAATTGTTGTTCAATACTGCCTGACCCTCCACATCACCTGCTGACTACTACTGCTGGACTGTGCCCGTACCATCTCTAGAGCTATCCTGCCAATTAATTTACCCTGTATTGCCTCTCTCCCTGCCCTGCCCACTTCCATTCTGTTGGCAAGCTTTCTTCAAAATAAAAGTACACTGAAATAATTTACTCTGAGCTTGCTCTAGGGAGTACCCAAACTAAGCAACTGAGTCCTGTCATAACCACAACCCAAAATCATTTTCCTTAGGTGCAGGTACTATATCTGTGATTTCTGGGAACATGTATCAGTGCTTCACTCAGTCTCCAGTGAGTCCTATTTTGGCAGGAAACTAAAAAGTCCATGAATCAATACAATTGTACCTGCCTCACCCAAGAAAAGCCTAGTTCCTAACAAATGGTTTGTGCATGAAGGCTTTTCTCTTGAGTATCTGAGATATATTTACTACACTCACAGAAAGCTTTCTACATCTCATTCTCCATCACAAGATGGATTTTTGAATGATACATCTCCTATGACCTGTACTGCATCTTATAAAGTAGTTGCCACAAATTTTGTCTGACATTGGTGTAATATTTGTGGAGTTCAGCTTCAGGAAAATATTCCATCAGGGACAATAGACGGCTACAAAACTTTGAATAGAGGCCTTGCAGAGGCAGTTTCTCTCCCCCAGGCCAGTGGATTTCAATTTTATGATGGAAGTTTCAGTCTCAGACAGCCCGCACACCACCAAAGACCAGCCATAATTAGTCTTACATTTTCCTTTCCAGCTTAGGTGACTTCTCTGCTTAACCTCTTTACTGGGGTCTTAACTAACTTACTTTCTCCACTCTGTTTCAGTACTTTTCCATTCCTAGCACTCTCTCCTTTTCCTACCTCTTTTTCCCCATTCTTTAAGAATTGGGAGCCTTTAGTTTGGGGTTGCTCAGCAGGGAAACTACATTTCCCTTCTATATTATGTCACGTCATCTCATCCTTGTCCTGTGCTGTTCTGTGGAGGCAGGTGGAACACTAGGGCACTGATGCTTCTCTTTTTGGCCTGTTGCTTCTGCTGTCACTAACCATTAAAGCCTTGAATTCTATTTTCAGCTCAGTCCATTGTTCTCACTGCTCAGCCTGCCAGCAGGAAGTTCAACATTCAGTAGATCATCATGACTCATACAGACTCACATATGCCCAACCATTTATCAAAATTAAGACACACATCTGGTTGAACTCAGAGTGTGGAATGTTATCATCAGAGATGTGGCAAGGATATGCACTTCCATTTAAATATCAAAGCCATGACTCCAAAAGATAAGCCAGGTATCCCGTGAGAACAAAAGTGTTTTTGTTTTTAAACATTTGGTCCCAACTTCAATTTTTTTAGTCTTTGCTACTCAGCACTCTCTTAATAATGACTATAAATTCTTCATCTTACTTCCTCATGGCTCTTAATCTCCTGGGCTGACATGAGGCTTAGGTCTTTTCATCTGTACACAAATCTATCTCTTTGCCAGTGTTGCCAAGCATATTCTAATGTGTGGTTTCACTAACATGTAAGGTTGTCACCATTCTTGTGGAGCCCCTTCCTATACAAGTAGCCTTGGGATTTTCTGGTCTTCCTCTCCACAGGCTTCTCTCCTGAGCATAACTGTTACAGGCCAGTCTGTGCTCCCAGCTCCCATGAGAATTTTGTTGGACAAAAATAACCTCCAAACAGTATGAGGGTAATTCTCCTTTCCTTCCACAGACAGTTCCCTCTCAGACTTCTCAGATAGAGATCTCTGAGTTCCCTTTTCCTGAAGTCTTGCGACCATTTCCCATAGCCAACCAAGCATACCCCTCTCTCCTCACTCTCTGCATTTGGGGATCATAAGGCAAAATCTCAGACCTTTTGGAATTTAATAATTGTCCTCTCACAATAAAAAGTAACCAAATATAGAGCAAATAAACTGATCAACTGAAGGATAGCATGGGTATCAATATCACAATAGGGGTTTAAAATTTCAGCAACACGACTTTCAGGTGCTTAAAAATAGGAAATTTATTTCACTTCTTTCTAAGCACTTCTTCCTATTAAAATGAAATAATAACACCCAATTTATATTTACCTTATAGATAAGGAAAACAAAAGAGGATTTGTACCTAACACACAGTGACTGCTTAACAACTGCGACCATCACTACCTCTGGAAAAAGTTAAAGTTTTTGAAGGAAACAATTCATGTTCCTAGCCCCCATTCATAATTCACCAAAGCACTGTCTCCCGTACAGTTACCAAAGATTCAAGTAATTCTGTCCTATTCTGCTCCAGTGTCTGGAATAGAAGTGACTTCAGGTAGCCACTTCATTTACTTTTTTTACTTCCAAAAAGAGTAGTGAGGTGTGAACAGACAGTGGAAGATGAAAACTGCTTTGACTGAAAAACCTTTCTACCTAGAGACAGCTGATTTTTATTGATTTTTTTTTTTAAATGTGGTCTTGTGGTTGAACCAAAGTGAAATGCAATTATAGTAGGGAGTATTCAAATGAAATAAGACCTGACTTGCTATTTGATACTGAGATTTAAGGTAATTTGATACAGTGAATCATAAAGTAAGTTATCCTCTTGGGTAGGGTTTAATTATTTTATTAGTTTTATTAGGTTTTAGTTATTGTGGCCAGTTGCCACAATCTGAGCAACATAAAAGAATTCAAGCTGCAAACTACTCTTGCTGTTAATCTTTCATGTGTTTCGTCAGAATTTCAACTTTCTTACTAACATTACTAAATCATCATCTCAATTCATTTCACTAGTCTGCATGTATTAACATATACAAAGGAGTTTTGAAGCAATGAAGAGACCCTTTGGATAAAATAGTCCTCGTAAAATTAACAACTGCAAGACTTACTGAAATTCCCATAGCACCTTAAACTATGGAACCATGAGCCTAAAAAGCTCTAAGCTACCATACTTCCAAAATTACTATTAAGCTCCAAAAGGCATGGGGACAAATGTACAAATGCAAAAGTCTCACAACGATGTCAGTATTGTGATAGTCAGACAAATGGAGCTAATCTATATACAAAAGATAGATAAAATAGTATAACTTGTTATCTGAAATATTTCCCTCCAACAGCATCTTTTCATGTGAATATGGAATTCACCAACTTATCTCTTAAAAGTAACTCCATTTTTGTGAACCTGAAAACAACACAATAGTAGAGTAAGATTAATGAGGGCTGAGGTAATATCAAGGGGCAACTGCCAGAAGAATCCTGCCCATCAAGCTTGCAACATGGTGATGAAAATATTTCAGAACAAAAAAGATCTGCAATATCCAGAGAGGTCCAGACTCAGGTCTGGGCTAACATAATGTTTGAATGTCTGAAGATTTTCTCAATGTTAAAAATTTATGCTTTAAAATAATAGTATCCAAAGATGTAGTATTTTTTTTCATGATAAGCTTCATTGATTCATAGTTAGATCAGTATTTGGGAAAAGCTGCTTAAAGCCCCTTAACTAACTTTTTAAAGATTTATTTCTATTTATTTATGCATAAATGAACTGAAGCATAGGCCAGAGGCATGGGGGTGAAAGAAAAAGAATGCAGATCAGACGAGGCAGATCTACTAAATACACTGAGGGGAGCAGTGGGTGAGATAGGAGAGGACAGCTGTGCTATATGGATTAGCTCCTTGGCTGGGGATTGAACCCATGCTGCAGTGCCTGGTGTTAGTTTGATAGTGTTGAGACTTTAATTCTTGTACTCACTACCAGGGAGGCCCAAGCCCCTTATATAATTTTAAAACTTGGGGAAGTTACACTCCTTCTCAGTCGCATATATTAATTATGGGAATAAAATTAATTAGTAACCAAGATCACTAATATACAAAGACCAGCCACAGAAGTGATGCCAACTTCCTTAGCCACTGGCCTCTCAAACATAGAAAGATACAACCAAATGCTCAGATTTTTGTTGAAGACTTTTCCACATGTGAAAGTTCTTTTTCTTCTTTACAGAGCTTTTATTCCCAGAGATTTTAGCCTCTTCCTCATGCCAATATCCTGACTCTGGTCTCTGCCAACTCTGCCTGTTGTTCCTTTCCCATCATAGCACCATAAACAGCAGACAATGAGTGACAGTTTGCTGAGAAAGTCCTCTTGATACAGAGCAGCAAGGGGCACTAAACTGGCAGGACACTGCCCAAATAGTGCACCACTCACTATCTGAGTTCTTCACCTGTGTGCACAATTGCAAGACTATTCAGGCTCAGAGAACAACAACAATGGGATTTATATAACAAACCAGGGAAAAACAGTAAGTTACTGAGGCCAAAAATGGCAGTTTTCCTCACCCAAAGCAGTCTTTTTCAGTTCTAAACAAAAACAGGTAAGATGGCGTCTTCCCACCACTGAGGACAAGGAGTGGGATCCTCCCTTGAACAATAGGCATGTGCCCAAGATGGTGTCTTCCTGCCTGCCTCTACTGACCTGGAGCACTTGGCAGCCAGACTATAGGCCAATTTCCAACTTCAGAAGATGCAACATAAACCACTGCTGGAGATGCCAGGATGCCCTAGTGCAGCATCAGACAACACTCAAAACAGCAGCTGTAGCATCCAAATGACTGGGCAAATGGCCACACACATGCAGCTCAGCAAAGCGCCCTTTTCCAATCTTTGCCTTCCCTGCCCAACCATAGCAACAGCAAAATGGGAACAGTTTCAGTCACTCAACTACTTATAAAACTTCCAAAACTTTTCTCTCTGAGGTTGGCTGCAGAAGGCTTCTACCTTTAGAGACCCAAACAGTTCTGAATCTGAAACACTGAATCCTCAAATGCTGAATCCAGACCCCTGAATCCTCAAAAGATGAATCTAGACCACTAACTCTTGAAAAGCTAAATAATTCTCTGCTACTATTGCATTGTTTTATATTTTTCATCTGTGACTTTACCCCCAAATTCAATACTTTTTAGCATTTCCCCTGGAGCTAACTATCCTCAACAACAACACCCTCCATGAGGCACCATCTATTACAGCATTTTGGCTTCTGCCACAGCTAACACTCTGATCTCCATTCCAAGAAACCTCCTTCTTTGCAACACCATTACTACCAATGATACCACATACCCACTCTCAGAGTTTTCACCAACTCAAGATCTTTGATCAATGGTCTCACCCATTCCAATGTAATGGGAAACTGGTAATCATGACTTGAGCCCTAGAACATCTCCCCATTCATTTCCACTTCCCCAAGACCATATGTTGTCTATAATGTGGTAGGTACTTAGCAAAAGCACAGTGAGGTAAAAACAAATGAAATTGGAATACTTGATGAGGGACTATCTCAATGCAAGGAGAAAATATCTGGAAAGTAGATAATGGGAATTCACCTTTCCTACCTTTTTGCTCAACTGGTCCTTCAAGTTTAAAGATAACTGTCAGATGTTTCCAACTACTGTCTGGTATCTTGTTTTCAAGAATATATTTCCCTGATTCCAGAGCACCTTGCCTCCATCCCTTCTAGTTTAGAGGTCCCTGATAACAGAGTTGTCTCTCTAGGAACTTGTATCTGCAAACATTTACATAAGCAAGAGGTAAATTCTATATGTCTTGGGAGCAGGAAACCTAAAGATTAGAAATGAGAATTTAGGAAGGGTTTGGAAGTATGACTGACAGGTTCTGCATGTCTCTGGTGGCACTTGAAAACTGAGAAGAGTAAGCAGACAGAGGTTGTATAAGAGAATGGATTTCCAGATGTGTGCATGGTTTCACAAATTTACATTTTTTTAACTTCAAAAATACAGAATAAAAGTCCATATGCACTTCACCTAGTTTCAGCAATTAATATTTGCCACATTTCCTCTCTCCTCCATTTCTCTCTCTCTGCCCTCCTTTCACTCTCTCTCTCCTTAGCCTTCGCCCTCTCTCTCTCTCAACCCCTCCCCACATTGCACACATCTTTTTTCACTTGAAAATGTCAAATACCATTACACTGATTTTTAAGTATTTCAACATGTGTCTCCTAGACATAAGGGTATACTTCAATATCACTAGCTCACCTAAAAATATTAATGTTACTATAATATCATCTAATATTCCAATCTTCTCCCAGAATTTCTCCCTAAAATCTATAATTTCACACTTATCTTTTAAACTATGATCCAATCGCAGCTTATACACTGTATTAGACATGACTCCTTGTGCTAAAGTTACTCCAACTATTCTTTTCATGACATGGATTTTTGTTGTTATTTCTAAGACCACATATTACCTCCATGTTAACTGATTGCTATAATGTCCCACATTTTGCATCTGATTGTTCCTTATAATTATATTTGCTTTTTTAAAGATTTGTTTTCACCAGGGCCCTCCCTGGTGGCGCAGCAGGTTAAAGCACTGCACTAAGAAGCTGAAACCACTTCCGCATGAGTTCGATTCCCGCCTGCCCCGGAGGTGACCACATGGCGTGGCAGACCTCTCCTGACCTGCCCGCTGCTCCCCTCAGCAGTGTACTTCATCGATCTGCCTGTTCTGCTCCCCACTCTATCTCTGGTGAAGTCTTTCGCCACCCCTGAGTCTCTGGCCTGTACCCCAGTTCTGTATGCACAAATAAATAAATCTTTAAAAAAAAATTGGGGTATAGGACAGAGGTGTAGTTGATGAGAGGATTCACCAGAGACAGAGTGGGGAGCAAAACAAGCAAATTCACTGAAATATATTGCTGAGGGCAGCAAGCAAGACAGGAGACATCTGCTGCACCGCGTGGGTCAACTCTCTAGCTGGGGATTTGAACGTAGGCTGCCTTGCTTGGCAAATAGCTTTATAATGTTGAGACTTAACTCCTTCTGCCACCAGGGAAACTCTATAATTTTAGTTAAGTTTTCTGGAAGAACTATCATACACTTGATATGGGAATCACTTGTATCATATGAATAGGGTGATTATATCAAATGATCTCACCACCGGGGATGTATCATTTGAGAACTTGGTTAAGCTGTTGTCACTAGAGTGCTCTACTGTAAAGTTATATTTTCCCTTTGATAATTAATAAACAATCTGTAGGGCCCTTCTTTAAAACCATGGAATTATCTTCATTCCATCAACCCTAGTATCCAATGATTTCATCATCTATTGATGATTCTTTCTTGAAACAATTATTACACTGGGGGCTCATAGATTTATTTTAAAATGACAGATTTAAACTGTCATCACAAATTATATCCTTTCAATACATAATCTTAGTTCAACTTTTAAAAATAAACCTAAATTAACCTAGAGTAGGACTAGCACAAAGAGAACTATTACCTGTATTAGTGGAAGTTCCAAAAGATCCCATTTTGTGTATCATACATTCCCCCAGTAAAAGATGGCTTAAAACAAAACATTCTGGCTTAATCATGAGATGATCACCCTTCAATCTGTCTGTAAAGTCAGTTAATGTCTATAGAGGTAAACTTAAAAGAAGATAATATGATGTGTTTTAGTGGGGAGAATCAATTTAAGAACAGAAAGTGACTTCTAGCAAAAGAAAAATTTATGTCAAGTTTTACTCTTTGAGGAACAGTTATGCTAGATGTGTGAAATTGCATTTTAAAACATAGATGCTCAGTATACCCCATAATGGATAGCCATAATGTAAACTTTGCTCTTGTTTGACATTGTACTATTGCTGTAAGATTTCAGAACCTACCAGTGGAATCACTGAAAACAGACTTATCACTCCTTAGGCTGTGCAAACCACAGGACAAAGTCACCTCTTCTTCTCTACAGAGGGAAATTCTTTCCTTATCCTGAAAACCAGAAGAATCAACAAAAAGAAAAACAAAAAGAATCAAATACCTGGGAATAAACCTAACAAAAGAAGTAAAAGACCTATACAAAGAAAATTATGAAACAAGAAATATAAGAAATATAAAGAAATATAAGAAGATACAAAGAAATGGAAAGACATCCTCTGCTCATGGACCAGGAGAATTAACATCATAAAGTGGCCATCCTACCAAAAGCAATATACAGATTTAACACTATCCCAATAAAAGTCTCAATGACATTCTTCAAAAAAATAGAACAAATGTTGATGAGATTTATATGGAACCACACACACAAAAAAAATCAAATAGCCAAAGCTCTCATGACTAAAAAGAAAGAGAATGGAGGCATCACACTCCCAGATTTCAAGCTATACTACAAAGCCATAATAATTAAAACTTCATGGTACTGAAACAAGAACAGACACACAAACATAGACCAGTGGATTCGAATAGAAAACCCATATATAAATCCACATGTTTATGGGCAGCTAATCTTTGACAAAGGAACAAAGAAGATACAATGCAACAAAGAAAGCTTGTTCAACAAATGGTGCTGGGAAAACTGGGATGCTACATGCAAAAGCAATGAAATTAGACCACTACCTTGCACCATGCACAAAAACCAATTCAAAGTGAATTAAAGACCTAAACATAAGCTCCGAGCCATAAAATACCTGGCAGCAAAGATGAGCAAAATACTATATGAAATACAGCTCAGTAACATCTTTAAAGATGCCAACACCCAACACAATGACAGTGAAGGAAAGGATAAACAGCTGGAACTACATCAAGTTAAAGAGCCTCTGTACAGCAAAAGAGACATTACCAAAAAAACAAAAGACGGCCCTCCCTGGTGGCGCAGCGGGTTAAAGCACAGCACTGAGAAGCTAAAGCCACTTCCGCATGAGTTCCAATCCTGCCTGCCCCGGAGGTGACCACATGGTGTGGCAGACCTCTCCTGACCCGCCCACTGCTCTCCTCAGCAGTGTACTTCGTCGATCTGCCTGTTCTGCTCCCCACTCTGTCTCTGGTGAAGCTTCTCACCGCCCCTGAGCCTCTGGCCTGTACCCCAGTTCTATATGTACAAAAATAAATCTTAAAAAAAAAAAAAAAAAAACATTCCACTGATTGGGAAAAAATTTTTGCACACAATGCTAATGATAAAGGATTTATCACAAAGATATACGAAGAAATGATGAAACTCAACAAAATAAACAACTGTATCAAAAAATAGAAGAGCTAAAAAGTCACTTTTCAAAAGAGGAAATGCAAATGGCCAGCAAGCATATGAAAAAATGTTCAACATCAATTGTAATAAGGGAGATGCAAATTAAAACCACAATGAGATACTACCTTACCCCATTGAGAATGGCACATCCTAAAACAACTAGCCACAACAAATGTTGGCAAGGATGTAGAGAAAAAGGAACTCTCCTGCACTGCTAGTGGGAATGCAAACTAGTACAACCACTAAGGAAATCTGTTTGGAGGTTTCTCAAACTGCTCAAAATAAAGCTTCCATATGACTCAGCAATCCCATGCCTAGGTTTCTACCCAAAAGATACAAAAACACTGATTCAAAAAGACACCTGCACCGCCATGTTTATTGCTGCTCTATTTACAATAGGAAAGACATAGAATCAACCCAAATGCCCAAAAGTAGATGACTAGACTAAAAAGATGTGGTATACATACACAGTGGAATATCACTCAGCAATAAAAAAAGGTAAACCATGCCTTTTATAGCAACATGGATGGAGCTGGAAGGGGTCATGCTTAATGAAATAAGCCAGAAAGAAAAAGAAAATTACAGGATGGTTTCACTCGCAGCAGGCGTATAAAGGGCTGGGGGTGGGGGTGGAAATAATAATAATGAACAACTATATACCAAAGACATTTTATGGGAGTGGAGTGGGGAGTGGGATCAAAAATGGTGTGGGGAAAGTGCACTAAACTATGGTGATGGCACATGGGTGATTTGGTGATGGGAGGCCCAAAGGGACTACAAGTGAAATGGAAAAAGGCACAAAATGAGGTAAAAATAAACTATTATTAAAAAAAAAAGACAACCCATAAACTTGAAAGAAAAAGAAAAAGAAGTTTATGTGAGGCTGAGTTGTTTGTTTGGCTTTTTGTGTCCTCTGTTCTATTAATATGGTATATTAACTTGAATTTTTAATGTTAGACCAACATTATGTGTTTCATTCCTGGAATACATCTTACTTGGATACATCCTTTAATCATTTTTGTGTGTTCATAGGTTGGTTTTGTTATTATATTGTTAAGAATGTTTGGATTTATTTTCATATGAGTCACTGGTTTGTAGTTTTCTATTTGTATGGCTGTGGTAGAAAAGTTTTTGTATACTTGTAAAACTCAGTTGGTATTAATAGAATTTATTGAATTGGGATGTTAAATAAATCTCTAGTAAGAAATAACAAAAAAAAGAGCAAAAGATAAAAGAAATAGAAATGGAATACTAGAAAATATATGTTTGACAAACATAAGGTATAAAGGCATAGACGGACAAAAGAGTATATGAAAACACACACCAAATTCACAGATATAAATTCTATCTTATCAGTGATTACATTAAGTATATATGACACAGTTTGGCAGAATTTATTTGTTTAAAATTATCTAACTATATGCAACCGGAAAAGAGTTAAACATCAGATTCAATAATATAAATAGAATGAAAGTAAAATGATAAAGAAAGCTATACCAGGCAAATAGTAACAAAGAGAGACAGAAGTAAACAAGGAACTGAAATTTAGAGCAGAAAACATAGTGAGTGCTTCATTGCCATTGAGTTGGAGGAAGAGAATTTGTAAAAATTTTTCAAAATCCTTTATCAGAATAATGTACACTGATAGAATTAACAAATGGCAAAGAATGACTACTTGAACACAAGTGTGCCCATGAATTTCAGATAATGGAATTTTTTCTAAAATAAAACAAAGTAAGTTCATTTTTTTAATGAAGTTTTGAGAGTTTAATCTCCAAGAAAATTTCTCCCCAAAAATTAGTTTTGGGAAATAATTTAATCATATAGAAAACTAAGCTGACCATCATGTTCTCCCAGAACTTTGAAGACATGACTCTGTTTTTGTTTGTCCAGTGATGAAATACTAATGAAGAGAAGTAATTATGTGAAAGAAAAACTTTTCCCAGAATTAGTCAGCAGGAAAAGAGTGAATACTATGAAGAACAGGAAAAAGCGTTAAGATATATAGATGTTAAAGTTAACAAGTTGAAACTTTGTTCAATATAATTTTCAGAAGAAGAGAAAACAGTGACAGACATTATCCAGAAATAAGTTCGAGAATATTTTGATTTACTGAAAGAAATGAGTTCTCAGGTTAGTGAAGTTTTTAGTGGGATATATCTCAAGAAATCCATACCATATGTATTAAAGAGGTATAATAGAACACTAAAGGACAAGAGGAATTTTTTAAAAGCAAAAAGTGACCTACAAAGAAACAAAAAGCAGCAAAAGTGTTAAGAAAACAATAGATGAATGTCTTCAAAATGAGGAGGGAAAATAAATATAACCCAAGAATTCTATATCATCCAAACCATTATACTCCCATGCAGGAAAACTATAGATTTTCTCAGACTAAGTTTATTTTTATTTATGTACACTTACCAAAAGAACAATGAATATATTTCTGGAAGAAGAGTTTGAACAGAACGATGGTTTACATTATTTTCTATTTATGGTTAAATATGTCAAAGTTAAGAGCGGGAAATAAAAATAAAACCTTATTGGAACTAAAAGTGTCAACTGAAAGCTGAAGTAAAGGTGGCCTAAGGGTACAAACTTCCAGTTATAAAATTCTAAGGATCTATGTTCAACATGGTGACCACAGCTGATAATACTGTATTGCATATTTGAAAGTAGATCTCAAAAGTTCTCATTACAATAAAAGAAATTGTAACTATTTATCATGATAGATGTTAACTACACTTACTGTGATTATCTCAAAATATAAAGACCAAATCATTTTGTATATATGAAGCTAATATATTATATATCAATCACATCTTGATTTTTGAAAAAGCTAAAGGGAACTCTAATGTGCTCAATATTCCAGTCAATTTTGCTTGGGGAAGTGTGATGCATGGTATTTAATGAATCTCAACTTCTAAGAAAACAAAAAACTGAACCAAATATGCACTGAACCAGCCAGTGCATAGAGCCCCCGAGGTAATACACTACCATCTTGCACTGAAGAGCAGTCACAATTTTCCTGAACTGTTTACTCAAAACACATTTCAATGTGTTAGAAAGGAAGACTATCCATGTGGTTAAGCTTGACTCACTTTGATTAGAGAAAAGTGATATGACAGTTGGGATTTTGATACAGGTTTCAGAAAGGTTATAAAATTGTTGTAATAGACTTCAGGCTTGCAGATATTGAACCCTAACGACCGGGAAACAGAAAGCAAAACAAGCACAACTATTCATTATGATCAATTGATCGATAAATAGACTCCATCTGGGGCAACAAGAAGGTTGTTTCTAATTCTAAGGAATCAGGAAGCAGATTAAATTTATAAAGGAAGTGATGAAAAGTCTGATTTGAATAATCAGGTCATTTCTTTCTCTAGGCTTCATTTTCCTAATCTATAAAAATAGAGCTTTAAACATATATTCACAGTATTATTAATTGGCACCAAGCACTGAATTTATTGATAATATGATCATTTTTATTCAATTTATCTGCCAAGTATCCCATGATGAAGAATATCAAGAGTAAATATTCAACCAAATTTTCCTTTAACCTAAACTCTAACACCTCAATCGAACCAGACATTCTTCACTGCCAATATTCATTGCGGTTCAAAAATCATTTTTGATGAGCTACATGTCTCCTCTTAGGACATAAGCACTAATTGCACACACTTTTTGTTATAGTGGGGCTTCAAGGTCTTTTTCTAAATGTTTTCATATAATCTTTATTTATTTCTAAATGTAGTCATATAATCTTTATTTATACTTATATTTTATAAATCTTTGCTATGCTGATGAAAAGAACTACCCCACTGCACTTGGGAGGAAAGTTATCACTATACTATCAGAGGTCAGCATCCATTGAGTAGTATGTATGTCTAACTCAACTTTCAATAATGCCAACTATAACATCAGACCAAATAACTAGAGTTCTTTGTTGTTGTTGTTGTTATTTCTATTTGTTTTTTAAAAATAAAAATAAATTTTAAAAGAATATTGATAACAGAATCACCAAATTTAGGACACTGTATTTCCTTTAGTTTTCCTAGAAAAAGGTTTTGCTCCATACACACACACACACACACACACACACACACACATGCACCATAGCTATCTAGCTGTCATCACAAAGTATTCCATGCCATGGCTTACTTTTGTTAAATTTCTATGTGTATTGTTTATCAGATTTTGGTGTCTTACTCCCATTTCCTCTTTGCAGTTCCACACCTAATTGCATGGAACAATTAACAACCATCCCTTTCTTCCTTGTGCCAGTCTTGGCTTGTTTCTTCCTGCCAGAACCCAAGTCCTAGTATATCACATCTTTTGGCCCTAAACAAAGATACTTAAGTCCTTAAAATCCCACATCACAAAACATTAAATATTTCATTAAAATATTCCCCAAAATAAATGAGTTAGTATCATGCTTATAAAACTTAATATTCAAAATCTAAAGGGGAATCTAATCATAAACCATGTGTCTCTGTCCTAAGAGAAAAACCCTTTTCATGTATTATATATAGCTAAAAAGGCAAACAATTACTGGGTACTAAAGGCTAAAGATATTAGCTTTTAGGCTTTATGACCTCATTCAATCTTTACCATAACTCTACGAACCTACCACTAAATAATTTCCATTTTAGAGCTCTGAACATAGAATCATCTTGAGATTTGAAATTTGCCAATATCATACAGTTAGTATGGCAGAGCAAGATGGTGAAGCTATCTTGTTGCAAATGTGGGCTTTTAATCAATGTATTTTAATCAATGTATTATGCCTCCCATCACCCAAACTGTAAGTCTAGTTTACAGTAGCCAGACCAAAACTTCATGAAAGAAACTTACACAGTGGTTCTATCCACCAAATCTGTGGATACACCAAAACATCAGCATGAACGTGAAACTCACAGGAAATTCTTGTTGAAGGATATTTAGCTATTAGTCAGAAACTCAGTCTTCTGTTATACTCCTAGCATTATTGGATAGACATTGCCTAAAATTCCAAATTGGGCTATTAAACTTTGGCTAATGAATCTTCAGCTGACTATGACAAAACTATATATATCCAAGAAAATAAACCTTACTATTCTATACTTCTAGATATTAGAAACTCAAAATGGTCTTATGGTGCTAAAATCAAGACTGACAGGAATGCATTCTTTCTGGAGATTCTAAGAAAGAATCTTTTTTAAAAAGATTTATTTATTTATGCATACAGAACTGGGGTGCAGTCCAGAGGTGCAGGGGTGGTGAGAGGATTCACCATTGACAGAGTGGGGAGCAGAACAGGCAGATAAATTAAAATACACTGCTGAGAGGAGCAGTGGGTGAGACAGGAGAGGTCTGCTGTGCCATATGGGTCACCTCCCTAGCCAGGAATCGAACTCATGCTGAAGCAGCTGCAGATAGCATCATAGTGCTGTCCCTTAACCCATTGCATCACCACGGAGGGTCCCTAAGAGAGAATCTTTGTCTTAGTTTCCTAGGTTTGTTTCCTCTCCTTCTATCTGCAAAGCCAGCAATCACATCATTCCCCACATCTACTTCTCTCCAGACCTTCTATCCAGACACTTCCTTCTCTGACTTTCCTGCCTCTCTTTTGTATCCTTTAAAGACCTCTGTGATTAGTGGGCTCACTTGGTAATTCAGGATACCCTCTCAAGTTAAGACTGTTAACTTTATCACATCCGCCAAGTCCTGTTTGTCATGAAAGTTAACGTATTTGTAGATTTTGGGGAGAGGATGTAACCTTTAGGAGACCACTATTCTGCCTCCCACAGAAGGCACTGTGAACAGTTGTCAGCCTTTAAAAGTTGGAGATAAGGGGTTTCCTTTGTGGCCTAGAAGTTATGTTTCAGTGCTGTCATTGCCACTGCCACGTCTTGAGTTTACTCCTCAGGGAAGTGACCCACATATAAGAAGCTGACCTCTCAAGTCTCGCCTGCTGCTCCCCTCAGCAATGTAATTCAGTCAATCCACCTGTTCTGCTCCTGCTGTCTCTGGTGAATACTCTCACACCCTGTATCTCTGACCTATACCCTAGTTCTTCTATACAAAAATAAATTTTAAAATGTGAAAAATAGGCCCTCCCTGGTGGCGCAGCGGGTTAAAGCACAGCACTGAGAATCTAAAGCCGCTTCCGCATGAGTTCGATTCCCGCCTGCCCCGGAGGTGACCACATGGTGTGGCAGACCTCTCCTGACCCGCCCGCTGCTCCCCTCAGCAGTGTACTTCGTTGATCTGTCTGTTCTGCTCCCCACTCTGTCTCTGGTGAGGCCTCTCGCCGCCCCTGAGCCTCTGGCCTGTACCCCAGTTCTGTATGCATAAATAGATAAATCTTTAAAAAAACAAAACAAAAAAAATGTGAAAAATAATTTTTTAAAAAAGAACTAAAGGAATAAAAATTATATATGTGATATCATGCATACATTATATACTATGTAGTTACATAGTATATAATTATTGTAATGATTATATGATCATATTATATATAATAATAATATTATTATATTATTAGATAATATATATTACATGTATATTATATATCTATAAACTTAGTGTTAATGCTGAGATGCTGTAAAGGAATGTATATAGCAAGTTACACTCCTTGTAATAACTACTGTGAAACATGTTTCTGATTTACATACCAATTCTAGAAAAGTACCTGAGAAATACACCTTTGTTTCCCATAGTAGGCAATTCTCACTAGTCTAGTGTTTGGGGATTCTGCAGGCATAAATAACATAAGAAGCATAAGATTCCTAGCAAATGCAGAACAGAACTTTAGAAATGGCACAGAGATATAAAAAGGAAGAACTATCAGAAGGAACTGCATCATGGTAACAAATTCACTGAGTACTTAATTTCACTTCTCATTTTATGTAATTTTTTTTATTTCCTTACTAAGTTACTGATGTAAGTTATTATTTTAGTCACATAGATGAAGAAAATGTCCATCGATATTTCATTGCATTGGGAAATAGTAATATTTCCAAATGATTTCACAGTAATAGCTGTTAAATTAATCATTCTTTTAATAAAATATACTGCAAGTCAGCTCAGTGTCAGGCACAGAGGACAGAAAAAATGACAGTCAATCTATAACCTCAATGATTCCATTGTCTTAATTCTCAGAATAGTTTTGTGAGATAAATCTCAAAAATGACTAAGTACCTCATTCTTAATCATACAGCTAAGAAGTACTTGACAGGGAAGGAACTTGAAGACAAACAAAATGTGCCTTCTTTATATAACACTACTCAACCATTCTTATAAAACTATTGTATGGTAAATAAAATAAAATAAAATAATTCTATAGTCTGACTTTTTTTGGTTTGTATTCTATTAAATGCTTATATTTACTAAAACAGAGAGAGTGTAGGCCTTTACAAAAAGCTATAAACCCCTATTCTAACTGATTTGCCCTTCAATTGTCATTGTGGCTATGGTGTGTTCATTTCATCTCACACTGCTGCCACACCTAATAATTTTAAAACATTCAAGAGAATTTTCAGTCAGTAAAATGTACAGAATTCAGAGGGGTCAGAGAGAGTCATGAACTGGTAGAGGTCAGTGAACATTTCTAGAAGATCCATCTGAACTGAATCTTAAGGAGTAGTTGGGATTTAGATAATCAGATAGGGTAAGAGAAGCCAGCTCAAATGAAAGAATCCAAAAGCATGGAGAAAAAAAGAAGAAGAAGAAACAGGTAATGAAGAGCAAGTTTGGAAGGAGAGTGTTATACAGATGTGCAATATACTCTAAAGTGTTCCATAAAAGCTCTCCTCTGCCTTTGAAGTAAAGTTAATCCCTCTCTACATTTCCATGGCATTTTTTTCATATATCTTTATTGTGGTGTTTAATATTTTTATCGTAATTATTATTTTGCATAGCTTCTCCAGCATTAAGTCCATGGTGTGGAGTTCACAGGAGAGCAAGAAATTATTGACTGACTTGACGAATATGTGATTACCTCTTCTGTCAGTTGTGAACATGTGTGCAAAGTCTGTCTTACACATCTTTGTACTCCTGCTCTGAGTCAACACTTGTAGGCTTTGAGCAAATATTTATGAAAAGGATTTATTCAAACAATTACTCACTCTACAAGGATTCCTCATTCTTCCTGTATTTCCTCCATTTTTTCCTATTTAAAATCTTTCCTTATTACCCATCAAACAAATATATAATATACCCAGAACACTGGGTACCTGTCTCCTCTATGCCAGCAGTGCCCATGTAGAAGGGAACAATTAAAAATGTTGTACAGGGGCTATCTTGTGTCACATGCTGAGAGCTGATTATAAAATGTTCAGGAATTTGTAAAGTCAGTCTATTAAATTTTCATCAACTTAAAATTAGATCAATTATATTAGAAACAAAATAATAATCACTCAAAACTCATCAGTTCCTGATTATTTTCTATTTTATTTTTATCCATGACCTTTTTTTAAAGTTTTTTTATTAATGATACATCATTTTTTTTAAAGATTTATTTATTTATTCATACAGAACTGTGGTACAAGCCAGAGATGCAGAGGGTGAGAGGATTCACCAGGGACAGAGTGGGGAGCAGAACAGGCAGAT
>NW_004567112.1:54793966-54794651 GCF_000260355.1 Condylura cristata
AGTTTTGTATGCACAAATAAATAAATCTTAAAAAAAAAAAAAAAAGAATTGAGCCTTGCATCCACACTTGATAAAGTGTAGTAAACTGATCCTGGATGGGACTAGCTGAAGGTGATAGTGACCTGGCCCCACATCAAGGACACAACGATGAGTCACCCCTTTGGAATCTGAGTTTAGAATCTATACAAGAGACCCTTCCCCCTTATTGAGTTGGTATTGAGTTGGCAGTAGCTGCGGACCCCACTCTAGGGGCTCCGTCTCAGCTGCTGTCCAATAAACTCTGCTTGCTCAGCCTTTCTGCCTCCCACCTTCCTTTCTTGCAGCCGGTCACAGACAAAACAGGCGTGCAGGTTTCCTTTCAAATTAGTGGTTTTGTGCTCTTAGAGGAGAGACTTAGGAGTGAGACTGCTGGGTCATATGGCAGATCTATTTTTCTTCTTTTGAAGAATCTCCATACTTCTTTCCATAGTATAAAATAGGAATAAATGGTGTTAGGGTCCGAGAACTCGATTACCGCGAAAGACAGAGCATGACGCAAGAATGCAATTCGCAAAGTAGAGTTTATTGGGCTGGCTAGCCAGGGTCAAGGCGTTCCCTGCCCCACACGCAGGTTCAGGCAAGACCCTGACCAAAGGAAAGTCAGGGAATATATTGGCCTTGTTGGCCGTTACATACGTCAGAGCCC
>NW_004567112.1:54794751-54818656 GCF_000260355.1 Condylura cristata
TTTAGAAATTATATTCTCTGTGTTCCGTATTGTATATTCACTGTTTTAAAGTCCCTTTTCATTAAAGTTTTATATGTTGTGTCGACATGGCAGATGGTAGAACCCACCTAGAGCAGGCAGGTTTAGGGCTTCAGGGGTGCCCCTCTCTCCCTTTCCTGTAACAGATTTGCTGTCCTGTAACACCTTTTTTGTATAATCATAATATCAAAATATTCTGAGCAACCATCAGTTTACAACTGGATTGCCTTAGCCTCATAAGATGCTGCCTGGTCCAGGCAAACAAGCACTGCCCCAGGGCGGGAAATTCCTCTTGAAGTCAAAAGTAATTTACAATTGGCTGATTAATAAAAGCAATTGGCTGTTACAGCAAAATCAATATTGTAAAACAAGGCAGTACTAGAACTTGTTAAAAATAACGAGTTCTTAAGAAATGAAATCTTATCACTCTTACTTAAATGAGGAACCTTACTTTATCCTCTTTCACACCCTAGCTCCACACTAGCCCTCCACTTTACTTTACCCCCTAGGATGTCTCAGTGAGGATGAAGCTCATTAAGTAGTAGTTAGGGTTTAAGGGATTTTATTTTAGTCAATCATCACTGTGATAAATATAGCAATGTTAGTCTTAAGTTTTATGAATCAATGTACCTGTTTTAACTTTCATAGATTGATTTTAAGAATAATAAATGTTATAATTTCTGCTAAAGGTCAATCCCACCCCAAACTATTCTTAGAAAAAGAGATTGTGATCTCTCAGCTCAATTCATATGCTAATGTTATCCCACTGCTTGCTTGTAATGTATAAAATAAAGTTCTGCTAAGACCAGAGCAGCAAGACTTGTGCCCAACTCTGACTCCCATCTTCCTCTCACCCACTCCCCTTTTTTCCCTTCTAGGAATCTCTGCCCTCCAATGCTACTCCCACCTTAAGACCCTGCTTTTCTGCCCTCCAACAGCTCGTGATGGGGGGGGGGGGGTGTCGATGTTGGGAGTGACCAAAGATTTATTGACAAGGACTGAATTAGGGCGATAAGAATTGAGCCTTGTGGGCCCTCCCTGGTGGTGCAATGGGTTAAAGCTCAGTACTACAAAGCAATTCACAGCCACTGCAGCATGAGTTTGATTCCAGACCAGGGAGTGATGCACATGGTGTGGCAGACCTCTTCTGCTCCCTATGCTTTCTCTGGTGAATCCTCTCACCACCTCTGGCCTATACCCCAGTTCTTGTATCCATAAATAAACAAATCTCTTAAAAAACACTCCTTTGTTATCCTACTTTCATCTGACACACAATGAATATGAAAATATCTGATAAGCTTGTATATCAGAATTACATTTCCTTGTCAAATATAGCCATAGGTTACTACAGATAAAAAGAGCTCACCGGCCCTCCCTGGTGGCTCAGCGGGTTAAAGCACAGCACTGAGAATCTAAAGCCACTTCCACATGAGTTCGATTCCCTCCTGCCCTGGAGGTGACCACATGGTGTGGCAGACCTCTCCTGACCCGCCTGCTACTCCCCTCAGCAGTGTACTTCATCTTTCTGCCTGTTCTGTTCCCCGCTCTGTCTCTGGTGAAGCCTCTCGCCACCCCTGAGCCTCTGGCCTGTACCCCAGTTCTGTATGCACAAATAAATAAATCTTAAAAAAAAAAAAAAAAAAAAGAGCTCACCAAAATCAGTGAAAGTGCCCTTTGGAAATCAGTTAGTCATTAGAATTAACATTAGAGATATTGCTTATTTTCTTGCTACTTAGAAATTATATGCTACATGTACATTCTCTCAGTGGAACTTATACTAAGAAAAATAATGTTCCATGGACCTCAATCACAAACCACATGTGATTTATAAAAGACAAGTTTCTTGAAATCAACCTCATTCCTGATACAGATACTCTGAGAGAAATGTATTCATTTTAAAAATATTTATTTCTTGATTTTTACATAGAAAACTGAGGTATAAGCCAGAGGTATGGGGGATGAGTGTACTCACCAGAGACAGAGTGGGGGTGGGGAGCGGAATGACAAATATTTACTGAAGTACACTGTTAAGGGGAGTAGCAAGAGAACCAGGAGAGGTCTGCTCTGCCATATGTTGGTCACCTCCCTAGCCAGTGTAGAACTCATTCCATATCAGTGATAATGCTGAGACTTAACCCCTGAACCATCAGAGAGACACCCTCTATGGAGAAATTTAAACAGAATTCTGTGAAGAATTAAAAATGGTTTATATAATAGTTTAAATCTCTAAATAAAAATCCTGTCTCAATTGAGATGGAAAAAAAATGTGCAAAATGATGTAAAAGTAAACTTTTGTAATAATTAAAAAAAAAATTTCATGCACACATGAAATAGATATCCAAAAACTCCAGTGGAGGTGAAAGTTTCTGTAATGGAAATTGGGTGAAGGTATAGAAAAAAAAAAACAAATTAGTCATTAATTATTGACAGATAGGTTTGTGCCTATTATACCAATTTTTCTGCTTTATGTGCTTAGTTCCATGACAATTCATACAAAACTAAGTAAGTGTTGAACAGCCTCGAATGTTCTATTTCTGCTGATTGTGGAAAATAAAGCTCATGAGCTTTCAGAACATTAAAAAAAAAAATCCTGTCTAAGAAAATTTTATTATTATTTGGTTCATTGTAGGAGCTGGATTAAATGTTACTCCTAAAATGAGTTTAAAACGAGAAGGTGACTAACAACAACAAATGTTGATAAGGATGTGGTGGAAAAGGAACTCTCCTACACTGCTGGTGAGAATGAAAACTGGTGCAACCACTATGGAAAGCTGTATTCCACGGACTACTAAAAAGGGTGTTACTATATGACCCAGGAATTCCACTCTTAAGGATCTACCCAAAGGACACAAACACATTAATTCAAAAGGGTCCACGCACCCCTATGTTTATCATAGCACTACTTACAATAGGTAAATCCTGGAAATAACCCAAATGCCCAAAACTAGATGATTAGATCAAGAAGATGTGTTATCTATATACACAATGTAATACTACTCAGTAATCAGAAAAGATTAATGCCACTCACAGCAACATGGATGAAGCTGGAAGGGATTATGCTCAGTAAAATAAATCAGAAGGAAAGGAAAATACCGAATGGTTTCCCTTATAGGAGGAATTTAAGAGAACCAAATAAGACATAGGTGGGGGCAGGGGAATGGCAGGGAGGGGAGAAGTGTATTGTTATTACAATACAAAACACAATAAAAACAGACAGTTATAAACCAGAGATTTCCTGCAGGGAAGGGGAACAGAAAGGGATCAGAAAGATGGAGGAATGTGGGGAACTGTGGTGATGACAGTGGATGACGTGGGGGAGGGAGAAGTAAACATTGTTTTAAAATGAACAATAATGTAAAGAGATATATACATAAAATAATTTTTAAAAAGATGACATCCTGGAATAAGATAACCTTAAAGGGAAGATGATATTTGGTCATTCACCATTTTTCTCCACTTTAAGAAGCCACTTTTTTTCTGTCAAGAAAGATATTTCTATTTCATTTAAAGTATCTAATATGAAAAATTAAATGGTGTGTCGGAACTGAAATGTAGTTCAATGACTGAGGGGAAATCATCACCAGACAACAGGGGCAAGTGACCCCGGGGGAAGTGACCCTAAACACAGTTGGGCAGCCATACTCACACACCTTCAAATTAGTGCTATGACCAGTGCAATCTTATCAGGCTCTACCAAATCCAAAGCTTTCCCTGGGAAACCTCAGTGACACTCCCAAGGATACTCAGGCCACATTCCCTTAACTCCATCAGTCCAAAACTAGACTCCAGTGTGGTATTGCCATTGTCAATAATCCTGTGGATTATTCTGTGACCATCTTAGAAAAAGGGTGGTGAGCTACTTGCCTTTGTGATTCAATTCCTGAGAAAATGACTGAGACACAGTCAATATTCACAAAAAAGCTCCCCCAGGATAAATGGAATTATATGGGGGAAGCTTCTGAGAGAGTTGGGTGTTCTGTCACCAGTTTTACTAATTAAACTGTGTTAAATAAATGAAAGTTTGAATTAAATGGCATTCTCTTGTCTCTTAAATGGACTCTCACACTGAGATTTCTAGGTGAGTTGCTGATTGTAGCCTGATTCAACCCTTTATTTTCACCTATAGCCAACTATGCTTAAATAGCGACTCTGTTCTTATGATAGGCAATTAGGAGAGAAACAGGGGACCATCTAACTGATTCTTACAAAAAGTGCCACCATGCAGCTTTATGTCTGAAGATTCCTATCAACCAATTCAAAAGTGTTGAAAGAAATGACCTTCCTTTAACAGTCCCCCATGGCTTGGCCCTACTAATGCATACCCATTGGTTGGGCGCCCAAATCATGACTCCTATTCTTGAATAAACACTCTCTTGATCATAATGCAGCCTGGTTATTTCTTATCACCCTAAATATCTTAACCAATAATGCTGTGAGAGTAATGAGACAGAAATCATTAAAATGACTTTTCTGATGAAAAGATTGATACATAGGGAGGTTATGTATTTGCCCATAACCACCATGGTGATAGGTAGAGGATTCAAGAATGAACTCCCAAACTTGATGCAAATTTGTCAGTCTTAATCATGACAAATTCAGAAAATTTAAAAGCGAAATAGAGCATAATTTGCATAACCAATGGATCACAGAGATTACAGGTACATGAAGGAAGCTTGACTGAAAAAAAGGATAATCAATCAGTTAATTATGGAAAGGATAATAATGAGTGGGTTTGTTTTGGTTGCCTCAGACAGCTAAATGCTTAACATTCCAATACGTAGTATTATTTCCTACAAACCACATTAAGGAATGGGTTCCCTTTGTCCTATATAAGGCAAATGATTATTTCATTCTATTAATAAGGATCAACATAATGGATTGTCATATCCCACTGAAAATACTAATGTTAGCCATGAAATGCAGGCCAGTCATACAGAGCAAAAGGTTAGAGAAGAGTTAATGTTTAGGAGACTAGTTAACCAGTGTTGGCTGTACATCAAATGACCTGAGGGAGTTTTAATTATGCAGGTGCCTTGGCCACAAACCAGAACATTGGAATCAGAATCTTTAGGAGTGGCACCAGGCATCAATATTTCTGAAAGTTCTTTCTGTGGCCATAACATTAAGTCAAAGTGGAAAGCTATTTCCAGTGTCTTAAGATTGAGTGAGTCAAAAGAAAAGAAAATATAAGAGGATATGCTGCATAAGAAAGGTAGGATTTGTATTAGTAAACTTTTAGTTTAGTTTTGTGGATGTGGATGTTCACACTGTGTTGCAATATTAAATACACATATCATATGTTACAGTTCAAACATCTGATAAAATACTGGATGGTGGTAAATAATGTGGTAGTGAGTATTAACAACAGAGGCAGCGAAGAAAACATAGAGATGGGGACATGTTCTCATTTCCTTCTCCATTTTACTTAGTACAAGGTTTGTAATTCATGCTACAGAAAAAACTTGCAATACAGGAAAGAGCAAATTTATTTTACTGATTTAACCTAATTTCATAAATTGGCAGATTTCCCCAAGACAAAGGAGTTGCCTATATTTGGTGGTATAGGCAATCATTTGTGCTTTAATAGAAAACATTGCATTGTTTATAGTACACCCTTTCACTATAACTTACTGTAATATTATGTATTATGAGTTTTCAACTCTGAAAATTATAGATAATTGATAGAATGAATACTTCTCTATAAGTACACAGTTCCTTTCCTGTCCAAAATTCATTTGATTTCTCTCTCTGTCTTGGAGAAGACAGTATTGTCTCCTGTGCACATTCATTTCAACATTCTTTTATTTCAAAAATCTATCTGCCTTTGTGATTTCTCCTTTTAACTGTTTATAACATCAGCATGGTTTTTTCATGAGTTCAATGAAACATTTAACATGGCCACTTTTTCATCACAGATACATAATTGCATTCATTTTTTAAATATCAACTTGTAATAATCAGCTCCGAAGAACAAAATGGCAAGCCTCTGTACTTTTGGGTCTCTTCTTCCTATGGGTCAAATGACCACGTCCTGACCTGTACCACCCCTGCAATCTGCCAGAGTACAGCCACAAACAGGATCTGAACTCACCACAGATGTTAGGCTTGGATCCTGTCCCGGAAAAGCATGGCCAAGATTAAGTAATACCACTGCATATCTAACTTTCATGTAAAACAGAATATATGCTGGTGAAATTTTAGATATCAAATAATACAGAAAACAAGCAAAGTGCTAAATTTACTAATTTTTATTTCTTTTTTTCTCTTAATATGCTCAATTTGAGTCTCTTTCCCTGGTCATTTCAATAAACATTTATAAGGGATTTCCTTTTCTGGCATCATAATAGAAAGACACACTGATCAACCTTCCACTAGGTACCCAGGAATCACAAACTCAAACTAATATCTTTTTAAAATATCCAGGCAAACTTAAAAGAAAATAGGACAAATAGTGCTAGAATAACTGGATATTCAAATATGAAATAAATGAAACCAGATATGTCTTACATCCTTCACAAAATTTAATTCATCATGAGTCATAGACATGCCTGGAAAATTCAAAATTACAAATTTCCTAGAAGATAATGTACAAGAAAATCTAGATGTTTTGGAGTTGGTGACTTTTTAGATATAACACCAAAGACATGAAGCAGGACTTCATTAATATTTGCAAGCTTTCTAGAAAAGACACTATCAAAAGAACATAAACCACAGAGTGGGAGAACATACTTGCAAAATGCATATCTGATCAAGGACACTTGTGCAAAATATACATAGAACATTTAAAACTCAGCAATGAGAGAATAAAACAACCCAATTTTAAAACGGGCAAAAGACCTCACCAAGGAAGACATGATAAGCAAGCATATGAAAAGATGACTAGCATCATATGTCATCAGTGAGTCGCAAATGAAAACAACACTGAAATATCACTGCATACCTACTAGAATGGTCAAAATCCAAAACGCTGACAACACTAAATGCTGGTGAAACAACAAGCACTCATCACTGGTGGGGATGCCAATTAATACAACTACTTTGAAAAGACGGTTTAGCAATTTCTTACAAAACTAAACATTCTCTTACAATAGTATTCAGCAATCATACCCTTTACTATTTGCCCAAAGGGATTCAAAACCGATATCTGAACAAAAACACTCCCATTGATGTTTATAGCAGTTTCATTCCTTGCTGCCAATGTGTTTGTTCTTCAGGAGGAAAATAAAATCACTACTAAAATCATGTCTTTTCAAGACATGGATGAATATCTGAAAGAAACCATTCTAGAGGCTACTTGCTCTATGATTCCAACTTTTGGAGAAGTCAAAACTATGAGAAACAGTTAATAACATAAAGGAACACCTCTCTACGCTTTTGTATCCATTTTGCCATGAATATAAAATTGCTCTAAATAATAAAATATATTTTTTATTCTGTTCTTTTTTATAAGAATTTATGTATTTACTTTTGCATACAAGAACTGGGTGAATACAGGAAGTGCTGTTGGTGAGAAGATTCACGAGAGACAGAGCAGGAGGCAGAACAGGTGGATTTACTGAAATACCCTGCTGAGGCAACAGGGAAAAGCGGAAACAGGAGAAGTCTGCTGCACCACGTGTGGGTCATTTCCCTGGCTGGGGAATTGAACTGAGGTGTCAGCAATCATAGCGTTGAGATTTAACCCTTAGGCTACCAGGGAGATCCTAAAATCTTTGTTTGGAAAGAAATAACGAAATTTAGAAAGAAGAACAAAAACAAGGAAGTAAAATCAGTGCTAAAATAATCTTTTCCGGAAGAAAACACCAATCTCAGCCAATTTTAGAAAGCAAGTACCTCCAAATACGCAATAATCCTAATCTACAAAATATACCATGATATAGAAAATGATGTAACACCTCACAGCTAATTTTGGAAATCAAACACAATATTGACACCAAGCTTCAGTCTACTCCTACACTCAGCCTGGACAATAAACCAAACCACATCTTACTATGCATGTTAATATGACTTCAGCTGCTCACTCCTTCCTTTATACTTCCAGGAGTCTCCTTCTCGGACAAATGATTTCTTAATTTTTCATGTGGAAATTTCCTGAAAGATTCATCAACTCTTCTGTGGTAAACACCAGCAGATAGCTGACACCCTAGGATGCTTTGAATCTCTTGTTGTCTTCCCCCCATTTCTGATGGCTGATGATTACCCAGTTCTAATCAGCCCCACCTGCTTTGAAAGACTGCCAATAAATCAAACTTCCAGTTCAATAGCTCGGCCCTTAACTTCCCTTTCTCACAGACATTGCAAAAACATAATGGCCATAAGAATTTATCAAATTGTCAGCTTTGTCTTGTCAAGACATCATGTTTTTGATGGTTTAGGAGACATATTAGACATTTTAGAAAAATAGATTTAAAAGGAATAGTATAGGCTAATCTTTCTCATGAAGATAGATGCAAAAATTGTAGATGAACTTTCACATACCTGAATATAGTAATACATATATTACAATATGTGCATAGCAATGTATGGGATGTGATGCAAAATCAGTTTATCCAAGGAATGCAGAATTAGATTAGTATTAAAATATCAATTAGTATATTTTAGCATACTAACAGGTGAAAGGAAATAAGACATGATCAACTCATTAGACATAGACTACTTTTTGATATAAATTAACATCCAGTCAAAGAAAAGCTGTCTCAAATCAATATCCAGTCAAAGAAAAGCTGATCTGTGATCAGATCAAATCTGATCACATTATATTTGATGAGCAAATGTTTATTTATAAACAAAGTCAAACCAGTTTATATAACTTGTTTTAACTCTTGTGCATAATCAAATAGGGTTGGGTATAAAATAAATATACTTGCTAGTACAGCACAGGAAATTTTCCTTTTAGGTCACTCTAAAACAAAGTTACTTCTGTCAAAATTTTCCTTCCAATGCTGTGTTAGAAGTCTAGACCAATACAGTAAGAAAGTAAAAGTGTATAGATGAAAAAGGATGGAAGGAAAACCTCATTAGTCAGGTGATGAACTTGTAAAATTAGAAAACCCAAAATAATCTTTACAAATTGTCACATAGGGGCCCTCCCTGTTGGTGCAGCAGGTTAAAGCACAGCACTAAGAAGCTAAAGCCACTTCAGCATGAGTTTGATCCCCACCTGCCTGGGAGGAGATCCACATGGCGAGGCAGACATCTCCTGACCAGCTCCCCTCAGCAGTGTACTTCGTCGATCTGCCTGTTCTGCTCCCCAATCTGTCTCTGGTGAATCCTTTCACTGCGCCTGCACCTCTGGCCCGTACCCCAGGTCTGTATGCATAAATAAAAACTTAAAAAAACTAAAAAAAAATTGTCACATAGAAGCGTTCAGCAGAATATAAAATAAGAGTAATATAAATTATTTGTATTCTATGCAATAATATTCACAACTTTAAGAAACAAGATTCTCATTCAAAACTTCCAGAAATGTAAGGTATATAATAGTAAATCTAAATAATGTGTGCAAGATGTTCATAAAAAACATTTTTTATTTAATTCAGAAGCATTAACCAAGAACTAAATACATGAAGTGATAAAACCAACTTAAAGGATTTCATATAATAAAGGTGCTTATTCTTTCCAAATCCTTTTTTAAATTTGTTTATTTTTATTAAATGTATTTGATTTACTTATTTTTTTGACAATGTTGGCTTTCTTTTCTTGGGTGTAGACCCCACAGAATTTCCACCACTAATTCCCCCTGGCCCATCACGAGGGTCCTTTTTGTTCTTCCTACCTTTGCCTTGGTATCTTTCCCACTCTAAAATCCTTTTAAAGACTCAAACTGACCTGGCCTGAATGCCAAAAGTGTTTTTTTTGTTTGTTTGTTTTAGAAAATGAGAAGTAATATGAAAATTCCAAAGGCTAAGAATAGTCAAAATATTCTGAAAATCAAAGAACACAGAAACTTAGAATTATTATAGAGTATGAGATAAAATAAAAGACTCAATGAAACAAAATGAAGAATAGAAATAAATGCACAATTGCATGTATATCTGATATATGAAATGAGTGGCACTACAAATCAGTGGAGGTAGATATTTAAATGATGTTGAAAAGATTGTTGTATATATATATATATATATATATATATATACACATATATACTTTAATAAAACTGAATCCTGGCCCTCCCTGGTGGTGCAGTGGATTAAAGCACAGCACTGAGAAGCTAAAACCACTTCTGCATGAGTTCGGTTCCCGCCTGCCCCGGTGACCACATGGCGTGGCAGACCTCTCCTGACCCGCCCGCTGTTCCCCTCAGCAGTGTACTTCATTGATCTGCCTGTTCTGTTCCCCACTCTGTCTCTGGTGAAGCCTCTCGCCGCCCCTGAGCCTCTGGCCTGTACCCCAGTTCTGTATGCACAAATAAATAAATCTTAAAAAAAAAAAAAACTGAATCCCTATCTCAATCGAAAAGTCAACCAAAATGGGCCTCCCTGATGGCTCAGGGCTTATGTATCAGCATTACCAAGCTATCATTAGCCACTGCAACAGGAGTTTGATCCCTGCAAGGGAGGTGACCCACATGATGTAGTTAGACCTCTCTTCTCTCACTCACTGTTCAGTTCCCCACTCTGTCTTTGGTCAATCCTCTCAACTCCCTCCATCTCTGGCCCATACTCCAGTTCTTGTACGCATAAATATATTTTAAAAAATAGATCTAAAACATAAAGTAAAAACTTTTTTTTAAAAAAGTTAAAGACCAGCCCTCCCTGGTGGCACAACACTAAAAAGCTAAAGCCACTTCAGCATGAGTTCTATCCCCAGCCCCAGAGGTGACCCACATGGCACAGCAGACCTCTCCTGTCTCAGCCACTGCTCCTCTCAGCAGTGTGTTTCAGTACCTCTGCCTGTTCTGCTCCCCACTCTGTCTCTGATGAATCCTCTCACCACCCCTGCACCTTTGGCTTGTCCCCCAGGTCTGTATGCACAAATAAATATATCTTAAAAAAAAAAAAAGTCAAAGGCCTACCAGTTTTTTTGGTAAAATTGCGAGCTTTCTTTTTGTTGCTATTTAATATGATTATTGTTTTATAATACTATGTAAATTTCAGGAAAAGAGTTTCAAACCTCAATAAATGTATATGTCACACCATACCCATTACCACAATATATTGCTACCATTCCCCTAACCTGTGCACCCTCTCTACTTCCTGCTTTCTCCCTTCTGGTAACCAACAGTTTGTTGTCAGTAACTAAGGGTTTGTTTTTGCTTTGACAAGCTGATTCTAAAGTGTATATGGCAATCAAGAAGCATAGAGGAGATAAAACAATTTAGGTAAAGAAGAAGTGGAAAATTAATTAGAAAATTACCATCAAACTACAATAATAAAAGCAGTATGCACTGGTATCAAGGGAGACAAATAGATCAATGGAATAAAATATAAAGTCCAGAAATATACCCATAAATATTCCTTCTCAATTGACTTTTAACAAATTGGGAAATGACGAAGTGGGAAAGGAACTTCAACCCTTTCCTCACCAGATGTACAATGATTAACTCACTTGTAGAAAAATAATGTTTCCAGAAAAAAAGTAGAAAATCTTTGAAAACTTGGTTAGGATTTCTTAGAAAAGAGCACTTACCATGAACCATAAAAGAATACTTAGTAAAATGAACTTCATAAAAATGTAAAGGTTCTGCTTCATGAGAGACCTTTGAGAAAATAAAAAGGCAAGTAAACAATCTATATAATAAAATAAACTTTACAACTCAATGATAGAAAGACAAAAATAATGTGAATACACAAAAACATTTTGTTAGATAATTTATGAAAAAGTATCAAAGACCCTAAGAAAAGTATTATTTAGTGACAAATGTAATGCAATATACACAGATGTTGAACTACAGTACTGCATACCCAAAAACTTAATATATGTTAAAAATCAACATTACTCCTATATGTTTTTCAAAGCCAAATGAGTAGAAGTGCCATGTTTTTTAAAAGACCAGAAATCACAGAAAGTTTTCCACCATGATTCATCTTAAGAAAACTTTATTGTGAAATCCCAATAAGATACACAGAATATCTAAGATTAGAAAGACAAACACTATATGATTTCATTCACATGGGGTATATATGAAAAGCAAACAGATACATTACTAACCATGAATTAATAATTACCAAAAAGGAGGGTGGGTAAATCAGGGAAAAGGGGACAGTGATCGGTCAAGGATAGACTTGGACTATAACAGTGAACTAAATAGAATTAAAACAAAGGATGATTAAAATAATGATGCACACTTTAAAGTTACAAAATGTTATAAAGCAATGTTATGTCTATACAATAAATATATGTATATACATGTTTTTAAAAGACTGCTAACTCCAAGTATTACTGAGAATGTGTTACAACCAAAACTTGCATATATTGTAGGTGGAAAGGCAAATTAGTGCAAAAATTTTGGGTAAGAGTCTGGAAGTTTCTTCTAAAAATTACCATACTTTTCTTTATCAGTTCCATATTCTTGATATCAAATTTAAATATAATACCAAGATCCTTGATAAGCTTTTTTTTTTTTTACAATTTGAGAATGGGAGTGAATATCTTTAATAAAACATCAATTTCTCTTTTTTTTTTTGAAAAGCAGCTAAGAGGGTTTATATATAGAGAGAGAGAGATATAGATATAGATATAGATATAATAGTTTTGCTTTTACATCTTTTTGTGCATTTTTCCATCTAGTTGCAAACTTGGTCTTACCATCACCAAATCATCCGTGTGCCATCACCATAGTCCAGTGCATTTCCCTGTTTTTGATCCCATTCCTCACTCCACCACTACAAAATGTCTCTGGTATAGAGCTGTTCAAACGCCAGATGGGCAACTTCTTGTTTGTGTAACTCAGGGCAATTTCTTAGTGTATCTATTGACGTTTATCTTATGACCCAATATGTGGTCAGCCCTAGAGAATGATCCATGTGGATTTGAGAAAAATGTGTTTTCTGGGGTGCAGTATTCTATAGATGTCTGTTAGACCCATGTTGTCCAGGTCCTTGTTCAGAGCTTTAGTGTCTTTGCTTATTTTTTGTCTTGTTGATGTGTCATTTTGGAGAGTGGCATGTTGAAGTCTCCTACTATGTATGTATTCTCTCTGATATACGTTTTCATAGATGACAGTAGTTTCCTGATATATTTTGGTGCTCCTTCATTTGGTGCATATATGTTGATGACTGTTATGTCTCCTTGTTGTATTGTCCACTTAATCATAATGCAGTGGCCTTCTGTGGCTCTTTTAACCTTTATGTGAGTATTACAGGCTCACATAAAGAAACAAGAAATAATTCAAAGTCTATTTTATATGAGAAAAGTATAGCTGTTCCTGCCTTCTTTTTTGATCCATTTGCTTGTAGAACTGTTTCCCATCCTTTTATTTTCAATCTGTTTTTATCTTTTGCAGTTAGTTGTGTTTCCAGCAGACAGTAGGACGTTGGGTTCTGTTTTTTTAATCCATCCTGCAAATCTGTGTCTTTCTATTGATGAGTTTAAGCCACTTACATTTAGAGATAATATTGATATACTGGCACCTCCATTTGCCATTTTGTGCCTTTTGTCTTTTTATTCCTTGTTTTGAACTGTTCTTGTTCATTCTTCTGTTGGATTTGGTTTGAGGGCTTCTTGTAGTATTTTTTTTGGAATGGGGGTTTTAATCATGACAAAATTGCAGAGTTTCTGTTTGTCTGAAAATGTCCTTATTCTTTCTTCATAGAGGAAGGAGAGCTTCACAGGGTAGAGTATTCTTGGTTGACATTTAATGCTCTGGAGTTTGTTGAGTATGTCCCTCCACTCTCTTCTTGCCCGTAGTGTTTCTTCAGAGAAGTCTGATGTCATCCGGATTGGTTTCCCTTTGTAGGTTATTTGTTTCTTCCCTCTTGTCATTCTCAATATCTTTTCCTTGTCTTGAAGTCCTGGTAGTTCTACTATGATGTATCTTGCTGTATTTCTCCTATCGTCATGGTAGTTTGGTATTCTTCTTGCTTCTTTGATATCTACTTTCATCTCCTTCATATTAGGAAGTTCTCTTCTATTATCTCTGTGAATGTTTTCTCAATTCCTTGGCCTTTCTCTTTGCCTTCTGGGATACCTGTAACTTTGATGTTTCCTTTCCTAATGGTGTCAGGTCGCTCTTGAAGTGTTTCTTCATTCCTTTTCCTTTTTACTTCTCTTTCTTTTTCTGTTTTGATTGTCTTTATTTCTGCATCTTCGAGGGAGCTGATTTGTTCTTTCATCTATTCTGTTTTCATTACTTTTCCTAGCATTCTTTATCTCCTCTAATGGCCTTTTCATCTCCTGCATTTCTTCTATTCCTTTTTTTAATGTCTCATTTTCTTTCTTCAGTTCGTTGATTGCTTGTCTCATATCGTTATTTTTCTTTTTCATTTCTTTCATTCATTTCCTTGTTTGCATTCTTCAACTCCTTGATGGCTTGCCTCATTTCATTTTTGTCCTTCTCATCTTCTTTTTGTTTGTTTATTATGATGATTCTGAATTCTCTATCTGGTAGACTGAGCAGTTCTTCTATTTCTTTGGTGGTTTTTGCTGATTGATCTTTTCGTGGTGAATTTCCCCCCTGTGGACTTGCTAGAATATTTGCTTGGCTTCTTTTCCCTGTCATGTATTTTCTAATGTCTGAAAATGTCCTTATTCTTTCTTCATAGAGGAAGGAGAGCTTCACAGGGTATTACTATTATTGACCGACATTGTTTCTGGATGTTCTTTCTGGGTTGGCAGAGGTACTTCCAGACACTTCAGTTGTTTTGTTTCAATATTTCCTGTTTTTCCAGCCCCACTGTGTGGAATTATGTCCTTTGTCTCCACCAGTGATAATCAGGGGACTCTTGTGGTGTTCAGCTTCTTCTGGTAACACATTGAATCCTTGTCTCTGGAAGGTGCCTGTTGATCTTTGTAGCTTTCTGATGTCCTGGGTTCCCTCTATGCTTGGATGCAGCTGTGGGGAGTGGGGCTCATTAGATGTGTTGCAGCTGGGCCTGTGATTGAGCCAGTTATTGGTTTTGTTTACTTTCTGAGCACTGTGAGCCTTGCAAGGCAGTGCCTTACTGGTTCACAAGTCTTCCAGCCACTGCTGTCCAGTAACACCTTGAATCCTAATTCTGCACCCCCCCCCCAGTTATGCAAGCTGCCAGTCCTGCCTCAAGGCCTCCAGGGCTCTTTGTGCCCACTCAGAGCTGTTTCTCCCTGAGCAGTCTTTTCCTACTGCTTGAGGGAGTATTTGATCCATGATAAGTTTTTAAGAATACTTATACTTTTTAAAAAGTAGGCCCTCCCTGCTGGTGCAGCGGATTAAAGCACAGCACTAAGAAGCTAAAGCCACTTCAGGATAAGTTCGATCCCAACGCTGGAAGTGACCCACATGGTGCAGCAGACCTCTCCTGACCGGCATGCTGCTCCCCTCTGCAGTGTACTTCGTCAATCTGCCTGTTCTACTCCTCACTCTGTCTTCGGTGAAGCCTCTCACCACTCCTGCACCTCTGGCCTGTATCCCAGTTCTGTGTGCAGAAATAAATAAATCTTTAAAAAAAAAGTATATGTGATATTAATATGACCAGTGATCAGAACTAAAATGATGCAGTTTAGAAAAATTACATTTATCTTGTGATTCAGCAGTTCAACTCCTACTAATTACTTACATGTGTGAATGTTCATAACAACTTTTTCATAACTACCTGTGATTTTGGAAATTACCTAATGTTTATCAACTGAGTAATGAATAAAAATAGAGGTAGAAGTTCCACAATGCCACAACAATCAAATCTAATATACACACAATAGATGAATCTTAACAATATTATAGTATGTGAAAGAAGGTAGATACAAAATAAAGTATAGTGAACTTTCATATTTGTATGAAAGGTAAGGAAAGGTAAATCTAAATAACAGTGGTGGGAAGCAGGTCAATGGTTGCTTGGGACCATGGTGGGTGTTATTGTCTAAATGTTGGTATTTCCCCCAACCCACAACTCATGTTGAAATCCTCAGTATGATAGTATTAGGAAGAGGGGTTTTGAGGTTTTAAAATTATTTTTTAAAGCGTTATTGTATTTATTTCTGCATACAAGAACTGAGTGTTAGCCAGAGGTACAGGAGGTGAGAGGATTCACTAGAGACAGAGTGGGGAACAGAACAGGTGGACATAATGAAGTACACTTCTGAGGGGCAGCAATGGTGAGACAAGAGAAGTCTGCTGCAACATGTGGGCTGACCCCTCGCTGGTGTTGCAGTAGTTGGCATAGCTTGATAGCACTGAGTCTTTAACTCCCTGCACCACCAGGGGTGCCCCTTTGAGAGATTATTGAATCATGAGGATAAAACCTCAGAAATGGAGTTACAGGTTTACCCCACTCCTTGAAAGTATAAATCTTCCTATGAAAACTTTTCTACATCAAAATGGGATAACACGAAGCACAATTATTATTAATTAATATGGAAAACTTTTGGAGAGTTCCCAAGCCAAAAAACAACCTACCAAACCATACCAAAGAGCACATCAAATACTAAAATAGTACCAACACATAGTGAAACAGGAAGGAAATAAATGCTAAATACAAAGTCTGAAGTAGTAGTTCCCAAGGAAGAAGCTTGGCAGTGCCACACTACATGCTTGGGGTGCTCAGTACCTCTCTGATGGCTGCTGTAAAACACTGATTTCTACTTTTGACTTTCATCTTTTGTCCTCTTTATATTTCTTTCAGTTAGTGAAAACAGCTGCTAGCAAAGGTGTCCTACAAGAACAAAGTGGCTTAGCATGAACTTTCAAGAAAACAGGGAACACCTGTAATGTGTCTATAGGAGGAGACTTCCCTTCCACTTTCCATTTGCCATGTGAGAACACGACACTCATGTGGCCACATGCAAGCAAGAAAGCAGGTCCTTACCAAACACAAGATATGCCAGCACCATGACCTTGGGGTCCCCAGGCCCCAGAACTGTGAGATATAGATGCATGTTTCTAGGTAATTTGTTAAAGCAGCTTGGACTAACTAAGAGAGCAGGTAGGTATTGCCTGTCAATGGAATGAAGAAATTGTGTTGAGTAATGGATGTATTCTATGTGATGTCTGTGTATGATGTTTACACAACTGCATAGTTCACATTAAGCCACTTTGTTCTTTTAAGACACCTTTGCATCTATTTTCACTAACTAAAAGAAATATAAAGAAGATAAAAGGTGAAAATCAAAATTTGAAGAGAGTCATCAAATTTTATAGTTACAATTGGTGAATTTAATCATAGCTAAGTTTGGCATTTGACACACTACATGTAGTTAGTTGCTCTTCAGCAAAAATAAATTTGATTAAATAAGCATAGTAAAAATAGTGTACTAAAATTCTGGGCAATTATATGCAAAGTTAGCTAAGATCATCATGCTGGCTAGGTAGAAAGTGCAGGTGCTGAATTTATTTGACTTTCTAAAGTGAAGTACACATCCTTAATTAAGCTGATAAGAAAAGATACTACACTTGATCTTAACCAAAAAACTAGATGTGATCTATATATTTAAACACCAAGTTTAACCACCAACACAGGACACAGTAGAAAGAAAACATAAATTCAAACAGTTTAGAGAAATAAGGGAATTTTTTTAATCCATCCAAAATAATGCAAGGTTTAACATAGCATAACATTATGTTAAATGTTATGTTTACTATAAGAAAACAGTTTAAGGCCTCCCTGGTGGTTCAAGAGGTTAATTCTCAGCACTATGAAACTATTGGCAGCCACTCCACAAGACCCATCCCCAGCCAGGGAGGTGACCCACATGGAGCAGCAGACTACCTCCCATGTCTCTCTATCAGCTCCCTCAGCAGTGTATTTCAGTGGATCTGCCTGCTCTGTCCCCACTCTGTCTCTGGTGAATCCTCTCATTTCCCCCACACACACCTCTGACCAATAGCCCAGCTCTTGTATGTTTAAATAAATAAAGTAACTCTTTAAAGAAGGTTTTAAAAGCACAAAATGAAGCTATTTAAATAAATCTAAATATACAAAAATAATTACACAGATGTAAGTGAACTCAAATTGCTCTATAAAAGATGGCATCCTATGTGCCAAGGATGGTTCACGGCATGAAGAATAGAAAGACAAGGGGCTTATGGAGAAGTGAGAAGCCAGGAAAATGGCTATTCAATCACCAGTACCATGAACTATGCATGAGAGCAGACTGTATCCCAGGGCGTTACCAGACGCAAAAGGCATGATCCCCTCTGTGGTGAAAGGGGTGATTTACTCAGGTTAAGTAGTAGTGGAAAAGTAGACTTGACAGAGGGATCAGCCTGAGCAGAAGCACAAAGGAAAGGCACAGCATGCTGTTTTAAAGATAATACAAAACTTCATGTCCCTACTCTGGTTAGTGAGCTTTGAGGAATGATGAACTGATACTCTTTTACAACTACCGATCATGGCATCATTTCATTCTCCACTGAGCAATACAGCATCCTGAAAGAGAATAATTTTGAGGATGGAATCTAATTCAGTGAAATCAAGTCACAATGGAAATGAGCAACTATGGGTAAATAAGGATTTTTAACTTCAAATATGCCCAAGACTTAAAGAGTTAGTATATTTGTTAGTACACATATCCAAAATATATAAGATCTCATAAAAGTCAATAGGAAAAACAAATAATTCAATTAATATATGGGCAAGTGACCTGAATAGACACAAAAAAGAAGACACACAGATGACCAATAAGTACATATAAATGCTCAACATCACTAATCACAAGGAAAATGCAAGTCAAAGGGACAATGAAAGGTCACCTCATGTCTTTTAGAATGGCTATGATCCAAAAAATGGGGGATCACAAGTATTGGTGAGTGTAGAGGAAAAAAAAACCTGTGTATTCTTAATGGAATTGCAAATTGGTAGAGCCAGTATGGAGTTTCCTCAAAAAATTAAAATATAACTAATACATGATTCAGCAATTCTACCTGCTGGTCTATATCTGAAGAAAACAGAAACACTAGATCTATACCACAATGCTCAGAGCAGCATTACTTATAACAACAAGACATGGAAACAACTTAAGATGAATGGATAATGACATTGTAGTATATGTAGAAAAGGAATGTTATTCAGTCATAAAAAGAAGAAAATTGTGTGAGAACATAGATGGAGCTAGAAGGTATTATGCTAAGTGAAATAAGTCAGACAGAGATAGACAAACACTATAGATCTTACATATGTGTGGAATCTAAACAAAAAAAAAACAAGCTCAAAAAGATGTCAAATTTTAGCTTTTCTTTATATCTATAGTAGTTAAGGGATGTTAATGTAACTTGTGGTAATCACTTGAACATATTTACATCGAATCAATATGGTGTATGCTTTAAATTTATAGACTGTTCTCTGTCAACACATCTCAAGAAAAATGGTGGGAAAAGATGGATCATTGCTATATTTTTATCACTTTAATATTTCAAAGATAATTTCATGTTATTTTGCTAGTATTTACTAATAATAAAAATTAGATTATGACTTTAAGAGAATTTGTTATTTGAATTGTCAAAATTACTAAATTTTTAAAATGTCTGTAACTGTCCTATTTGCTATTTAAAGACTTAGGACTTGAAGAGGTGGTATTTCAAGATGGCATGATCAGACTATTGGCAGCCTCTCACAGCTCACTAGCAGTGAGCTTTCTTCTCAGAAGAAAGCCAGAACAATCCGTGTGCATAAACTCCCCAAGACATCTAACAGCATCTTTACCATCATCATGCTTCTAGTATGCTTTATTGCTCAAGACAAAAAAAAAAAATATTTTCTGATTCCTCTATTCTTTAGTCATGTCTCAGGCTTAATTAGTGATATTGCTAAATCCTGGGAATTTATAGTGCTTCTCTCTCTCTCTTTCTCTCTCTCTCTCTGTCTGTGGGTGGAATTTGCCATTAGCAAAGGAAGGCAAGGAAGAGAAATACAACAGGAGAATGCCTCTTCTGTGTAATGTGCTGTGTGTGTGTTTCTCATCTGCCAATCAATCTTCACAAATCAAACCTTACTAGTATTGATAGTAAGAGTTTATTAACATCAACATATATTGATGTTAAATGCACTGTGTCATTTGATTTTCATCCCAATTCTATGAAGTTAGCATATTATTCTCCCCATCTTATAGATTTTAAAAAACTGAGACTTGGAGAACTTCAGGGGACAAGTAAGAAGTCATGACATTAAGAATGAACTCCTGTAGATGCAAATTAAAACCACAATGAGATACCACCTCACCCCAGTGAGAATGGCACATCTTCAAAAAACTAGCAACAACAAATGTTGGCGAGGATGTGGAGAAAAAGGAACTCTCCTGCACTGCTGGTGGGAATGCAAACTAGTACAACCACTATGGAAAACTGTTTGGAGTTTCCTCAAACTGCTAAATATGGAGCTTCCTTACGACCCAGCAATCCCCCTCCTAGGTATCTACCCAAAAGACATAAAAATACTGATTGAAAAAGATACCTGTACCCCCATCTTTATTGCTGCTTTATTTACAATTGGAAAAACATGGAAGCAGCCCAAATGCCCAAAAGTAGATGACTGGATTAAAAAAGATGTGGTACATATATACAATGGAATATTACTCAGCAACCAAAAAAGAGAAACACATGTCTTTAGCAGTGACTTGGATGGAACTGGAAAAGATCATGCTTAGTGAGATAAGCCAGAAAGAGAAAGAAAAATACCGGATGGTTTCACTCATAGCAGGAGTATAATGGACCAGGTGGAAAATAACAAAAATATTGAACAACCATATACCAGAGACATTTTGTGGGGGTGGAGTGGGGAATGGGAACAAAAACGGGGTGGGGGGAGGGAAATGCACGGGATTATGGTGATAGCACATGGGTGACTTGGTGATGGGAAACCTGCGGGGATTACAATTGAGATGGAAAAAAAAAAGCACAAAATGATGTAAAAATAAACTTTTGTAATTAAAAAAAAAAAAGAATGAACTCCTGTTAAGCTTCCCAATGGCAATACTTGTAACCTCGATGCAAAAGTCCTCCCCATGGATCAGAAAACATTACTTGCAATTTATAGGTGAGGGTATAGGTTCAAAATGTGCCCAGATAACACATTTTAAAAGGAAGACTCATGGCCTGATTTCAGCTGTGTCACCCACTAAATTCTACATTACTTTGTTGATGCAAACAAGTTTTCAGGTTGGACCTCTGCTGTTTTTCCACTTGGGTCTTCATACAGGACTAAATTTGAGAAGTTTATTCCACAGAGGCAGGGACCACATGAGGTTAAATAAAAATGGGTTGGGATGAGTCACACCTCCTCACAAGCAGAAAGACATATCTAAGCGTCTGGCCCAGATGACTCAGGGGGAGTGTCTTGGTATTTTAGATGGGATGATAATAGTAAGTCCATGCTTTGTGCTACAAACCTGCCTAAGTTTCTCTTCCTCAGGAATCTTCTTGCAAGAGGGCAAATGACGTGGTTTTTGTCTTTCTCGGCTGCTTTTTTGGGTTTCTCTTCACTATCGCCCAACCAAGAACATAAGAGAACACATAGCACAGGAGAGAGGACTTGGGTTTTTCATCAGCCACCCGAGGAATGCAGCCAATCTGGACACTTGTCCCTCACAGTGGGCCCCAGCTCCAGCAGCGCAAGCATCACCTGGGAGCATATGAGAAATGTGGAATATCAAGACACAGCCCAGACCTACTAAGTCAAAACCTACTTTCAACAAGATCCTTAGGTGATCTGCATGTACTGGAAGTAGAAGGATCTTTAGTGTAAAGCATAACTAACATGCCAAGTCAGTTTCCTGAAATAAGAATGATAAAGAGGATATTTTAGAGGGTGAGAATAAATGCAAGGTCTTGATGCAGAACTTGACTCGATGTAGGTATTTAATAGAAAAGGTCAATTGCATTGTTATGGGTGTTATTATTCCAATCCTCATTATTTAGAAATCTTGTCTGTTTTCCCTATTCTAAAGATCTTTCCCATTTAAAAAGCTTGGTAAATTTTCTTCATCAGAATAAGTAAACTAAACCCATCTTTGGTAGACTAAACCTGTCTTAATACCATTGATTAGTCAGTGACTTCTAAATTATACCTCTAGCCTGAATGTTTTCTCTTAAATAACAAATTCATGTTTACAACCACTTAGTAGCCATCCACAGCAATCTGTATCATTCTCTGTCTTCCTTCACCTCCTTACTCAACAAGTCACATTCTCAGTGAGGCCTGCCCAGAGCATCCTAAAGTTTCAACCTCACTCAAATAATTCACATCTCCTCTTCCTAGTTCACTTCTGCCTCTTAGTCCTTGTCATATTTAATAAATTATATACTTTTATTTATATGTCTTATTTGCTATTTATTTATTTATGTCTCTTCTTTATTAATTTCCTCCACCACCCTGAGTGCAAGTTCCACAAGGTGATACTTCTAGTGTTTTCCACTGTCTCTCCTATGCATAGAACAGTGCATAACTTGAAGCTGTTACTTAATAATCACTCAACAAACATATGATTCCACTTTACATTGAAGGATCTCAAGCTCAGGATGGACCTCCCCATTGTCACAGAACTGGTAAGACACTGCCTCTGTTGGTCACCTTACATTTCAGCTTTCATTTTTGCAAGTGACATTTGTGGGGACTCCGTGCTGTTTCTTGAACAGGACTACATTCTCTACAGACATGATAAAACACAGTTGAAAGATAACGAAATGTCTGGTCTCGTCTTGCTTGAGAAAATTTGCTTCAAAAGATTTTGTTTCAGCGAATTTGAGTCATGGCAAAAAAAAAAAAAAAAGGGGAAATAAATATGCTTCTGCCTCATTTCTTCCTGTCATGCGGTTTTTCCTCTGCCTCCACAAGCAGTTCTAGAATATTCTTCCTGCAGAATGAGCATAGGAAGTAGAGGCTTGTCACATCCTATATCTCCCCTAAAAAGTCTTGTTTTAGGAAAAACATTTGCTTTGTTTTGTTTTGTAACTAGCCAGTAAAAGGTAAATGTTTTGCCTCTTCCTATCACTAAGCCCTTGGGTGTAAAACTTGTGGAGAGGTGTTATGACTTGTGCAAAAGTTAATTCCCAATTTTGCCATTTTCCTAGCCATGATTGGGACAGCCCTGAGTTTTATTTTCTTTATCTCCAAAGTTGAGATAATAGCACTATTTTGGAGGGTTATTACAGCTATTAAAGATATACACAAGTTGTTATGTAAAGCTACTGTTTCTGATAGCAGTAAAACCAGATATCATTTGTAGCATTAACTGCAACTAATTTACTCTAATAGTAAAACAGATATAAGCTTACCTGGGGGGAAGGGGGGTGTGGAGAAAAGAGCTTCAGAGTCTTGATGGATGTCACATTAATGTATAAACAATTTGCACATATTATTTATGGGTCTCACAATGACTCTGCTAGTTAAGTGGATTTAACTGCATCTCAGAGATGAAAAACTCAGCTTCAGAGATGGTTGAGAATTGGTGAATTGGTTTGGGCTCCTACAGTCAGAAAAGGCAGAATGAACATCCCAAGGCAAACCTAATTCCAAAGAGCCTGTTACTTGTACCAGATCAGTACTTCCTTCATCCTACAGATTCCCGAGGCCCTCATTCTTCCCTCCAGGAGCTTCCCTATAGTAGGCTTTCCGAGTCTGGGAAAATAGCATCACTGAAACAGCCCCAGCCATCACTCAAAAGGAAAATTAGTAATCAATCCCACTAATTTTGCTTTCCTAAGGTATTTCATATCCATTTTGTCCTCTCCTGTTTTAATGGTACTGCCCATTCAGATGTTCTGTGTCTCTTATCTGACCCAGTAAAATTTCTTTTTAGTGGCCTCTGCCTCCAATTTTCCTTTTTT
>NW_004567112.1:54819131-54830746 GCF_000260355.1 Condylura cristata
AAAAAAAAAATGCTTTCTCAGACAGCTGTCTCATAAGGCACACTGAACACAAGTGAGGAAGTTCTCTTGCTCTGAATTCCTTAAAAGTTCCCAACTTCCTAGAAAGAAATTGACAAATGTTTCATCACACCACAGCATCGTCTGTTCAAGCTCAGCTCCTGCCATGTCGATCATGGGCCCTTGGCTTCATCACAGTGGGCTCCTCAGTGTCCCCCAAGTATGCTGGAATTGGCCATACTTGTCCACATCGTTCTTTAAACTGTTCTCTGGCTATTACAATGCTTCTCATATGCATACTCACCTTGCATACAGGAGTGTGAGTGGGAAGAGAATTTTTTGAAAACCACTTAGCAAAAGTGTTTGTGACAATATAAATACTTATGCTTATATTCCACTTCTAGAATTTATCTCAAGGACAATTTTAGAGATGAACATACATATGTACACTGCTGTCTATTTTTTAAAGTCATATACAATAGGGGCTTTATTAAAGTAAATTATGATGCATACATATATAATAGTATCTACTAAAGAATCATGATTCTAAAATATTTAGTGCCATGAAAATGTCCTCACAGTAAAGAACTGGGGATCTATGTGTTTAAAAGATGTGTTGTTCTTCAATGCCCCAAAACAAATGATTGGATGAAGAAGATTTGGTATGTATACAATGGACTACTACTCAGCAATCAAAAGAGATAAATTCTCTTTGTAGCAACATGGATGGAGCCAGAAGGGATTATGTTCACCAAAATAAGTCAGAAGGAAAAAGAAACATACTGGCTGGTTTCACTTTGAGGAGAAATATAGAGTAACCAAAGAAGGGATCAGGAAAAAAAAATTAAAAAGACAAAACTGCAGCAAGCCATAAATCGAGACATACAGGAGGGTAGGAGGAGGAGAAGAGTCAAAACAGGGGAGGAAGTAGAACAACGGACTGTGGTGGTGGTTCACGGATGGCATGGGACTACACCTGAGAGAAGAAATCAGTAATCATACAAAAATGAACAATGATGTAAAATATATTTTTAATTAAAATAAGAATAAATAAAATATATGGTTTTTTTTAAAGATTTACTTATTTGTGCATACATAACTGGGATACAAGCCAGAGGTTCAGGGGCGGTGAGAGGCTTCACCAGAGACAGAGTGGGGAGCAGAACAGGCAGATTGATGAAGCACACTGCTGAGGGGAGCAGCGGGCACACCATGTGGTCACCTCCGGGGCAGGCGGGGATCGAACTCATGCAGAAGTGGCTTTAGCTTCTTAGTGCTGTGCTTTAACCCACCGTGCCACCAGAGAGGCCAAAATATATGTTCTTTTAAAGTCAATTTTGCCAAGAAAAAACATATAGAGGCATGTATCTTTGTGTAAATTCACTTAAGTTTGAAAGATTATATATGAAATGCAAAGGTTGATTAGTTTTCAGTGTAGAAATCTTAAATTATGTTAATATTCTTTATTATGTTTTTGTATTTTCAAGATGTATACTTTTAATTTGTACAACATGTAATTCTGCTCCTCAAAACTCTTTCTTAATTCTCTAATATGAATAAATTCTTCTTCCTGCACACAGTCTAATTTCACTATATATTGAAAAGTGGGGCGTTTATATGTTTTACTCCACAGCTAGACCTAGAGGTCTGAGTGTGGCTCTAGGGCTTACTCTCTAACACAAACTGACATATTCTAAATGTGTGTCCTTACAGGGAGCTTAGTGGGATTACTTCAAAACATGAGGGCAAGAAGAGAGATGTAAGCATATTTATAAACAGTTTCACATTTGACTGAAATGGGTCTCATGTGGGCTTTTGCAAGGAAACATTTGGAACTTAGTGCTCAAGATCAGAATGCCTGGCTTCTGGTTCTCATTCCCATCCCCATATTTCTATCTCCAGGTTAGCCCTGCAGTCATGAAGCTACGCTGTCCCCACACCCCTGCCTCCGCAGCCCCTCCAGGGGCCTCAGCCCTCACTCTAAAGTTTGCAGACCTTTACTACATACTCTTTGCAGTGAGAATCTTTTTAACTCTTAGCTACAATTCTCAAGACTTTCCACTCAATTATTGCCCTAATCTGAAGTTGTTTCATTATTCAAGTGGTTACTGGATCTCACATGCCCAAGAACTAACAAGGCCATTATTTCCAAAATGTCTCAGGAAAGTGAGTATTCGAAATCATAGTTTCATGTGGCCCATTTAAATTGCTTACTTGGGACCCTTCCTGGTGGCTCAATGGGTTAGGACAAGGCATTGCAAGCTAGCCACAGCTGTTTCAGTGCAATTTTCATACCCTGCCTGGGAGGTGACCCACATGGCACCACAGACCTCTCCTGATTCTCCTACAGCTCCCCCCAGCAGTGTACTTTGTCCATCTGCCTGTTTTTCTCCCCATTCTGTCTCTGGTGAACCTCTCAATGCCTCTGTACCTCTGAGCCTGTACCCAAATTCTATATACATAAATAAATAAATAAATCTTCAAAAAATAAATAAATTGCTTACTTGATTTTAATCAATTCTTTTAGGGGGGGCACCCTTTTCAGTCTCCTTTGTAGATATTTATGTTATGCTAACCATGAGCTTAACTGAGAGTATTCCTAAATAGTCTTTGAATGCTATTCTTACATATTTCTTTGTAAGGCCAAAATTAAAAAAAAAAAGAAGAATTTATGAAAGGGCAACTCCAGGTAAGATGAACCAACAGTCACAAAATTCCTTGATTTTGCCCTTTAATGATTCCAGTACATTCAGGCTGGTCAAAAGAAGGGGTTGAATTCACTAGCTGCAATAAGAATTTTCAAACATTAACAAAAGGCATCTGGTAACCAAAAGGAAACCCTTTATTCTGAGGTGTCCATACTTAGGAAAAATGTAAAAGAATATTGGTGGTAAGAAAGTTTGGAGTCATACAGTTGAGTCATTGAAAGTTCATGGCAAGATGAACAAGGTTAGTAAAATAAGAAGCCATGCAACTTTCAAGATTCTGTTTCTCTGTTTACTATAAAGAAAAAGATCCACCAAGGATAAGTTCCTAAAAGTCAAATAGCAAAAGAGACACAAGGAACTGGAAGGCCTTCAAAACTAGATTAAAAGATGTTGAGCCCAAACAGGATTCCTTTTGATAAAAAGAATGAAAATTATCTTTGACTTCAATTTCAACACATCTCATATTCAGTTGAAAAAGTAAGAGTGGGCCTAACATTAATTAATATAACCCCATTAATGAACTAATTTGTTTCTTTGCATCATCTTTCATTTTAGAAAATAAATGTTTAGTATTATCATGTAAGTGAAAAGATTTTTGTATGTGTTATAAGATATAAGTGTTATAGGATTTACAGTAGCAACAAATAAATAAATAGATGAGGGCAGAAGTAGAAAAATTAAATGACCCATACTGAAAATTTTTACCAGCAGTTAAAAAGAGTAGGGGAGAGCTACTTGCACTCACCTACATGCACAAGATAAAACTGTACACTTCCTGGCCCTCCCTGGTGGCGCAGCAGGTTAAAGCACAGCACTGAGAAGCTGAAACCACTTCCGCATAAGTTCAATCCCCGCCTGCCCCGGAGGTGACCACATGGCTCGGCAGACCTCTCCTGACCCTCCCGCTGCTCCCCTCAGCAGTGTCCTTCGTCGATCTGCCTGTTCTGCTCCCCACTCTGTCTCTGGTGAAGTCTTTTGCCACCCCTGCCTCTGGCCTGTACCCCAGTTCTGTATGCACAATTAAATAAATCTTAAAAAACAAAACAAAACAAAACTGTATACTTCCTTGTGTCTATCACCATGTGTAAAATTCCTGACGTGATCATTTATATAACCCACAAAAACAGCAGTTTAATATAACTTAACAACTATAGGGGGAAAATGTACAAAGATGTATATTTACCAATAGCAAGATTTCTCTCTTAGGATTATTTGAATTTTTATAATGTGAATTATACGTACATTTCTTACATAATTAAAATTGTGTGAAATTTACATTCACAAATGAAGGAAGAAAAAAGACAGGGAGGAAAGCATCAAGCTATCCAGAGGGCCATGCAAATTAGGAAACAGTGGAGAAAAGAAAAAGGGGAATTTTGAAGACAGAGACATGGAGTGAGATATACAAGAAAATTTTAAGCATCGTTATGATCAAGTATATGTACCACCACTACTGAGATGTTTTCTTGCATTCCAGTAATCCCAAAATAGCAGCCATGAGACAAAGACAATAGAAGCTTCTATTCTCATTAGGCAAGAGAGGACGTGAGTGAGAAAGTATGAAACAGTGGTGCTTTGGTTGAGGTTCCAACAGATCATTCATGAGTCATAAGTAAAATGTCAATTGCCTTGTGGGGAAGATTTGTTTTGATGGTGAGACAGAGTAAGGAATTATACACACACTTTACATAAGTGATTAGACAATGCGGAGGTGGGGGAGGGGAAGCTCTATGATGCAAGACTGTTAATTCCAAATATCTTGGTGTTCTCTCCCAGGTCATGCCCTGGGGGTTGTTAAGGTGTATTATACATGTAAAGAACCCACTAAGTCATGGCTAGCTTGACTTTTTATGATCACTTAGCTTTTAAATTTAGTGGTTTACTTTGGGTGAAAATGACTTTGGAGCTTTGATGGAGACCTGAGAGCTAATAATTGTGTCCCTCTAAGTAAGTGTGCACTGTGGGTTGCAGACAGTGGAATTGGCATCTTATAGGTATTATCTCTTCTAGTTCACACAGTGATCCCCTTAGCATCTGCAGTTATGAATTTAGAGAGTCTTCCAACCTATATAAGACTGACAGGGGAATATTAATCTAAAGCCATATACTAAAATAGAGCAAATATATTAATAAGCACATGCTTATGGATGCATGCATTGATAAAGTTACTATACATGCTATACTTGTAATTATGCAAAAGAAAATAAAGATATTATGTAAGGACACAGCTGTGGATTCTTCAACATGTCTACTCATACACAGTAGCTTTTCTATAAAGTTGTCAACTTTGCCTCCATCATGTTGTGAAGTTGTCCTGAGCCCTCCTTTGGATGTGGCACCAGCTCATAGCAATGATACTGCTCTACTAAATTGTCATGTCAGGAAATGCTGAAATAGAGAAAGTTAAGGGCTGACCTGTTATCACTTACAAATCTAATGTCATTTGGTTATCAAATGGATCAGCTAAATGATACCTGTCTGTAAAGCCCAAGGGAAAGAAAACAAGTAGAGAAATAAGTTTTGCCAGATAAGTCCTAGAAATCATTCTTCTGGGTCTTATCAGTGTTGGGCTCACTGATTTAACCTTGATTTGATGTAACAGAGGAGGTTCTACTTACTAAAATCAAAGTTCTTTCCCTAGCCTGGTGTCTATTTAGCCATAAGAAAAGAGCCAAGTTACGTGCCTCTTTTTTTTTTTTTTTAAGATTTATTTATTTGTGCATATAGAACTGGGGTACAGGCCAGAGGTGCAGGTGAGAGGATTCACCAGAGACAGAGTGAGGAGCAGAATAGGCAGATGGTCGAAATACACTGCTGAGGGGAGCAGCGGGCGGGTCAGGAGAGGTCTGCCTCGCCATGTGAATCTCCGCCATGTGAATCTCCTCCAGGACAGGCGGGGATCGAACTCAGGTGGAAGTGACTTTAGCTTTAACCCACTGCACCACCAGGGAGGGCCTGTTACTTGCCTCTTTGGCTCTCATTTGTTCAAATATAAAAAGAGGAATTAGAACTGAATAAGTGGTTATTAAATTATTTCATTTCCATTTCAGTTAAAAATGCTTTTTATTGTGGTTAAGAAAGCATATATCTTACTTAAGTTTTTAAGTACTGTCCAGTATTGCTATCCCCATTGTTGGGCCACAGAAATCTAGAACTTTTTTTTTTCAGGATTGAAATTCTATTCCTATTGATCAATGTTCCCTTCTTTCCAGTTCCTGGTAAGACAATTCTACTTTGCTTCTCTAAGTTTGATTACTTTAGAAACTTTGTATAACAGAATCCAGAAGTATTTGTCTTTTGGAATTGGCTTATTTTGCTAGTATAATATCCTCAAGTTTCTTTCAGATTGTAGCAGGTGACTGAATAATAGCCCATTGGTGTAGGTACCATATTTTTATGCCTTCATCTTAAATAAAGTTTCTTCTACATCTCAGCTATTATGGATAATTATGTGATGAAAATGGATATTTAAATATCTCTTTGAGAGCCTGTTTTGCATTCTTTTTGAAGAGACACCAGCCATGGATTACATGATCACATACTAACTGTTGTTCCTTTTTTTTTTTTTTTTTGAGAGATCACTATATTATTTCTTTTAAGATTTATTTATTTGTGCATACAGAACTGGGTATAAGCCAGAGGTAGGGGCCGTGAGAAGACTCACCAGAGACAGAGCGGGGAGCAGAACAGGCAGATTGGCCAAGTACACTACTGAGGCAAGCGGCAGGCAAGACAGAAGAGGTCTGCTGCGCCATGTGAATCACCTCCAGGCCGGAGATCTAACTCACACAGAAGTGGCTGCTGCTAGTTTGCAGTGCTGCTCTAACCCATTATACTGCTGGAAGGAGGTTGAGGGAGGCCGGGGAGGCTATATTGCTTTTTCTTTCATTTTCTTCATCTTTCCTTTCTTCTTTCTTTTTTAGCAAGACATAAGCTAAAGCTCCCCTTTATTTTCATGAATATACTTGTCACTTCTCATAAATGTGCCATTGTTAAGAAAGTAGCTTTATGGTGTTTCAGAGAGTTCAGGATGATGCATATCTGGCCATGTAAAATTAGTAACAAACTGCAAGATTATGCGACATCTGCCAGGGCTCCATACTAAACAAGGTCCTCATGGTATCACATAAAGTTACGCAATAAAAAAATAAGCTATAGATTGTTAACTCATAATATATTCTCAGTAGTGCTTATCACATATTTTATCAAGTTTCTCACCTGACATTTATAATATATGATGCAATCAGTTGTGAGATGCTGAAATTCATTCACAGGTGCCACAAAGTTTTGTTACTCCTCATTCAAAGTGATGACATTTTTTGAAATTAGTGCTATTTTACCACCATTCACAAGGGAGGAAATTGAAGCACAAAGAATTTGAATTATTCCTAAGCACACACACATGATTTGTCATGCAGTTAACCCTCAGTAGTATGTCTTACCATTCTAGGTGAAAAGATTTTTAGGTTGCTGGTACCAAAAGTTGGGCAAGAGTCAGCTCAGAGAGTAGAATGAGAGACTATTCAATGTACTTTTTTGGTTTTCCTAAGATCACCTTAGGAAAAAATTCTAACAAAAGTCTGGAGCTAAGAGGGGATGGTGGAGACAAGTTGAAGTGTGGGGCCTGATGGGATTGTAACAGATACAGGTTTCATAGCCTTCACCCCACCTCCAGATACTGGAACCAGAAATCCCATCAATACCATTGAGAAACACACTGGGGCTTGATGGTGAAGCTGAGCGGCCAGATTGGGATAAAAACGGACGTGTGGGCTCTAGGGGTTTCTTGGCCTGGTGGTCACGGCTGGTCGTTTGGCTCTCGGTCAGTTTTCAGTGTGCTATTGGAGTCCAAGTCAGAAGAACTTATAGGACACTCTAGTTAACTTGTGTTTCTCTCTCTCTCTCTTTCCTTGGGTTTTTCCTTTTCCTTTCCCCTTGTAAATAAACCCATTTTTGAACTCTTTGTGTGTGTCTGCAATACAATTGAATCTTAAACACGCAGATGAGGACCCACAGACAGGCAACCCAGTTCACACTGGGGTGCCCTGTAACAGGATCAGCTATTGCAAATTAGATTACAAGTGAAATGGAAGCCCTGGAATTGCCAGAGAGCGTATGAAGGTATCCTACAACTTGGCAGTAAAGAACCTGTTAAAGGAGGAAAAAGAAGGAAGAAGACACAAACTAATTCATCGCTGCCTGATCATTTTCCTGGGGGTTGACACTGTAAAATAATTTCTTGATATCAAACACATAATCATGCATCAATGAAAGCCAGCAGTTTTCTAATAGAGGACTGTACCGAAGATGAATAAGAAATTTAGACTATATTTAACAAGCATTTATTAATAGAAGGCTCTGGGCTAAGCTTGAGAATAAAGATAAAGTGCCACATACTGGATTCTATTGACAGCTTGTTTGGATTTTTTTTTAATATTTATTTATTTATGCATAAACTGGGGTACAGACCAGAGGTGCAGGGGCAGTGAGAAGATTCACCAGAGACAGAGTGGGGAGCAGAACAGACAAAATACAACTCCTAAGGGGAGCAGCTGGTGGGTCAGGAGAGGTCTCCCGTGCCATGTGGGTCACCTCTAGGGTGGGGATCGAACTCATGCTGAAGTGGCTTTAGATTCTCAGTGCTGTGCTTTAACCCGCTGTGCCACTAGGGAGGGCCCTTGTTTGGCTTTTTAAGTAATACTGTGTGGTGGTCAATAAAAGTAACTGGTTCCATGTAAATTATTTTAAAAGTTTGTACTTGATTTCATTAAATAAATCCACAATTTTGAACTAAAAGTATTGTGCTTGGGATACAATCATTTAGACTTTTTAGGTCTGTAACTTTAGGCATCTCAACCTTTGAAGTCACAATTTTTTCACTGATTCAAGAAGGATGATAAGATATGCCCTGACTTTCTCATGTATTGATTTTTGAATCAGCATAAAAATAAGACAGTGTATATGAAAATAAACTTTCATACCTGCTTGACTATAATCATTCACCTTTAATATTTTCCAACGTTAATTATCTGCATCAGTTATTTAAATTTCTTGTCATATTCCTAAGGAAATAAATCTATTTATTGAAACATAGGTTGATTTATTTTTGGGGAAGAGAGAAAATAAAAAAGTGAACAGGTTAATTTTTGATTTTCAGAGCAACAAAACTGAAAATTTAAAGCCTATGTTTTTTATTGTTATTCCATAAAACACACATGTTGTGCATGGGAATGATCTAGACAGAAAGATATTTGGCTCCAGTTCCTCAACAAGTGTGATTTTTCTGGTTCCAGTGGGAATGAAATCACTTACCCATTTGGATTCATCTGGTCCTTAGACCAGAGTGCCACTGAGTGAGAAAGACTAAAGTCTACTGATCAGGCAGAAACTGTTAATCATTACCAGGACATTTTTAATATTCTTTTAACAAGTGGGTTTCAGAGAAATATAGAAAAGTACTTCAAAAAATATAAATGGATACGAATAATCACAACATGGTATAGCCAGTTTCTATACATACTTTGAGAGATCTGTATGTTTTGTGCAAACTGATCTGTGGAAGGAAGGCAAGATAGGAAAAAGAAAAACTACCTAGAAATGACAAAGAAGAAAGAAGATTTATGAATAGGTCAAAATGGACTCTATGGTACCTCTTTATCTTCCTGACCTGTAACCCACCAATCACTCCACCAAAGAAATTAGATCTGAAGATGGCTAGCAATATTAATAAAAATTAATAACTGCATTTTCTGTTTTCATGTAGTTTTGCATTTTATATTTAGATTTTTATCCATTTGGAGCTCACTAGTAGATGGTATTAGAATACAATTCTTTTCAAAATTAGTTCATGAGTAATTTTAATTCTAGATAAATGCTTCATTGGGTGGTAGCTAATAACACAGAGATTTAAACTTTTTATTAGAGACACAATCCTGCTTCTTCTGTATAGTGTGATACCTGCAAGCTATTCTTAATTCTTCTTTCAGCTGTAAATTGTGGATGTTACACAGCATATCTGGAAGAATTGTGAAATGTAAATAAGAATATCCATGAAAGCACTTAGCACAGAATTAGAACATAAAAAAAACTTACTAAATATCAACTACTCTCATTATTGTTATTTGATTCTGAAATGTCACTGCAATTAATGTCAGAAATCTCTTACTGTTTAATTCCTTTGTGTTTGTTGGTTAGTGGATCTGTTGTTGAGTGGTTTGCTTTGTTTAATTTGGATTAGAATTGAGTTTTCTTTTTTTGGAGATGATAAAGGCAAACAGATTATCGCCCACTAGAACAACACTTTCAACTTTTCCATTATATCCATCATTAAATCCATTATGAGATGACTCCAATTTTTTGCTAAGAAATGAATGCCAAAATGTTTTCCTACTTGCGTCATTTTAAAACCGACTCCCAGATACAGCACCACATCTAGACGAAGTGGTGGCTGGAACTAACATAGTGACCTGACTATTTTCTTAATCTTCATTGTAATTAGGACATTATTTGGAAACTTATCTTTAAAATGTTTGTCTCCTCTACTAGATAAAAGGTAAGTATTCTAAGAGCAGACTCCATCTAACTGTAGATGGTCAACAGGTATTTCATGACTAATGAAACAAACGATCATTGTAATTGAATGTATGCCTTGAAATAGTTTCATTTTAAGAACAATCTTGCAAGATAGATGGTATTACTCCCACTTCCCAGATGAAGAAATTGAGCCTAGAGTTTATGAACTGAAGGCTGAAGGCTCATAACCTAAATCTGAGCCTTGGTATCCTCTTTGCAGGTGTCAGAGGCAGAATGGGCTGTAGCCCAGTACCGTAGGTGTGTTGCTCAGTGTGGCATTTCCCAGCGGAAGTTGATGACTATGCTTTCAAGTAAAGCCAATCATAGGATTTCTCTACATAAAAAAGAACTGGGCCCTGAGCCAGTAAGTTATCCTCATGTCCTTGAGAACTGCTCTTGCCTACATGGGTCAGTTTTCAATCTGGCTACACTCAACTCTTCAGTGACAAATACACTTATCACTTCGTTTCAGAAAAAAAGATGTGACCAGATGTCTGAAATAAGTGACATCACTGACATCACTGCAAGAAAGAGTTGTTACTCTCCCAAGTCTATGTGCTTTTCTACTTGGTTTAGCTTCCAGCCATGTATTTGAGCCAGAAGGGTTATAAAACAAAATGTCAGAAACTGAAACTTATAGTCAAATAGAGCAGCCACTTGCAATATAACATGTCTCAACATTGTTCTATTAGCATTGTGAATTACATAATTCCTTATTTATGAAGCAGACATTAATTTGAAATGGTACCAATGGTTAGTCTTGATGTTATGTCATCTTCTAGTTTTTGACAGGAAATTCCAGTTGTGTTTCTTCCAGTAACTTTGTGGCATTTTTTTTTTAAATAGTCTGGGAATAATACGGTCTGCAAAACCAACCTTATAGAGCTTTCAGGGCAAGGTTTATCTTGTCTCTGTGAGAGCACTGTCATGTGAGAGGCCTGCATGATGGGAAGGAGGCAGTGTGGGTGGTGATGGAAAGTAGAAAGTAGCAAGTGGCTGACTCTCATGGATGCATTTCAGGGAGTACAGGAAGTGGAGGAAGGGATATGGATACCAACCAAACTGGCAGAGAAAAGGAAAAATAACTGTAAGAGACATTGGAGTATGCATATAATAGGTAGTAGTTGGGAATTGGGGTGAACACACTTAATTTAGGCTATTTTCCCCAGGGTTGTGTCAGGGATTTGGTGACTGCTATAAATGGGTGGCAGAAATAGAGAAGAATGGGGAGGCGGGTGGGTGTTAACAGGAAAAGCAAAGAGTTTTAAAAGAAAATGAAGAGGCCCTCCCTGGTGGCTCAGCGGGTTAAAGCACAGCACTAAGAAGCTTAAGCCACTT
>NW_004567112.1:54831571-54832377 GCF_000260355.1 Condylura cristata
TAGCCAGCTTGTAGTGCTGCGTCCTAACAGGTTGAGACACCAAGGAGGACCAAGGGATACTTTTATTTCAAATGCATAGATTTGTTGAAGATTGTTAGGCAGGAACTGAGGCCTGAGAGTAGTTAGAGTCATCTGGCCAGGACCTCTGAAAGAGTTTCTGGAGATACCAGCAAGACCAAGAAAAGATCTTCATAATACAAAATATTCACATGTTCAATTTAAGAATGTGTTTAGCTGTAAATAGAAAACTGAACAAGCAGGGATTTAAACAACTGAGGCTTTTCTTTATCTCCCAGAATTTTTCTCTTTGCCATTCTATACTATTTGACAAGATAACTATTGAACTAGAATCCTCATGTACATTTTTCAGGAAAGAAAAAACAGAAGGATAATGGGCAGAAAGCAAAACTTGCTACTTACTTTACTCAAAAGGAGCTACCCTCATCTACCCCTCCATGCCAGCTGGTTTCTCAACTGATTGGCACATTGCCATCTAACACCCCTTGCTCTGAGGAAAATCTGATTGCTTTGGGACAAAAAAAATTGTCAGAAAAGAAGGAAATGGGTACTGGAGAGACAAATTGAGTATCACAAAAGAAATTAATACCTTAAATAAAAAGGTTATTTGGTAATTAAATTTAAATTATTTTTCTGTATATAAAAATCAAGATTTTTAACTAAACATAAACCAGCTAAAATATACTATGATTTTTTGTGTGTGCAGTATTTTGACTTTTTATCATTTTTTTTTAAAGATTTATTTATTTGTTCATTCAGAACTGGGGTACAGGCCAGAGGCTCAGGGG
>NW_004567112.1:54832655-54835588 GCF_000260355.1 Condylura cristata
TCATTTTTAAATGACCAAGTAATTCAAAATTTTAAATGACTTGTGTTTCTTCAAGTTCTGTAAGCTGTTCATAGTGACATAAAGATGGGAGATTACAAATGTCTGAATACAATGAAAATATGCATCATTTCAGTGTGGAGAATTAGAGATGAGAAAATCATACAACTAATGATAAAGGAATAAATTCTAGAATTCTCACCTACCTGATAAACATATATCCCTGACAGCACTGAGTAAATACAGTGGTGTTAGAAAACCTCTCCTATCTGGATATTGTTTAAATTGGAAAAAAGTAGAAAACTGAGTGTTTTTATGACCTTAGTTTTGAAAATTTAGTTTCAAAGAAAGTGAAATAATATGACAGTTTTCCTTAAAACTGTCATTTTAAAACTAATTCACAAAGAGGAAACAAACATATACATATATAGTCAACTCACCTTTGACAAGTAGCAATGGGAGAGGGCAATTTTTTTCAATAAATGATGCTAGAAAAATTGGCCATCCATATAGAAAAAAAAAAAGGACTTTACAAAAATTAGTCCAAAATTAATTGTAGACATGAATGTATAAGGTAAAACTACAAAAAGCCTAGATTTCAGAAGAGAAAATCTAGATAACCTTGGGTATGGCAAGTTATTTTAGTACAATTCTGGTTGCACAGTTCATGAAATAAATCACTAACAAGTTGAACTTCATTAAAATTTTTAAAAACTTCTGCAGTGCAAAAGATACTAAAAAAAAGAGTGAAAAGATAAATCATAGAGTCGAAGAAAATAGTTTCAAAACCCGTATCTGATAAATGATTATTGTACAATATATGTAAAAAAAAGTCTTAAAAACTCAACAGTAAGAAATAAACAGGGCTCTCCCTGGTAGCGCAACAGGTTAAACTGCAACACTTGAAGCTAGCCACAGTGACAGCAGCATGAGTTCAATCCCCCATCAGGGAGGTGACCCACATGGTATGACACACCTCTCCTGTCCTGCCCGCTGCTCCCCTCAGCAGTGTACTTCAGTAAATCTGCCTGTTCTGTTTCCCACTCTGTTTCTGGTAAATCCTCTCACCCCCTGTACCTCTGGCCTATACCCCAAATCTTGTATGTTTAAATAAATAAATCTTTAAAAGAATAAAGAATAAAAACCAAGCTGCAGGGAGATGAGGAAGTCAGGATCACATTTTTAAAAAAAAGTAGAAAAAAGAAACAACCTGATTGAAAAGTTCATTGTAGAAAATTTTGCGTACGCAAAATTCACATAGCTGTCATCCATCAAAATGTGTTAATGCTTTACATTCTATTCATACAATTTTACCCTAAATAGATTTTTAAGTTCTTTTTCATCCAGTAACTTGTATAAATTAACCTTTTGTCATTGAGTGCCAATATGGATTTAAATTGCGGTTATTATATTATGAATTTATAATAGATCCTTTTAAAACAAATCTGCTATTGGACTTTGAATTATTTCTGAGGTTTTTATAAATACTGCTGCAGTGAGCACCCTTCAAATACAAACTTGTCACATGTGCAATTATCACAGTAGGGTCAATATTTGAAGTTAAGTGACTTGAACAAAAGCTCTATTATACTGGAAGTGCCAACATACATTTAACAAATTTTATGTTTTCATTCAAGTTGTATTTAGGCCAAAAAGAAAATTAAGAAAGATATAGGCACCTATATAACTCTCAGGTCTACCCTAACCCCTGCTAAGTAAATAGCACCCTCCCAGGAGTTTGAGAGACAATGAAGCTTGAAAAAAGGAAACTAAAGAAGTAAAAGGGATATAAAGAGGATGAACAGGGCACCTGTAGATTTGAATCCTACCTCCCTTGCTAAATTATCAAGTAATCTTTGATAAATTACTGCATTTCCCATAAGTTCATTTCCCTTCCTTTAAAGTGACCATCATAACACCTTTCTCCTTGGGTTGTAAAATTGAATGAACTATTGTATGATAAACATAAAAGTATCTAGCCCAGTAGGCTTTTAGGAATTCAACAAATATTTCTTTCCTTTCTCCTTTTCATTGTGCAGATGGTTTATTTTCTTTTTATCTCCCTACAAAAATGTGTGATCAAAGAGGCTAGAAGGGGAAGAGATAGAGCTGCTGTACAGATGGTGGGAGAATTGGGGAGCCCCATCACTGGGATCTGGCCTCAGGACTGTCCTATTGTACACTTTTTCTCCTATAACTAAAATGCAAGCAGAGAAACTGCAGATCACATCCCAGGAGACAAATGAATGGGCTATGGAATAAGGGCAGCTTTGGGGTTCAAAAAGATACTACTCACTTCCAGGAAAGAACCAAGTTTAAGGAGTACAGTAACAGTGCCAGGTCTTACACCTGACTCTTAGCAACCCAACTGTGTAAAGATAAGCATCACACAGAGATTGAAGAGATTTGTCCTATCACTTAAGGGCATTATTTGGGCCATCTATAAATAGCTTTGCATTTACATTTGTTGAATGTAAGTAAAAAATTACATTAGATATGGTTTATACTGATATGCATGTAAAGCGAATCCTTAACCTAACACAACTATATGGAATTTGACACCTTCACTTGAATTTAAATTTATGGGAAATTTAAAATGAAGTTACTGAGTGACTGAAATCAAAGAAATGTGCTCTTTCTCTTTCCTCAACTATCTTGCAGCTGTCCTAATGTAACTGGGTGGTCCCTTGGGAGAAGGGAAGTTCCAGGTTCCCTGCCCCACCCAGAAGGAGGGTGGAGCTGAGCAGAGAAAAAGGAGAAAGGAGAAGAGAGAAGAAGGGGAAGAAGCCAGATGGAGAAAAAGACGGAGACCTAGTGAAGCCACATGGATCAGCAAGCATGTGATGAAGAAACCGGGCTTGTTTCCTGACCCTGGACTGGTTAAGGCAGATGTGGGTGAGATACCTGTAGGGAGGTGACTATGGCAGTGTTTATAT
>NW_004567112.1:54836903-54850322 GCF_000260355.1 Condylura cristata
GGAATCGAACTCATGTGGAAGTGGCTTCAGCTTCTTAGTGCTGTGCCAAGTCACTCTTACTAAAGCTCCACTAATCTCTTTGGGATAGGTTAGTTCTCAGTGGTCTCACTGCTTAATGAATCTGTTCCCAGAACTGTGTCTCAGGCCTTATCTTAGAGTCCTTTTCTTTATTGTGTTCCAGAAAGTCCTGTTTCCGCTGTCCTGGGGTGTTTGGTTAGTCCCTTTGGAATGTGTTGCCCTTTTCTCTGGAGCCTCCCTGGACTCTTCTGAGGCTTTTTCTACTCTATTCTGACCCTAAGAGCTCTCCCTTATCATATGCCTTGACAGGATCAGAGCGAATTTGGATAGCCCACTGAGAATTGTTGGGAGTGACCAAATGCAGAGATTTACTGAGGGACTGGATAAGGGCAATAATAAATTAGGCCTTGCATCCAATTAACTGGGCCTTGCATCCGGTATGGGACTAGAAGAAGGTGATAACGAACTGGGCCTTACATCAAGGGACACAGCGATAAGTAGCCCTTTGGAACGTGAATCTAGGATCTATAGAAAAGACCCTTCCCCCTTATTGAGTGGGCAGTAGCTGCGGACCCCATCCTAGGGGCTCCATCTCAACTGCTGTCCGGGAGCAATAAACTCTGCTTGCTCAGCCTTTCTGCCTCCCGCCTTCCTTTTTTGCTGCTGGTCACAGAAGTTGGGACAAAACAAGAATGAACTACTACACTTTTCAGGTGAAGAGTAGAAAATATTCTGAGCCATTAAAAATAGCCACTTCTAGGACCTCTCCTATCCCACCTACTGCTCTCCTCAGCAGTGTATTTCAGTCATTCTGCCTCTTCTGTTCTCCATTCTGTCTGTGGTGAATCCTCTCACCCCTTGGAACACATCTGGCCTGTATTCCAGTTCTTGTGTGCATAAATAAATATATCTAAAAAAAAAAAAGACTTCTGGATTATACGAAGCAAAATAAGTCAGAAGGAAAAAAGAATATCAAAAGTTTTCACTTATAGGTGGAGCATAGAAAAGTGAATCAGGGAAAAAAGACAAAATTTGCAAGCTGGCTATAAACTTGAGGCAAATAGCAAAGAGGGGGAGCAAGAGGGATCAAAATAGACAGGGAAGAGCACAAGTGACTATGGCGATGATCAAGGATGCTATGGTGGTGGGAGAGCACAGGGACTATAACAAGGGGGAGAACAGTGTTGAAAGAAAATCAGTTAATGAATTTTGAAAAGAAAGAAAAAAAATTTCAGTGGGATCCACTGGATGAATGAAGGATGACAATTCAAATGAAGCAGAAATGAAGCAATTGATGAGACTGGGAGATTAGTGAAGTGCTTTTTGGAAAAGGCAGAGGCTTTCACGTTGCCTCATCGCAAGCAACAGATAAAACAGGCTGAAATGAAATAAATCACTGCCACCACTGGCTCCTTATTCAGCTTTTTAGATACTGAAATACTAGAAACTCCTAGACAAGATCTCCCCCTTGTTAACTAAAAAGTGGACAGTTTAAGTCATGGAGTTGCCATTAAAGTTAATCATCTGGGTTTAGATTTCAAGTTCCACATGTGTCTGAGCTGTATTTGCAACTATGCAATGGTGAAGCCCTTGGATTTGGCCAGTTTTGAGTCTGGATATCCAGCATCATGTCGGGTTCTGAAAATAGAGTGGTAAATAAAACAAAAACACTGTCCTGGATCTTGTGATCCAATTTCATACTGTAGGATTTCTTCATGGGCAGCCAGTTGATTTCCCAGTGACTTTGCAACAGCGAGCACATCCTCCAGACCCCAAGAGAGCCATCAGAATAATATTTCCTAGGGTCCTGATAACCCTTCAGAGTTCAGTAATGAGACTCCAGATTGCATTCTGCTACCTAACAGAGATAACTATTTTACAAGGCTGGTAATTGATAAGTGTGGTCTTCAGCTACACACAGCACAAGAGTAAAATCTAATTTGATTCAAGAAGAGATGAGAGGAAATAAATGTACTAGAGGAAGTGAGGAAGTCTCTGGAGTGGGGCAGGATGAGTATGAAGAAGGAAGAGTGGCTGCCTTTCAAGAAAACAGCATGCTCTCCTCAAACATCTCTTAATGTCTTAATGTAGGTGTTAGGAATGGAATATTAGCTAGACTTACTGAGATTATTGGCACTCCCCACATTTCTGACATAACACAACAGTAAAGCATGCCTTCACTCCTTATTTTGTGTGACAAAGATAGTAAATCAAAAAAATGCCTTCTAACCACTATGCAACTGCCTCTATGTGTTAGACGTACGAAGTACATTGAATCATAAAGAAGTTTTCAGTTCTAAATAGTCTGACTGGTGAGGTGATGCTTCATATGTAGGAGGCTGGCAGAGTATAGTGTAAAGGAAAACAAGCTTTAGAACTGAAAGTCCTGGTTGAAGCCCTGCTCCAGCATTACTAACGTGGCACTGTACCTGCCTGCATCTAGCTTGAAGAATCTTCGAGAATGAGTCTGGACAATTGCATGATGTTGAGATAGGAAGAGGAAAAGATTACCATTGCTAGAGAATTTAGAAAACTTTTCTCAACTCAAATGCCTTGTCAATCCAGCTTTCAAGTTAAGCATAAGATAAATGTGTTCAGCTAACTACACTTGGGGGAAAAACTCAAATCCTTGGTGAAAGAAGTCTTCATTAAGAATGGAACAAAACCAGAGTCTTAGAACACTCTGCCATGCAATAGCACCTGTCCAGAGAGAGAAACAGGAAATCTGTTCTGATACCTGGAATCATGTGACTTCTTTCCTAACAGTGTTTAGTTGCATTATAATTGGATTAAGGGTAGGGAAGTCTGGAAGCTAAAATGAATCAGGAGCTTGTGTTGAAATCTTGCCAGAAGATGCTAAAAGATACCCTATGCAAAAAGGGTTCTGCTGGCCAATGAACTTGGGAAATAGTACAAACTGAGTCACCCCTGAGGATTCACATTCCCAACAGTCCTTGGAAGCTCCTCCCTACCTGGCTGTGAGTGATAAATTGTCCCCCTTTCAGTTCTTCAGCCTTGCCAACAAGTCTTAGGAATCTGCCTGAATCTTTTTGCCTTCTTACCACTATGCAACTGCCTCCTTCTTTTTCTTCAGATCCCAATTTCTAATGACACCTTTACAGAAAAACTTTCTTAAACCCCAAATTTAAACTAGCTCTCAGACCAATCTATCGCGTTGTGTGACACCTATTTTAATTTTCTGCATGTTACGTAAGCTCCATAGAAGAAGGATAGATCATTTCTTTTTTGCTCATCATTGAAAGTTTAATACTCAGAGCATGGTGATGCCTGGAGCAAATTTCTCACTCAATAAATGTTTATGAATAAAGTATGAATAGTGTCAACATTTCTCATTTGCTCAAGTCATGGTCTTTACTTACACACAGAGGAGACAAAGGCTGGTGTAAAATTCAGGGAATCCACGTCTGTGTAATGATACTATGTGCTTATATCAGTGATAGAGCTTACATCATCACTTAACACATCTACTCACAAAGAGTGACCTTATAATTGAAATAAGGAAACCAGGATTCAAGTTAATGAAAGGCCAGCCTGGAATTTAAACGCAGTTCCAAGAAAATCCAGTCAGAGATAACTAAACTGCACTAAACTACCTTTTTGGGGTGGAAAATCTACCAAGTCTTACTCATCAGATAGAAAGTTGGAGAATCCACTAGCCAAGGGAACATAAATCCTGGGCCACAGGCACAGAAACCCAAGGTCAGAACACACCCAGAATCATGTTGATGAGTTGAAGCTTCTTAAAACTGGCCCTTCAAGAGTAGTGCTAGTTCCAAACTTGGAATCAGGATGACCCAGCAGATAAGAGCCAAAAGCCTTCTATTTGAAGTGTTTTTACTGTGAGAGCAAGGAATAAGGCAGATCCTCATAAATCCCTGTCGTAGGAGTTGACTTGGAGCAAACTGAGAACCTAGAATCCCTCTGGGAATATTGTGGTTTGTTTGTTGATGCATTTGGTAGATAGGCAATTTCGGACAGATCATTTACTCAATGAATGTTCATCTCAGGCACCGTGTTAAATGCTGAAGATAAAGTTGTGAAAAGCACAGTGTCTCTGCCCAGTTCAGAAAAAGTTTCAAAAGTAAATGCAGGAATTATTGAATGCGACTGAAGATGTTTGGGGCTTCATATGCTACCAGCTATGCTTCAAGAAGTAGGCGCTTAGTTTTTCTGGAAAAAAATATATATGTCTATCTCTGGAGAAAAGCATTTGAATACCTCACAATATCTAAGTGCTGATTAACCTCAAGTAAGTAAATGCCTTCCTTCCAAAGGAAGCTACTTTATTGTCTCTGCATCCTGAGGCAAGTTTTATCAAGCATCCACTACCACCTGCTTGTTCCCACCCTAATAAACCACCACCTGAGATCTAGATTTCTCTTTCTAGAGCAGATGTGGTATGACTTCTGAAAGTTCAGTCAGAATTTCCAGAGAAACAGAACTAATAGAATATGTACATATTTCTACAGATTTATGTTAAGGAAATGGCTCCTGTGATTGAGGATAGTGCCAAGTCTTAACCTGTAGTGCAGACAGGCCCACTGGAAACTCGGGCAGGATTCCTATGCTGTAGTGATGAGGCAGAATTCTTTCTCTGAGAAATCTGTTTTTGCTCTTAACACCTTTTTCTGATTGAATGAGGCCCACTTACATTAGGAAGGGTAATTTCCTTTGCTTAAAGTCAACTAATTATAATTATCAGATCAGTAAAATACCTTGATAGCAACAGTCAGGTCATATGTATTTGACCAGACAGCTGGGTTACCATAAAGTAACAAAAGTGACATAAAATTAATTATCCAGCCTTTTTAGCCAGATTTCTGTGTGACATAAGTTTTACAATTCTCAGCAATAGTTCCAAAGTCAATTAAACCTCAGAAACATATTCAGAAAAAATGAAACAAGTGAGGTTAGCCAGGAAAATAGAACAAAAACTGTGTTTTTATTGTTTTTAGAGACACTAAGCAAAATTCTACTGGCCTTCAAGGGATTAATAGCATGAGAGTCACTAAAATAAACAATACTGCAAAATTAGCTGTCTAACTTTTATTGTCTTCACGATGCCAGCAAAGATGATGAATTATCACATGACTGATCCCTCAGCAAAATCAGTCCCAGACAAACTATGTAAAATGTGTAGCCTTTAAGAATTAAGGACAAAATAAAGGGAGAAGATTAAAAAAAAAAAAGGAGAAAGAGAGAGAGAGGAGGAGGAAAATAAAAAGATAGAGCATAAGGAGTGGGGAAGAGAAAAGAGAGAAAAGCCCTGCGGGGCAGGGGGGTGGGAGATTGTTTTGAACTGTTTGCGTATGTGTGTGTGCATGCTTGTGTGTGTGTGTGTGTGTGCAGTGATGAGGCTACAGCACAGGGTGGAGGGTGGCTGGCCCTGTAAGAGGTAAGCTGGCAAAAGCAAAGTTCTTATCTTGCCTGTCCCACTTCATTTTTTCGGGAAAAATCCTTGCTTACTCTCTCTGCAAAAATAACACAAAGGCCAAAGCAAGGAGCCTGGAGGAGAGTGTCTTCACTCAAAGCAGAGGGAAGCCCAGTTGGGGTGAGAAGGTGAGGAAAGAAGGTGAGACTAAATCGCTACAGGAATCCACCTTATTCCCTGTGAGCGCTGGGGGGGGGGGCCGGTGTTTTCAAATCCCTCTCTCTCCCTATCCATTCTCTTTGAGGTTTGGAAAACGAAGCTCTGATGGTGAAGGGCTGCTGGGGAGAGGAGGGAATGGGCGGAGGGTGGTGGGGTTTCTAAAGGAGACTGATTTTAAAGTCTTAAGACTTACAAACAGATCTAGACTTGGCTAGTTCTCTGTGAGAGGCTGTTCTGTGCTTTGCAGGGTGTTTAGCGGCCTGACTGGCCTCTAAGCAAGAGATGTGAGTACTGGGAGTGCTTCCTCCCAGTGATAACAATCAAAACATGTCTCCAGACATGGCCGAGTATCCCGCTGGGTAGAAAATTGGCCCTTCTCCCTTGAGAGTTACCTGAGTAGCCAGCTTGAACTCACAAGCAAGAAGGACACTTGAGCAGGATGAGTACCTCAAAAGGAAAACAAATTGGACAACAGATTATTGTAAGTAAAAGATGAGTACTGTGGAGGTTGGGGGAGGGGAGGAACTAGTAATTAAAAATGAGAATTAGAAATATGAAAAGGAGAAAAAGGTTTGCTGGAAAAAAATGACTAGGGGTGTCTCCTGGGAGGACCACTACAGGGACAAAGGACTAGGGAGAAAGAAAAGTGCATTCTTTTCTAATATTTTAATTATAATATACACTATACAGACAAAAAAAGAAAAACACGAAAATATAAACAGTTGTTTTATCCGCTGAAAGTGAGCACACATATAGCACCCTCCCTGGTGATGTAGTGGGTTAAAGCACAGCACTAAGAAGCTAAAGCCACTTCAGCATGAGTTCGATCCCCGCCCCGGAGGTGACCCACATGGCACCGCAGACCTCTCCTGACCCACCGCTGCTCCCCTCAGCAAGGTACATCATAGCCTGTTCTGTTCCCCTCTCTGCCTCAGGTTAACCCTTTCACTGCCCCTGCACCTCTGGCCTGTATGCTAGCTATGTATGCATAAATAAATAAATCTTTAAAAAAAATGAGCCCACATATAACTGCCAATCAGATCAAGACATTGAATATTGCATTCAAAAATCCTGATGTATTACTTCAGACCCTAGAGGTAGCCATTACCCTGATTTTTATTATCATTATTTTTTTAATATCTGGTGCATGCTTCCTTATAAAACATAGTTCAGTTTTGCCTGTTTTTGCAATTTACATAAATTAAATGTTATTTATTTTTCTCTTGCTCAACATTTTAAGGTTCATACATGTGTTATTATCACAGGTAGCTGTTTATCTGTAGAGCTATACAATAATGCATTGAGTAACCATACCACAATGTATTTTATTGTTGATGGGCATTTGAGTCATATCGATTTTAAGGCTATAATGAAAAATGCTGCTATAAACAATCTTGTGCATTCTCCTTAGATGCACATGTGTAAATTTTTCTCTAGGACATCCACTAGCTGCAACAAAAGTTCAATTTAAAAAAAGTTCTACTTTACTAAATAATCCATACAATTCTCCAAAGTAGTTTTTGCAGTACAGAAGTCCAGAAACCCTGAAGGAGACTTATCCTTGCTCAATATCTTCTCAATACTCGGTTTGTCAAAGTTTGGTTAACCTAATGCATATGTAGTGGTATCTCTTTGTTCCTTAAGGTGTATTACCATAAATATTAATTAGACTTCATATGTTTATAGGCTCTTTATATACACTTATCAGTGATGCTCATGTTGATTTATCTCTTATTTTGAGCCACATATTTAACAGTTTTTTTCCTTCCTTTCTCACATGTCAAATCTAATATAAATTACCTTTTGCATGAATTACATGATTTGTAAGTACATCCTTAAATGTTACTACATTTCTCACATTGAATTTTTCTAATAGTCCTTCATTTTGCTTTCATTATTAAAAGCTACTTACCTGGGCCCTCCCTGGTAGCGCAGCGGGTTAAAGCACTGCACTAAGAAGCTTAAGCCAGTTCCGCCTGAGTTCGATCCCCGCCTGCCCCGGAGGTGACCACATGGCGCGGCAGACCTCTCCTGACCCGCCCGCTGCTTCCCTCAGCAGTGTACTTGGTCGATCAGCCTGTTCTGCTCCCCACTCTGTCTCTGGTGAATCCTCTCACCAGCTGCATCTCTGCATGTACCCCAGTTCTGTATGAATAAATAAATAAATCTTTAAAAAAAAAAAAAAGCTACTTAACTAAACTACAATGTTAAAAAGTTCTTTACTACTAATAACTTTAATAGTAAGTTCTCAATTGGTACTATGTATTCATCACAATATTAAAGATAGCATCCAACTGGTTTCTACCTTTCTCCATTGTTTTTATTATGTGAGAAAGCATTCTAATTGCCATGCCTTTGAAGGTAAGATATCTTTCCTTTAACTTTGCTCTAAATGAAAAAATGCAAAAAGAAAACTCTCCTAAGATTGTTCTCCTTGCTTTTGGATTTCCATGAAGCACTACAATGTCTAAATGTAGGTTTTCCAAAATATGTTTATCTTGATAGTATAGTATCTATAAATGATACTGCATCATCAGCACTCGAAAATTCTAAGCCATAATCTTAAAAATTTGCCTTTGTCCTATTTTCTCTCTAATCAATATATGTCCTCAAAATAGTCTCCAATCTCTTACCTCTTTCTTATATTTCAACACTTTGCCTCTGTCCCATATTTCATATAATTTCTACTTCTGTCTTCTAATTTGTACCGTACCTAAGATTTAATTTTAGCTATTATTTTTACCATAACCCTGAGTTGTAATTTTTTTTCTAAGTTTGTTTTATGATTGCTTATAGTGGCTTGTTCCCTGCAGATATTTTCAGGCTCAGTGAATTATTTAAATCAAGTAAACATAGTTGCTGTATCTGTATGTCTCTGGCCAAATAATTCCAGTGTCTGAAATCAATTAGTCCTCTTCTGCTATTGTTTGCTTGTTAGCCATGAAGTTTTGTTTCTTTTTTTAACGTGTTAAATGTATCTGCATATTAATCTTTGCTCTGAAGAAGATCTTATTTTAGTGCTAGGTTCCTCATACCTAACAGTGAGTATAACCTCCTTCAGGGAGTCTTCACAAATATTCCTCGGGTGCTATTTCTTTGAGCTGAAAATAAGGTCAAGGCGAGACAATCACTCAAGGTTCCCTGACACATGTCAATTATATAACCCCCTAAACAAGATTCCTAGTAAGAAACACCTGGCAACCATAGAGTCTCAGAAATTTCTTTGTTCTTTTTCTGCTAATTTTCTGCCCTTTCCACAATAGCCTTTGTAAAGTCTCCTGGAATTGAGGAAGTAAGAAAAGAGTTTGGTTCTGACTCTCCCTTATGCTGAAGGTCATGTCCTTTGAGGATTCCGTTAAATTCACAGAAATTGTGAGTCCCAAGCCACTCCAAAACACAGGAGCTTAAGTCAACAAATTCTGCTGTGCACACTATTCTGCAGGTCATCTGTGTGTGGGTGTTGAGGCGGGTGTGGCTGGGCAGCTCTGCTTCCGGCCATGCTTCCAGTACTTTGCTGCAGGCTGTGAGTTTGGTTCAGCTTCCTACCACGAATGTTTACTTTATGACACACACAAAGAGACAGCAGTGACTCCGGACATGCTCTTCTCAGGACAATCACTAGAGTACAAGAGATATGCCTCAATTTTTCTTTTATTTATTTATTTATTCATTCATTTCTATTATATATATTTTTTTACATCATTCTTCATTTTGTGCATTTCTTCATCTCAATTGTAATCCCCATAGGCTTCCCACCACTAGTTCACACATGTGCCATCACCACGCTCTTCTTACCTCAGTTCCAATCCCATTCCCCCTGCCACCCCCGTAAAATGTCTCTGGTTTATAGTTGTTCATTGTTTTCATTTTTACTTTATTACAATTGTTTGTCTCCTGCCCCCCCCCCAATTTGTTATGCTCCTGCTGTAAGTGAAACCATCCAGTATTTTTCTTTTTCTTTCTGGCTTATTTCACTAAGCATGATCCCTTCCAGCTCAACACACATTGCTCCAAAAGGATGAATTTATCTTTTTGATTGCTGAATAATATTCCACTGTGTATATGTACCACGTCTTTTTAATTGTCTTCTATTTTTAGGCATTTGGGTTGATTCTCAATTAAAAAAAAATTTGCTTGGGTAAAATTCATGATAAGCCGATCAGAAGATAAACAAGTTGAGGAAACTACTAAAAATTCATGACAAATTACTTCTAATATATACTATGTATAAAATATATTTTTATTTATTTATATCCTCTAAGATATCTAAAATTTTGAGAAATGATTAAAAAATAGTGTTACAGGGCAACTCAATTGGGTTGCATGACTGTGGGTTCTCACCCATGTGCTTAAGATTCAACTGCAGACACACACAAAAAGGTCAATAATGGATTTATTTACAAGGGGAAAAGAAAATTAAAAACGCAGGGAAAGAGTGAGCGAGAGAGAGAGAAATTAATTAATGGGTCCTAAGTTCCACTGACCTGGAAGGAACCCCAATAGTATACTGAAAGCCAATGAAGAGCCAAGAGTCAAGCCACCAGCCACAAGGTCGAGAAATTCCCGAAGCCCACATTTCCAGTTTTATGTCCAAATCTGGCTGCTTAACTCCACCTTCCTTTTCCAGCATGCTTCTCTTTGGCATTGATCGGATTTGAAGTTCCAGTATCTGGGGTGGGGGTGGAGTCCATGAAACCTGTATCTAGTGTTTGTTCAGGACATCCTTTCCCCCTTACAGTAGGATGACAACAACTGGGGCCCTCCCTGGTAGCACTAGGTCAAAGCACAGCACTATGAAGCTATCAGCAGCCACTATAGCACAAATTTGATCCTTGGCCAGGGAGGTGACCCACATGGCACGGCAGACCTCTCCTATCTCACTTGCAACTAGACTTCCCTCAGCAGTGTACTTTTTGTCAGTCTGCCTGTTCTGTTCCTCACTCTGACTCTAGTGAATTCTCTTACTCCCCCACTTCCTGAACCTCTTGCCAGTACCCCAGTTCTTACATGAATAAATAAATAAATATAAAAAAAAGAAAGAAATAGGACAACACAACAGAAAAATGGTATGTGGAAAAAGAAATGCAATGAATAAGGAAGAATGTGTAACATTAAGGCCATGAAAGAATATATAATCTTAATTATAATAAGAGAACAGTACATTAAAATTACATTGAAATACCATGGTTTACAATATGTTTTTGCTAGAAAAATGTAACTGGTTTATAAAGGCAGCAGGGCAAACAAATATCTCTACCCATTGCTTATGCAAGCTGATCATGACAACCTGGAAAGAAATTTGGCATAATTTATAAAATTACTACTACAGAAATATACACTTAGCCTTGGGCAAACTCTAAGCCTTGATTTTTTTTTTTTTAAACAAACATCAACAAGCTACTTCTCTTTATTTTACTGAAATATTGGTCTATGTGATTCAGATCACCCACCTCAGATTGAACATTACCATACCACACCTACAACCAAAGCACCCATAGTTTTCTTCATCATAACCCTTTGGGCCCCTTCCCTGCTTTGTTCTCCACCCTCACCTTCCTGCTCTGGTAGCCTCAATTTTATGCCATACTTCAGGATTTGTTTTGGTTTGGTTTTGTCTGGTTTTTTTGGTTTTTTTTTTTGTTGTTGTTGTTTGCTTTGTTTCTCCATTTTCAACCTAAGATTGAATTTATCTAGTATTTGTCTTTCTCCTCATAAATTATTTTCCTTACCATAATCCCCTCCAGTTTCAACCACGTTGTAATAGTAAGAGTAAATTTTTTATATAGCTGAATAATACTCCATTCTGCATAATTGCCAAATATTTCTGGAAGGCAAATACACTTACCATTATACCAGCAATGTTACCATCTCTTCTGAACCCATTCATCTATCTTTGAGCACATAGGTTTTTCTATAATTGGGCTATTCTAAGCAATGCTGCAAGATGCATACGAGCACATATATCCTTTCCAGTTGATGTTTTGAGTTCTTTAGGTAAATACCTAGGAGTACAATTGCTATGTCATGTAGTAGATCTACTGTTAATATTTTGAGAAACATCCATGCTCTTTTCCATAGGAGTTTGACCAGTCTACATTCCCACCAGCAGTACAAGGATTCCAGTTTCTCCACAAACTTGTTCTTCCTGGTCTTTTGATATTGGTCATTCTTACAGATTTGAGATGGTATTTCACTGTGGTTTTGACTTTTTATTTTTTTTTAAAGATTTATTTATTTGTGCATACAGAGCTGGCTACAGGCCAGAGGTGCAGGGGTGGTGAGAGGCTTCACCAGAGACAGAGTGGGGAGCAGAACAGGCAGACTGTCGAAGTACACTGCTGAGGGGAGCAGCGGGCGGGTCAGGAGAGGTCTGCCTTGTCATAGGGATCACCTCTGGGGCAGGCGGGGATCAAACTCATGCGGAAGTGGCTTTCGCTTCTCAGTGCTGTGCTTCAACCAGCTGTGCCACCAGGAGGGCCCTGACTTTTATTTCCCTAATAAGAAGTGATGGTGGACATTTTTTTTTCATTTGCCTAATGGCCATCTGTGTGTTTTCTTTGGAGAAGTGTCTATATAAGTCATCTGCCCATTTTTTGACTGATGTGAAAATATTTTCAACCATTCAGCAAGATGGTTTTGTTTTGCTGATAGTTTCAATGCAGAAGTTTTTTAGTTTGGTGTAGTACTATTTGTTTAAGTTTGCTTTTGTTTCCCTTGTCATTGTATTCAGTAATTTAATACCTAAGGCCACTATTTGTAATATGTTGCCTATTTTCTTCTATGTATTTTATAGTTTCAGTTCTTACATCCAAATTTTTAATCCATTTTGAATTAATTTTTGTGCATGGTGAGAGTTGTCTCATTTCATTATTTTGCACATAGTTGTCCATTTTCCTAATGCCATCGGTTAAAGATTTCTTTTTCCAATGTATACTTTCAGCACTTTGTTGTAAATTAACTGCATGTGATTATTTCTAGGTTCTCAACTTTATTCCATGGGTCTTTGTGTCTATCTTTATTTTCACACATAATGTTTCATTACTATGGCTTTGTGATATATCTTGAAAACTATGAAAGTAACACCTTTGTTCTTCCCCTTTTGTGTCAGTATTGCTTTGGCTGTTCAGGATCTTTTCTGGTTCCATATAAATTTCAGAATAGTTGTTCTCTGTCTTTAAAGAATGCTACTGAAACTTTGATAGGGATTGCATGGAATCTGAATTTGGTAGATGGCCATTTTGACAATGTTGATTATTCCAATACATTAACCAGGAATATCTTTTAATTTTGTTGTGTCTTCTTCTATTTCCTTTCACTATGTCTTGTGATATTCCTTGTGTAATTCCTTTACTGCCTTTCTTAGGTTGACTCCTATGTATTTAATTCATTTTGATGTGACAGTAGATTGTATTGCTTTCTTGAATCTTTCATTTCATTATTTGCATTAAAGAGTGAACTTGTATTTGAGTATTGGTTTTTCATAAACTATTACTTTATTGTAGTTTTAATATTTCTAGTAGCTTTTTAGTGGGAGGGTGTTCTATATAATTTATCATGTCACCTGAAAATAATGATAGTTTTAATCCTTTTTCCTATTCTTGAATTATTTTTTTAGTCTTTCTTTTCCTAATTACTCTAGGCCCTCCCTGGTGGCACAGCGGGTTAAAGCACTGCACTGAGAAGCTAAAGCCACTTCCGCATGAGTTCGATTCCCCACATGGCGAGGCACACCTCTCCTGACCCGCCCGCTGCTCCCCTCAGCAGTGTACTTCATAGATCTGCCTGTTCTG
>NW_004567112.1:54850422-54877998 GCF_000260355.1 Condylura cristata
TCCCCACTCTGTCTCTGGTGAAGCCTCTCACTGCCCCGGAGCCTCTGGCCTGTACCCCAGTTCTGTATGTACAAATAAATAAATCTTCAAAAAAAATTACTCTAGGTAGGACTTCCAAAACAATGTTGAATAGAAGTGGTGAAAGTGAACAATCTTGTCTTATACCTGATCTTTTTTATCTAAGGATTTATTTATTTATGCATACTGGGATATAGGTCAAAGGTGGGGGGGGGCGGTGGTGAGAGGATTCACCAGAGATTAGTGGAGAAAGGAACAGGCAAACTGACCCAAGTATACTGCTGAGGGGAGCAGTGGGTGAGACAGGAGAGGTCTGCCACATGTGGGTCACCTTCTTGGCTGGGGATCAAATTTTTGCTGCAGTGGCTGCAGAGAACTTCATAGTGCTACACTTCAGTTCATTGGTCCATTGTGGCATCAGGGATGGCCCTTCTACCTGATCTTAAAGGAAAAATTTTCAGTTTCTGCCCATAAATTATGGGTTAGCTATGGGTATGTAATATATGGCCTTTATTATGTTTACTTATGTTTATTCTGTTCCCATATTTTGAGAGTTTTATCATAAAAGGATATAGAATCTTGTCAAAGATTGCTCTCTGCTCTATTGAGATAATGTGTTTTTTAATGTCTTCTTTTGTTGGTGTAGTGAACAATATCTGTTTTCCTATGTCAAACCACCTTTTAGTGTATCATTGAATTTGGATTGCTAAGATTTTATTGAAGGATTTTGCACTTATCTTCATCAGTTATTGTTCTGTAATTTTCTCCTTATTTTTATAATGTATTTGTCTGCTTTTGGTAGCAGGGTGATGTCAGCCATGTAAATGTTGTTTGCGAGTATTCCTTCTTTACAAAATTTTTGGTAAGACTTTAAGAAGAATGACTATTAGTCATCTTTGAAGGTTTGGTAGATTCTCTAGTGAAACTGATCCTGGGCTTTTGTTTTGAGAGACTTTACACTTTCAATTCATTTCCTTGCAATTAATCTATTCAGGTTGTCTGTTCCTTACTGATACAGTCTCATAAGTCTGTATACATCTAAGAATTTGTTCATTTCTTCTAGGTTATTCAATATATTGTCATATAGATTTGCATGGCAGTCTTTTTATCATCCTCTGTATTTTTGAGGTGTGTGTTGTAAATTTTCTTTTATTTCTTATTCTATTTAGTAGGGCTTTCTTCCTTTTTTTCTTAGTAAGTCTAGCTAGAATTTGATTATCTGATTGTTTATAATATTTGATTATTTGAGTTTCTTTTTCTTTCTCAATGTGGGTCTGTACTACTATCTACCGCCCTCTTACTACTGCTTTTGCTGTGTCCCATGAGTTCTGGTAGTTAGTAGTTAATAGTTTCATTTTTGTTTGTCTTCAAGTATTTTTAATTTATTTTTGGATTTCCTCATCACCCCAAAAGTCATTGAGTAACATTTGTCCTTCCCTCATATTAGAAGTGTTTTCCTGTTTTCAACTTGTAGTTGATTGCTAGCATAGTACCAAAAACACATTTATATTGTTTCAATTTTCATTCATTTATTTACACTTGTTTTGTAGCCCAAAATGTGTTCTATCCTGGTGCATATTTCACATGCATTTGAGAAGAATGTACTCTACTCTCTAGCGATGCAGTGCCTATAAATGCCTATTAAGCCGATGTGGTCTAATTCTTCTTTTAAGGCTATTACTTCCTTATTATTTTTTTGCACTGATGAAAGTGGGGTACCAAACTCCCTACTACTATTGCATTTTTACCAATGTCAGTGCTCAGATTTGTTATTAGCTTTACTTATTTTTGTGCTTTTTTTCGTTTGGTGCACATATATTGATGAATGTTGCATTCCTAATTTATCAATCAGGAATTGATTATATAATGTTTATACCTGCCTTTTGTTTCATTTTTGGCTGGAAGTTTATTTTATTTGCTAAAAGTATGGCCATCCCTGACTATTTTAGGGATGCAATTGTCTTGTAGGATTGTTTTCCAGACATTTTCATTGAGTCTGTGTTTACTTTTGGAGTCCAGGTGAGTCTTCTGGAGAGAGCAAAAAGTTGACTTTTTCCCTGATCCAATTAGCTATTCTGCTTTTTATTGGAGAGTTCAGTCATTCACATGTAGTGTTATTATGAATATATATATACACATTTGCTACTGCCATTTTGTCTTTAGTTTTCTGCTTCTATTTCATGCTCATATTTTGACAATCTCATCTTCTTTAAATGAGACTGGAGAGTTCTTTTCAATGTTTCTTGTAGAGGCAGTCTACTGTTTGAAACTCCTTCAGTTTTGTTTGCCTGGGAAGCTCTTTATTTTCCTCTCATATCTGAAAGAGAACCTTATAGTTTTATTGGCTGGAAATTTTTATTGTTACATATTTTAAATATAGTATTCGATTTACTCCTTACTTGTAGACTTTTCTTATAGAAGTCTGATGCAAACTTAATGGAAGTATCTTTGTATTATTTCCTACCCACTTTTAATATTCTTTCTTTGTCTTGAACTCTTAGTAATTCCATAGCTAGGTGTGTTAATGTAGGTTTCATTACACTTAGATAGTCATAAATTCTTTTAAGTTGACAGACTTGTCCATTTAGATCTTCCCCAGCTTTGGGAAGTTGTCTTCTATTGTTTATTTGAATAAGTACTCTGTTCCCTTCTCTCTTTCTCCTTCTGGAATCCCCACTATCCTTATGTTGCCTTTCCTAGTGGAATCAGATAGTTATCAAAGTGTTTCCTGGTTTTTCCTTCATATTTCTCTTTCTTCTTTCCCCTGGACCCTGAATGTATTATTATCTTTGAGGTGACAAATTCAATTTTCTATTTGGTCTATTCTGCTTCCATGAGTTCCTTACACCCTTCAGTTCTGTTATGCTCTTATTTAAAGCTTCAATTTCCATTTTCTGTCCATTAATTTTATTATGACTTTTTAAATGAAATTTATAGTAACTCTTTAATTTGTTTTACATTTATCTGATATTTCTTTGACTTACTTTCCTGCATTTTCTTCCACTTCTTTGACTTTCTTTATAGTTGCAATTTTGAACTCTATATCTGATGGGAAGAGAATATCTTCCAAGTCTTTGTGACTATTTCCTGGATAATTGCTCTATTTTTTTGTAATGACATATTCTCCTAGGGTTGTATTTTTTTTTCTTCCCATATTGTTGCTTTAATTTTCACTTTTTAAAAAAACTATCAATAGCAGTCACGAGATTTGTACTATTTCTTTTCCAACAGGCAATGCTGTGGACTTATTTAATTTTAAGTATTTTATTTTGTCCTTCTCAGCTTTCATAGGTCAGTCAGAAGACCTAATCTTGCAGTGGCTGTGTTGGAATGATAGGGGTGGGTCCAGAGGGATACAGTCACTGATGGAATGGGCTGAGGGAGGTGAGCTAGATCATGTTTGTTGCACCACCATCATCCCTCCTTTTAAGGTTCCAGATTAGAGCCTTGGCAATCTGTACACTGTCAGTGCATTTCCCAAGGTTAATGCTAGCCATGAGGGTTGAAGGACCTGGCCCACTGGGAATATCCTAGCTCCTCTGTTTGCTTCCCCTCAGTCAAGGGTATATGCCTCCATATACACTCAACAGTTCTGCCAGCCAGCTGCAGTTCATGTAACAGCCTCCTTGCCCCATACCTCAGCCTCCAGGCATCTCTCTCCACCCACCTCTTGTTTAATGAAGCATGAATCTTTTCTATGTCCTTCTGGTGCAGTCTGTGCTAATCCCTAATGGCTTAGAGGGGTTCTAGTTTTGCTTCAAGGCACAGCTAGTCTGGTCAACTTTCAGATTATTCTCCCACTAGTGAAACAAATACACTTGTCTGGTGTCATTTTAACGTGATCTCCTGAGCCTTGACTTCTGATTAAAATCAACAGAAGAAACAGTCTGTCCTAACAATGAGAAGTGGCTGTTTCTGTTTGAATTTAAAAGTCACATGTAATTAAGTAGAATATGCTAAATCTTTCAAAAATTGTAATAAAAATGGAATAGGATTATAAGTACTTAGGTGATGGACATGCTGTGGTAACACATATCTGAAGAGGTATGAACTTATAACCCAAAATTATATGCACTATTATCCCTCCTATCTAGGGCCCTAGGGAGGGCTCAAGCCAGAGATTTTTTTATATCAAAATTTGAAGCTATCAATGTTGTTGTTTGTCAAAGAATTTAGGATTGGGTCATGCCACCTAGTTTCTGTACTATTTTCACATTTATTTGAGGTAATATTGGGTTATAATAGTGCTTCTGTAGGGAGTTCAATTATATTCCCAAGATTCATTTTTCTCTATTATTAAAACAAGGATGGCCCTCCCTGGTGGCACAGCGGGTGAAAGCACAGCACTAAGAAGCTTAAGCCACTTCCGCATGGCGCAGACCTCTCCTGACCCGCCCGCTGCTCCCCTCAGCAGTGTACTTCGTTGATCTGCCTGTTCTGCTCCCCACTCTGTCTCTGGTGAAGCCTCTCGCCACCCCTGAGCCTCTGGCCTGTACCCCAGTTCTGTATGTACAAATAAATCAATCTTAAAAAAAAAAAAAACAAGGATGATATTAACAGTAACTTCCCCATAGAGTAGCTGTCAAAGTTAAATACCATAAAGAATTGTGTTCCAGTGCTTAGCACATTTCTGGTATACATTGAGCACTTAATAAATATCAGTTATTTTTATTAGTTCTCAAAAGATGTCAGGAACTTTGGAAGTCAGCCAATGCAACCCGTGAGTTTCATGTGGGAACCAGCTGGAATAACTTCTGGAAAAAGAAATGTCACAGTCATTTCAACAAATGAAAAGTTTGCAGCATCTGATGAAGGCCAAATGGGATGGAATCATGTCTTTGTACTTTGTGCCTTATTTGTGATAAGTACAAAGGTGTATACTGCAGAGCAGAAATACAACCCAAAAAGTAAATTAGCCAGAGACACAGGAATAAAAACCTCCTGGGCAATCCATGAGTAATATGTTTTCAACAACATTCAAAGAAAATATTGAGGTAGAAGTCCTTTCATAGTTCTAGGTATTTACAACTATTTTCTGTACATGTCTTTCCTTTAAAGTGGGACTACAAGAGAGCAAAAACAAACAAAAAAAAAAGCAAAAACCATTTTAGATCCTTCTAAATTCATTCTAAACCCTCATATCTATTCAAAGAACTATATTATGAATTTATTCATTGAGAAGTGCTGCGATGAAAAAAATCTTACTTTCTCAGGAAGTTCTGTTTAGTAAACTTCACCATGACATTCACTGTTCCTTCCAGCTGGAATTGCCAAGATAATTTCCCTGCCTTGAACACCAGTCACCTCCAAGAATCCTCACAATTTGCATGAATTACCACCACCATTGTGACATTCCAAATTCATTTTTTCATACCCCTTCCCCAAAAGCCTTGATCCTTTGGGGTAAAAAAGACTCATCCCTGGCCACTTTAGATCTACTCCAAAGACACACAGACTGTCCTCCCAAGAAACTTCAGGTGGAAAGCTACCTGCCATGGCTTGAAGTCTGCTTCCTCCTCTCAGCACACCTCCCCCAAGATGATGCGAGTAGGAGGTGGGGTCTTTGATGGGTTCTTGAGTCATGAGGATAGAGTTCTTGAATGGGATTAGGGGTCTCATAAAAGAACCCCACAAAGATCCCTAACTCCTTTCAACCTGTGAGAACACAGAGAGGAGACACAATCTATGAACCAGGAAGAGGGCTCTCACCTTTCACCAGATTTGCCAGAGCTTTGATCTTACTTGACTTTCCAGCTTCCAGAATTGTGAAAGATAAATTTCTGTTGTTTATAAGCCACCCAGAGTGTGCTATTTAATAACAGAAACTTAAATAAAGATGAAGATTCGTTGCAAGGAAGGTGGCATAGAAGTAAGATAGTCACTCTAAACAAAGAGTCAGAAGAGATAACCTCAGAACTAATTCAGGTAACCTCAGATTAGGGCACAGAAAAATTTGATGAGACCATAGAACTGAAACACCCCAGAGGGGAGAGAAACGGGAAGAGAAGGAGAGTGTAGTGGAGGATAGTGGAGGACTGTGGGCACTTTGGTGGTGGGAAAACTATGGCAATGGTAGCTGAGGGAAGAAGTCCTATGTGTGGAAAAATAAACAAGGATGTTTAAAAACAAAAGGTTAAAAAAAGACAGAACGATGATCCCATACAAGACTTTAGGATGCCTTCCCGAACTTGCTTCTATAGAAGCCTTATCTGAATTCCTCATTAGAAAGTGCTGTTGATGTGAATACAGAGCCTGGTTCAAGTAACCTACATTCCTGTACATAGCAGGAGCCCAGGGAAGTGAACAGGCACTGAGACCACATAGGAGAAGATGGACAGGACCATGATGAGACCCAAACACTATGTGGCTCCTGTAGGGATGGACCACATGGGGAGAAAGTAGGGAGACAGTCCAAAACAGACTGCTGGAAACACTGGTTTAATTACTTCGAATTGTGATATTCATCAGTTCTTAAGAGCTACACTGCATCCTCACATTCTAGATTATGTTCTGAGGAAAATATTTTTAAAGTGTTTTCACATTTCATGACAAACAGCACAAAGTTTGGAAGGAGGTCAAACATATCTGGCATTTTTCTAACTCTGATATAAGTTTGTCAGAAATCCATTTTTCCTTAGTTTGCTTTGCAATTCATTATTCATTTGGAGAGTTATCATTTTCCAGAAATTTCAAAACCTTGGGTTTACTTTCCCTATTTGTTACCCAAAAAATCTACGTAGATGAAATTTGCAGTTGTCAAACTGTCTATGGTAGATCCTCTGGGTTCTGAGTCCTGTTTTTTCCTGAGAGCAACTTTATTGATATTAGAGACTGAGGTTCTGCATAAGAAGCCGGAAGCTGAACAAAATAAAACCAAATGGTTTGTTGTAGGAGGTGGAAAGTTAGAGAAAAATCAAAGAGAAGATTCACCTGTCTTCCATTTGCTGCCCTGTCATCCTCACCAATGCTCTAACCCTGTCCCGTCCCCACCCCGGGGACAAACCAAAATGAAAACCAGTTCTTGATCTCATTTTGCACCATCAACAAGATCTCCTTTATCCACAGCCTTTTGTGAGGTTACCACTCAACTGTGACCTCATGGAAACCTGGCCCTCTCCTGAAAATTCCCTCCCTGTTGCTCTGTTTAGAGCACTCATCAGGTTCATGTGCACCTTTTCTCACCTCAGAAACTGCTTGTATCACATCACACCTACCAGGATGTATCACTAACCACACAGCCTCTCCACCTACACCCCCTCCCTGTCACCTCTCCCTCTTCTGCCTTGACGACTACCATTCTGTTGTCAAAGTTTAAACATTTTCATTTCTGTTTTGTTTGTTATTTATATTTCACAAATCTGTGAAGTGATATAGGTTGGTCTTCTCCTGACTTACTTCACTATCATCAGCCCCTCGAGTTTCAACCACGCTGTCAAAAAAAAAAATGGCAAGCTTTCATCATTTTTATCACTTACTAGTATTCTACTGTATCTCTATCACATATTCTTTAACCATTCATCTGTCATTGGGAACTTGGGCTTTTCCATTTCTTACCTATTGTGAATAGTGTTGCAATAAACATATGCATACGGTGTTTATTCAAATTAATGTTTCTTTGAATATACAGAAGTAAAATTGCTAGACCACATGTTATTCTATTTTTAATATTTTGAGGACCCTCCATAATGTTTTCCATAGCAGCTGCAAAAATTTACATTCCCACCAGCAATGCATGAAATTTCCTATTTTTTCACATCCTTACCAATACAGTTTTTATTAATTTTTTGATAATACCCACTCTCACCATTTTAAACTTAACTCTCAGTATGGCTTTAATTTGTACTTCCCTGATGTTATTCTCTCTATATTTATTATTTCAGTCTGGTCTGATGTGCCGATTAACACTGATGTTTTCTTATTGATGTCCTGTTTGGAGGATCTATCCTCTAATGTAAAGTAAGATGTTAAAGTCCGCTATTATTATCACGTTATTGGCAATTTCTCCCCTTCAATCTCTTAATATTTCCTTTATATATTTTGGTGCTCCTATGTTGGATACATATATATTGATAATTATTATATCTTCCTGATGTATTGACCCTTTATCATTATTTACTTTTTAAAGGAATTGCTGCATTTTTTTTTAGATTTATTTATGCATACAGAACTGGGGTACATGCCAGAGGTGCAGGAGTGGTGAGAGGATTCACCAGAGACAGAGTGGGGAGCAGAACAGGCCGAATGACAAATTACACTGCTGAGGGGAGCAGCAGGCAGGTCAGGAGAGGTCTGCCGCACCGTGTGGGTCACCTCCAGGGTGGGAATGAACTCATGCTTATGTGGCTTTAGCTTCTTAGTGCTGTGCTTTAATCCACTGAGCCACCAGGGAGGGCCCTGCAGTTCACTTTCTTTAAAAGCACTATACCATCAACCTTTTGAGCACACCAAGATCTGCAAACTATAGGTTCTTACTTTTCAGGGACTTCATCTAATTGTATTCATTTCCCTACTTGCCCAGGCTAAACATCATGGTTAATTATAATCATTACTTTTCTTTCTCCTTCATCTTTCATGCCTTCTACTGTTTAACACGGTTGCTTGGTCAAATGTCAAATGTCAAGCTGAGTTTGATCTGATTCTCCATCTACTTTTTTTTTTTTAAAGATTATTTATCTATTTAGACATACAGAACTGGAGTACAAGCCAGAGATGCAGGGACAGTGAGAGGATTCAGAGAGATAGTGGGGAGCAGAACAGGCATATCAACAAAGTACACTGCTGAGGGGAGCAATGGGCAGGTCAGGAGAGGTCTGCTGTGCCATGTGGTTCACCTCTAGGACCAGGGATTGAACTCACATGGAAGCACTACAGCCAGCTTGCAGTGCTGCATCCTAACCCATTGCACCACCAGAGAGGGCAATTTCCATCTACTTTTATACCTAATCCCATACAACTACTTGAACTGAAAAAACAAAACAAACAAAACAAAACACAAAATCAAGTGGACTGGCCATGGCTTAAATTCAGGACCACTAATGCCAAATAGTGCCTGCATGTTGCTGGTCAATCACACTATTTCCCACTAGCCCATTTACTCTCCTAGGTGTTTATTTTGTTTCCTCTTTCCTCAAACTTTCAGTGCTTTTATTCTCATCCCCTCAGCAGTTGATTTGATTTTTATCTTCACTGAGAAAACTAGAAGCAATAATAAAACATCCAGAAGCTTCCACAAACTCCCACCCCATCTACCCACTATCTGCTTGAATTTCCACATGACTGCCTTTTCTTTTATTAGTGTGGAAGAAAATTTCTCAAGCTTTTAACAAGGAATACCTTCATAAGTATTCTGGATCCCACTTCCTCTTACCTTCTCAGGGGTAGAGTTTTAGCAGTTTTGCACTGTTCTACATTAATAATTTCAGTCATTTACAATCTACTCCTATTTTACTTATCTGTAAAAAATTATTCTCCACTTTCCTTTCTCTCCTTTCTTTTATCATAAAATTCTGTAGAAATTGTCTATGCTTTCTCCAAAGAATGTTATGGTTCAAATCTTACCTCCAAGTTATTTAATCCATTTTGAGTTAATCCAAGTCTTTGACACATTTAACGTAATCCATTGTGTATGAGGTAGTGGTTGAGTTTCATTCTTTTGCATGTGGTTGTCCAGTTGTTAAGGAAACTTGTATATATTTGGTGTCTTTGTTATAAATTAGTTGTTATAAGTGTGGGTTTATTTTTGTGTTGCTGACTCTATTCTATTGGTCTGTATTAAAAAATATGTTTTAAAATCACTTCTTTCTGAAAAATACCAGATGGTTTTGCTCATAGCAGGAGTATAATGGACCAGGCGAGAAAATTATAAGATACATTTTGTGGGGATGGAGTGGGGAATGGGATCAAAAATGATTGGGGGGGGAGGAAAGTGCACAGGACTATGGTGATGGGGTAATGGGAAACCCACAGGAATTACAATTGTGATGGGAAAAAATGTACAAAATGATGTAAAAATAAACTATTGTATTATTAAAAAAAATCACTTCTTTCTTAACTACCTCTCAAGGTGGACAAGTTGATTAAAATTGTCTTTTTTTTTAAAGATTAATTTATTTATTCATACAGAACTGGGGTATAGGCCAGAGGTGCAGGGGCGGTGAGAGGCTTCACCAGAGACAGAGTGGGGAGCAGAACAGGCAGATTGATGAGGTACACTGCTGAGGGGAGCAGCAGGCGGGTCACGGGGTGGCGGGGATCGAACTCATGCGGAGGTGGCTTAGGCTTCTTAGTGCAGTGCTTTTACCTGCTGCGCCACCAGGAAGGGCCCCCAAAATTGTCTTTTGAAACAATTATTTTATACTAACATCAATCATTACCATCTAAAATACCCTGCCTTTATAGTCACAGTATATAGTAACTAGCAAAATATCTTAATCACAAGGATTTGATTTTTCTATTCTGTTTTATCGACAGATTTCAGAAAACTTCTGATAATCAGAGTTTTCTGTGAAAGAATGTGATTACAGATTTTCGCATTGTGTTGTTCTGTAATTCTTTCCATGTTATTTTGAACACATTCTGACTACCTGACCAGCTGGAGGTGGGTCTCATCTCCTCAGATCTCTACCCGGTAAGCCCCACAGAAGGAAATAAATTGAAAAGCTGCAAGGTAGAAATTACCATTCTAGAATCTCTGGAGGAAGGGTATGCTTCTAGGACTGCTTTCAAGTTGGTGCTGGGATTCTTAATTGTCCTAGAATCTTCAAGTATGGATGTCACCTTCAAGAACAAGGAGTTACCTCTCATCTCCTGCCCTTATCACCTAGGTCTTCTCAAGCTATGGACTGTGAATCACATACATAGGACTCCTGGTCCCTACACCAAATACGCAATTAGAACATCTAGATTCTGATTTTTACTGTTTCCTCAGGAAATTCTTATACATGCTAAAATGTGAGAACTATGATTTTATAGATTCTTAATGCCAACTTCTAGGGTGCATTTATTTAGACTTAACAATACACTGCGGAAGACTTCACTAACCTACAAAATTATTCAGTTACATAGTTCATTCCTCATTAGAATAAAACAGGGAGTGGTTCCGCTCTGGGACAACAGTTATCTAGACTCCAAGACATACATTCCCCTTAATAAATTTCCTTTGTTATGCTTTTAGTTCTAGGTTATTTTGTCAGTAAAATAGAGATTTTTTTTAGTATAGCAGTTGTTTAATATATGTCTAAAATAGCACCTGTCGTGAAACAATTATACAGAAATTAATAAATAGGAGTCTCTTAACACACAGTCCACAGTCTAATCCTCTCTTCCTGGTCTCCTTTAGCAGTTACCACATAGCAATCACCTCATTCTTCATAGGAAACCCAAGAAATTCCCTAGCCTGCTGGTTTTGTGTTCCTTAGAGTTCCTGAGTGTTTCAGAAACTCCTTAGGGCATGTGTGGGTGGCCAAGGAAGTAGGCTCTGTGTAACTATCTCCCATTCAACCATAACAGTTCCAGTTTTCTGTACTTACTTTTTTTACAGTTTCATACGTATGAAATTTTGACAAGAATGCAAGTTTGTGAAGCATCCCTCTAGGGTAATATATTTTCAATATTTATCACCAATAAAGATTTTCCTTTTTATTTTGCTCTCTCTTTCTTGTCCTATTTTGCTATTTGTGATTAATCAGAGAGAACAGCAAAATTTGTGCTTAATTGTACATAAACGTTTTTCCTACCAGCTAAGCTTTACAACAGGCACTTTGCCTCAAAGAAAACTTGGAAGTACTACTGCCTGAGTATTTCACTTAGAATATGCTTTGAAACCATACAATGAGATTTGATCTCCAAATTTTAATTCTCCCATTTTCTAAACTCGCCCTCTTATTCCAACCTGCTCTGAGCTTGGTCTAAGATGAGTTCTTCTGTAATTCCTGTTGAGCTATGAATTAACTCTGCATTTTCTAAACCATTAGTTTCCTATTCCTTTCATATCGAAAGCCTACCTTCTAATTTGTACAATATTTCACAAGAGGGCCCTCCCTGGTGGCGCAGCAGGTTAAAACACAGCACTAAGAAGCTAAAGCCACTTCAGCATGAGTTTGATCCCCATCCTGGCAGTGACCCACATTGCACAGCAGACCTCTCCTGTCATGCCCACTGCTCCCCTCAGCAGTGTACTTTGTCAGTTGGCCTGGTCTACTCCCCACTCTGTCTCTGGTGAATCCTCTCATCGCCCCTGCACCTCTGGCCTATAACCCAGTTCTATATGCATAAATAAATAAACTTTAAAAACAAAACATAAATTAACTGCCCGTTCTCACAAAGTTTTAGTATAGAACAAAATTACTGACTGGAAGCAGTCTCTAAAACCTTATGTATTATAGTGGAGGTATTGTCATGTTCCGTAGCTATTATTATGAGATAATTAGCAGGCCCCAGCCGAGGCCATGAACCCTTCACAGTTCCCTAAAAATTAGTGCTCCCTGGAGGGCACACATCATTATTAAAGCTTAGCTGGTGGGGAAAGACCTGTACGGGCTATAATGTTTAGAAAACTGACCTAGCCAAGAAAGAAGCAAGCCCTGATGAAAATTATTCATGTCCTCTAATTTACATCTAAAGTGTTCTTGCCTCTCAGGTACAAATAAGAGTGTATTTCACAATGTGAAATAAAAGTGTATCTCACAAAGGCATAGAACAATGCTAAGCTGCACTTCTTAGAAAATGATATGAAAGGCCTATTTCATGGAAGACTGCCTCTAAGGCTTTTAGTGGCATAAGCCTATACTAATAGATGCAGGAAATCTTCCAAGATGAACCCAAAGAAAACAAACTCACCTTTGCTTATGTTTTGGCCATATGACATCATACTGTCAAATCCAGCTAGCCAATTTCTTTCAGAGCAATGTTTTTAAAAGGTGACAAACATGTAGATACATGTAGATATTAAGAACAGCACAAATGCAGACAGGCATATCCATCACTACCATGCTGGAAAGGTTGGGCCACATAATGCGAAGGGTGTGGTGGGATTCCTTCAGGTCATTTACTCAGGATTATAAAGCATGGAAAGCACCTCCAAGAGAAACACAAGGTTGTCAGCAAAATCTCATCTTTCTGTGAGAATGTTACAGGAAACCAGTGTGAACTGGGCCGCCTGTCTGTGGGGGTCTCACCCACGTGCTTAAAATTCAGTTATACTGCAGGCGCACACAAAGGGTCAGAATGGTTTATTTACAAAAGGGGAAAAGAAAAGGAAACAATAACTGGAATATCTTACCTGCTCAGCTGACTTGGAGCTCCGGAAACAAACTAACTGAAAGCCCCGAGTCACGCAGTCCGGAGATCCGTTTCCGAGTGAGAGAGCGAGAGACGAAATGGAGCCCTATTTATACCTCAATGTCCCAGAATTCCTGCCTAGCTCTGCCCTTGGGTCCTCGCAGTTCTCTCCCTGGTACTGCTGGGAGTTGTAGTTTCCAATCACTGGAGTAGGGGGTAGAGTCCAGAAAGCTGGAATAGGGAGTGGAGTCCACAAGACTCTGCAAAGTTCCCTTAGGGCATCCTTCCCCTTCACAAGAACTTCTCCTGAGCTTCTCACAGATGTCTGCAAGTTTTGTTAAATAGCACATAGGTGAGAGGTGGGGGATATTGGTAGTGGGAGGGAGGATAGGAGGTACCCCAACCACACAGGTGAAAATGATACCTTCATGGCTGTACACGACAGGACTAGGAAAATCCATTTGAGGGAGGATTTGTGAAATAAAGAAGTTTAGCTTGAAAGAAAATCCAATCTGGAGATAAATTTAAATCCTGGTTTCTATCTACAATTCAGGTATGAACATAGACAAGTCATGTAACCTCTCCAAGTTCAGATTTTCTCCTCTAGGAAGAATGTGCAAAAGAAAAATCTCCTCCGAGGTTGCTGTGTGCAATGAGGGTGAGATGAGGTCACGTAAATGTAAATGTCTGATATGTCACTTACTGTCAGCCAAGCAGATGCTAAAAGAAATGAACTTCCTGTATTTGTAAAGATCACAACTACAATACTATTCCACATTTAAGGAGAGTTTTGCCATACTATTAAGATAAACTTGTGTAATTGCTATTAGATTATGTTTCATAGGTAAGTTGCTTTCCCAAAGTTACGAAGTTACTTCTTTTGATTAAGGGTCCAGTGCCTATCTGTGACTGACTCAGCAAGAAACAAAAGGATTTAGAGAGGTGCTGAAATGAATTTCCTCTGGCAAATTGAAGTTTCCGCTGACCTCCTTAACAACAGATTTCATAGACTCACTAAGATCTATTTAGCACTACTTTATTTTGTTTTTCCCCAGCAGCAGTCACATCAGACTGCTGTTGCTCAAGAATAAGAAAAGAGAGATCAGCTCTTAGGCCACAGAGAATGGAACAGAAGCAATGTATTCAAACTTGGCTCCAAATTTAAATTACTTCTACGTGACAGAGAATCATCTAATAGGTGTGAGCTGTAGGAGAAGACTGATATGCTTGTAGTTCACATTACAAGACAAACTGACATTTGACCACATTTCTGGCATTAAACTTGCCCAACATTCAAATTCCTATGTTGCATCTAAAGTCAAAACACAGGAGGGGAAGGGGTAAAAAGCAAGGAGTTTTGGCTCTAACCATGTGGGGTTTCATCTAACTAGGTAAAATTTAGCGCAAGTTTCATCTGTTTTGTTCTCTCTAAAACTAAGATAAACTTTGTGTAATTGCTATTAGATTATGTTTCATAGGTAAGTTGCTTTTGGCAATGAATAAGCTTTTGGCAATGAAGGAGTTTATGGTGGAAAGCAGGTAGAGAAGAAAGCATATCATATAGTGGGTGTGCAATAAAGTAGGAGTTCACCTTAATCCTAAATCTTTCTATGCCCCATATGACAGAGTTTAAAACACATGATGCAAAAATTGAGAGAGCTGAAAGGAGAAATAGACATATCCACAATTATAGTCAGATACCTCAAAAACCCATTTTCAATGGACCAAACAAACAGAAAGAAAACAAAATATACTGGAGACTTGAATAACACTTTAATCAACTTGAGATATTTGGCAATAACTGAAGAGTTCACCAAACAGCCCAAAATAGTATATTTTTTAAAATATACTGGAGTTTGTGTGTTGAAATTTTCTAAATTGAAGCACTCTCTCCCAATGTGATGACACTGGGAGGTTGAGGTCTTTGGGAAATAAATGGGTTCAAATGAGATATAAATAAGGGTATGACTTCCAAGAGGAGATTAATGCATTTATAATGTGAGAAGAGAAACCAGAGTTTGTGCTCTTCCTCACATAAGAAAGTAAACATCTGGGCTCTCCCTGGTGGTGCATGGGGTTAGGACACAGCATTGCAAGTTAGTGCAGTTGCTTCAGTGTGAGTTCCATCCCTTGCTCCAGAGGTCATCTCATGGAGCGGCAGACCTCTCCTATCTCACCAGCTGCTCCCCTCAGCATGTACTTTGTCTATCTGCCTATTCTGCTCCCCACTCTGTCTCTGGTGATCCTCTCACTGCCCCTGTACCAATGGCTTGTACCCAGTTCTGTATGCATAAATAAATAATAAAAAGAAAGTAAACATCAGAAAATCAGAAACAACTCCTATGAGGAGGTAAACAACTCCTATGAGGAGGTAAATCTAACAACTCCTTGATCTTGGGCTACCACTGGGAATTAGATGTCTTTTATTCACCCAATCTGTTGCCTATGGCTATAGCAGCCCAAGTGACTAGCACAAGTATACGTGAAACATTTGCCAAGATAAACCGTATTCTGGACCACAAAACAAACCTCCAGGATTTAAAATACTTCAAAATATACAGTTATGTGATAAAATAAAAGTGAGGGGCAAAGAACTCCAAAATCCATCCCTTTACAAATGCATTGAACTGTCAGAAAAAAATTTTTTGACTCTGACCTTCAAAAAAGACTTGAAATCTAACCCAAGCTTATACAAAGCTGACAAATGCTTGAGAGGAACTGGCTGAATCCCAGTCAGAACACAGTTTATGGGATAACTGGTTCACATTTCCTATTCCCTGGCTTAGCAGGTCCCTTAATAAAATAGCCCACACTTCTAGGATACCCGGGTAATGATATTGGCAAGAGCAGAATGAACTTCATTCACAAAGAACCATGATTAGTGTTGTGTCTTCCTGGAAGACTTCTACCCTAACTTGGAAGTCACCCAGCACTTAATCCACCACCTACAGTGGCTGATATTTGTCAAAAAGAATTCCCACGTAAATGCATAGGTCTCTGCTACGTGGGTGATGGGAATGATTTGGCAAATAATCAACCAAAAGAATGGAGGAAAGATGTAGGAGGAAAAGCTTGGAAGGGAAGGAAAGATGCTTTGGGGGAATAAAACTTTTGATGACTTCCAAGATATTCCTGAAAATCTAAAGCCTTGGTATTGACCCAGTGCAGTGTTCAGGAAAGACCTGAAAAACACCTAAGCTTTCAACTCTGATTGAACTTCAGACTGTATTCAAGCAGGGTAAAGGGGCCTCCTGGTGGCCTAGGGTTAATTCTCAGCGCTATCACCACTTCAGCCTGAGTTCATTCCTGGCCAGGGAGCTAACCACTTATGGCACAGCAACCTCTCCTGTCCCTCCTGCTGCTCCCCTCAGCAGTGTTTTCAGAAAATCTGCCTATTCTGCTCCTCACTCTGTCTCTGGTGAATCCTCTCACACACTCCTGCCCCCTGCATCTCTGGCCTACACCTTAGCTCTTATATGCATAAATAAATAAAATAAATAAAAAGCTGCACTCTAAGTCACCATTTGACTAAGGACTAAACCATGGACAAAAAAAAAACTAAAAAATATGTGAGAAGGCTATCTCACCAAATAGATGTCAGTCAAGAGATAAAGAAAAAGGAAAAAAAAATAGAATTATGGGTCAATGAGTATCAACACAAAGGTAAAATAACTCACTAGAAAACCTCAACAGATTTGAGGAAGAAGAAAACTCATAAAATGCAAAATATGCATATAGCCTACATCTTATAAGGTGCAGTATCTAGAGTATACAAAGAACACTCACAACTCAGTATCAAAAATACCAACAGCAAATTTTGTCAAAAGGCAAAGGGCATTGATAGACATTTTATGAAAGAAGAAATACAAAATATCAGCATACAGGAAAACAGATGTTTAACAACATTAGTCATCAGTGGACTGCAAGGAAAATCGCATGAAATACCACTATACTCACACCAAAATAACTTTTTTTTTTTCAATATGCTTTACAACCCTGTGTGTAATTGAGAAGTGCAGACTCACACCTCTTCAGATGTATGTTACGAAGCTCACCACCAAGGCACCCATTATACTCCACTGGGTTTCCTCTTCTCACTCACCCTCTCCCTTACCCCTCTCCACCCCAATCTCTATTCTACAGCCAAAATGACTGTGGTTTGGTTTTGGTTTGGTTTTGCCTGACATTTTGATTTGTCTATACCCCACATGAGTAAAACCATTTGGTATTTTTCCTTCTTCTCACTTACTTCACTTAACATTAATCCCCTCCAATTCCACTCATGCTGTCACAAAGGACAACAGTGGACCCGCCTGTTTTATAGCTGTCTAGTTTCCATTGTGTATATGTACCATGTCTTAATCCGCTCATCTATCTTTGGACACTTGTGCTACTTCTTTAACTTGGCTATTGTAAATAGTGCTGCACTGTATGTAGAGGCTCATATATCCCTAATGAGTATCTTTTCATTTTTCAAGTAGATACTTAGGGGTGTAATTACTGACCATAGGATAGCTCTGTTTTTAGTTATTTTGAGAAACTTTCAGTTTTCTGTAGGGATGGACAAGTTTCATTCCCAACATTGTGTACAAGGGTTCCTTTTCCTCTACATCCTTGCCAACACTTGTTTCTGTTTGTTTTGTTTTGGGTCATTCGCACAGGTGTCAGATGGTATCTCATTGTGGTTTTGATTTGCATTTCCCTGATGATAAGTGATGATGAGTGATTTTTCAGGTATCTGTTGGTCCTTGCTCTGTATTCTCTAGAGAAGAGCCTATTAAGCTTTTCTAACCATGTTTTATTTGATTTTTATTCTTGTTGAATTGTATGAGTTCTTTGTAAATATCGTATATTAGTCCCTTGTCAGACATGCAAATTTGGTAGAGTGCCTTTTTGTTTTAATGATATTTTCTTTAATGCAAAGTATTTACTTTCAGGTAGTCCTGTTTGTTGTTCATTGTTTTGGCCTCCCTTGTCATTATAGTTAAGGCCACAAAGACATTCCTGAAACCACTAATGTGTAGTATTTTCTCTATGTTTACTTCTATGTATTTTATGGTTTCAGGAATTATATCCAACTCTTTAATCCATTTTGAGTTCAATTTTGTGTACGTTGTGGGATACTGATCTGTTTCATTCTTTTGCCTGTGACTGTCTAGTTTTCCCAACACCATTTATTGAGGAGATTTTCCTTTTTCCAATATTTATTCCTGGCACCTTTGTCATAATTAACTGTCCATATAGGTGTATGTTTATTCCTGGGCTCTCAATTGCATTCCATTTGTCTGTGTATGTTTATTCCAATATCACAGTTCGGTTTTGTTCAAGTATTTTTTTCCCATGTATTGTTAAATTTTGGACAGCATTTGATTTCTTCTCAGCTGTAGTCTCCGTAGTTTTCTCACCACCATAACCGACATGATCTATCACCCCAATGTCTTATGTTCTGCCCTATTTTGACCCTTCCTTCTCCCTCCCCCCCCCCCATGCAAAGGTCTATTGTCAGTTTGCAAGTTTTTTCTTTTTCTCCTGAACCTTTCTTTAGTTTCTCTATATTCTGCATATAAATGAAGCCATCCATTGTGTATCTTTTTCCTTCTGACTTACATCACTTAGAGTAATGCTTTCCAGCTCCATACATATTGCTGCAAGTGGCATGATGTTATTTTTTTTTTATTGCTGAGTAACATTCAATAATGTGTTTATAATCACAGCTTTTTGATGAATTCATCTGTTTTGGGGCATTTAGGTTGTTTCCATATCTTGGCTATTTAAAAAATGCTGCAATAAACATAGGAGTGAAAGTTTCCCTTTAAATTAGTGTTTTTGTATCCTCTGTGTAGATTCTTAAGAGTGGAATCATATGATCCACACTGTAAATTCATTTTTAGAATTCTCAGGAAACTCCACACAGCTTTCCATGGTGGTTTATACTAAGGAAGTTATATCTACATAGTTTACATTCTCACCAGCAGTTTAAGAGGGTTTATTTTCCACCACTTCTTCATCAACACTACCTATTTCTGTTTTTGTTTTTACTTTTTTTTAATATGAACCATTCTCATAGTTATGAAGTGGCATCTATTGTGTGTTTGATTTACATTTTTCCTGCAAATAAGTGATGGTAAACATTTTTTCATGTCTGTTGACTAATTGTATGTTTTCTTTGGCGGTGTGTCTACTTAGCTCTATTGCCCATTTTTTAATTTGTTTGTTTGTTTTGTTTTTGTTGAATTGTGTGAGCTCTTTCTAGATCTTTGATAATAGTCCCTGTCAGATGTATGGTATGCAACTATCTCCCATTCAGGAGGGTGTCTCATCTTTGGTTGCTTACTCTTTGGCTTGAAATAGTCTCAGTTGATTATATTCTTTTTTATTTTCCTTGTTTTCATGGGTTCTCAAAGATGTTTCTGAAGTTTATATCATAGAGTACTTTGCCTATGTTTTCTTCTATATGTTTTATGGTTTCAAGTCTTACAACCAAATCTTTTATCCATTTTAAGTTGATTTGTGTATGGTATAAGATAGTCTAATTTTTTGCTTTGGCATGTGGCAGTACAGTTTTCCTAGCACCATTTATTGAAGAGTCTTTCCTTATCCTTATCTTTGATCTTTTTCCATAGATTAGTTGACCATATATATGTAGTCCTATTTCTGAGGTGTCAATTTGGTTCCATTAGTCCATGTGTCTGTTTTGTTCCAATACCATATTGTTTTTATTATTATGCCTTTGTAGCTTAGTTTGAAATCTGGGAGTGAAATACCCTCATTTTCCCCCTTTTTATTAAGGAAAGTTTTTGCTATTTGGGATTTTGTGATTACATATGAATTTCAGTGATATTTTTATATTTCTTTGAAGAATGCCACAGACTGTTTAATTGGAATTGCACTGAATCTACATATTACTTTAGGTAGGGTGGCCATTTTGATAATGGTAATTCTTCCAATTCAGGAACAGAGAATGTTTTTCCATTTCTTTGTATCTTTCTCTGTTTCCTTGAACAATGTTGTATAATTTTCCTTACATAAATACCTTTCACCTCCTAGGGTTATTCCTTGTTACTTAAAATTTGTGTTACAATTTAGTTTCTTCCTCTTCTGGATGATTGTTTGCATATAAGGAGGCTAATGATTTTTGTGTATTGATTTTGTAACTTGCTACTTTACTGAATTATACAATTATTTAGTTTTTTGTGGATTTTTTAGGTTTCTCTTATATCATCTACAAATAGTGATATTTTTACCTCTTCTTTCCCAATTTGGGTTCCTTTTCTTTTCCTGTCTTTTTCTTGCCTAATTGTTCTAGCTAGGACTTCCAGTATTATATTTAAAAAAAAAAAAAAAAAACAGTGGTGAGAGTGGACATACTTGTCTTATCCAAGATCTTAGTGGAAAGGTTTTCAGTTTTTGCCACTGAGAATGATACTAGCTGTGAGTTTGTCATATATGTATTTTATTATGTTAAGATAAGTTCCTTTTACTCCAAGTTTTCAAGGGACTTCATCATAAATGTTTTCTCAGCATCTGATATGATCATATGGTTTTTGTTTATTTTTGTTGATGTGATGAATTACACTAATTGATTTTCAGCTGTTTGACCATCCTGTGTCCCTGGAATAAGTCCCAATTAGTCATTGTATATAATCCTTTTAGTGCATTGTTGGATTCCATTTGCTAAAATTTTATTGACAATTTTAGCATCTATGTTCATTGGGAGAACAATCTCTAGTTTTCTTTCATGGGGTTTACCTTTGTTTAGTTTTGGTATTAGTGTGATGTTGGCCTCATAAAACATATTTGGTGGCATTCCTTGTCTCAATTTTTCTAAAGAATTTTAGCAGGGCAGATATTATTTCATCTTTGAATGCTTGTGAAGTGATCTGGTCCTAAGGTTTTGCTTTTCAGAAGGGTCTTGATTACTGTTTCAATTTCCTTGCTTGTAATTGTTTTGTTCAAGTTTTCTATTTCTTCTTTATTCATCCTTGGGTGACAGTATAATTCTAAGATTTGTTATCTCATTGAGATTGTTGAACTTGTTTACATATAACTGTACTTAATAATTTGAGAAGAAGCATTGAAAGAGACATAGGCAAGATAAGTAAGACCAGCCTGGATCTTAGCTCTATCTCTCACCACAAAGTGATTAATCTTGGGCAATATATACTTAGGTTTTTTTTTCTTGTGTATGAAAAAAGCATAGGTACACAATGCACTTTACCTAGCTGGCTCTTTTTTGTTATTCATGTCTTCTTTTAAATACCATATGAATATTTGATAAATACCAGTCAGAGAAGAAAATAGGGAAGGAAGACTTCCTTACCTCTATCTGTAGAAGCAGAACACTGTCCCCCACTTCCCAGCTCCTCTCTATGAAAGCAATCTGGTTTCTCTTCTTCAAAGCATTAACATAAGCTGAAATTAATTTATTCACTAATTTGTTCTGAAATTTAGTTTACTTGTTTGTTATCTAGGGTGGATCTTTGAAATAAGCTACTGAAGTCATTACTTCAACAAGCAGATTGTTAATTCTGACCCCCCAAAAAAAGTTGTTTCAAAAGGTTTGAAAAGGAATCAAATGTTCAAATGCCTGAGAAAACTATTCTTCAGTGAGATTTACTATTGTTATCATGATTATTTACCATTACACTGTAAGTGCTTACTAAGTTCCTGGGCTAGGCCAGGGAGCAACACTGATTGGCCCAACATGCTGCACTGTGCTCTGGTTACTTGGTCAGACTCCTGACTGAAGCACGACACTGGAGAGTCAACTCAAAAAACAACCATACCATGATTCCTGGCTATCTGCAGAACTGTCATTTCTCCATCAGGGTAATTCATGGGATCAACTCTTAGAATTCTCTTTTCAATGTCCTTCAAGAAGGACTACTGGACCCCCACCACACCAGAATAGTTTAGTTCATACCTGAATTATACACAGGACTTCTCTTTACAAAGCTTTCATTTTAATTTCATTCACCCTATCAACAGTCAACACTGATGGTTGGCATCAAGTGTTAAACACACTACAGAGCAATCCCAGTAAAATGTAATAAAGAAGAGGGATGCCTGTAGAAATGTCCCCTTGAATGAGCTCACAGTCTAATTTCCCTTGATGGAACTATAATCCGTACTTGTAGGAATTTACCTTTCCTTGCAGGAAGAGGAAGAGATCGTTAAATGCATAAGAGGCGTTAAATACAAACTCTTCTAAGTAAACTTTGACTCATTTTTTATGATAGCTTATTATGATGTGATAACGAGCTACTGAGGGTTAGCAGAGCACTGTGATGAACAAAAAGTGGATGAATCTGCCACATACCAGCAGAGTTAACTGCTTAACTCAGCTTAGTTAAGCTAAGCTAACTCAGCTAAGCTAAACTAAGCTAAGCAAGCTGCCTAACTGCTCTTTCCCATTCATGAAGTTGCTGTGAGGAATTGAACTACTAGATGTGAAATGAATCAACTGGTTTAGAACATGTGAGTATTTGATAAATACCAGTCAGAGAAGAAAACAAAAGAAAAAGACAGCAAATGAAATACAGCTGGAGACAGAGAAAATGAAAATACCTAGATTCATCAAGAGGGAAATTAACCCAGCAGAGACAGTCAGATTATACAGTAGCAGCTGCTAATTCATCTGGGACCTCAAAACTTTGTAGAACCCAACATGCTACCACTGAACTCTACGTGTAAGAAATCTGTTATGAAATGGCAATATGGTCTCTGAGGAAAAGATGGGGTTTGAGTAGACTTTAATGAGACCTGTGATATCGTTTCAAAAGATGAAATGACTCTGCACTCAAGGGGCTGTAAAATGCAGCACTTTTCCATGTTGAGGATCAGAAGGTCAAGGTGGGGTTTATGGCTGCTGTATAATGTCAGAACAGTCACTTTATGCTTCACATTGGCGCCTGGCAACCACACAGAGTTAGCCCACTTTGCCTGTAGGGCACCACAGCCTCTGGTCATTAATTAGGACATGTCTACTTGTTTCATTTGACAATCACCGTTAATTCCTAGACTGGTTTGTACCAAATGGATTGCCACCTTCAGTGGCAAGACAAAAGGAGGCCACAGAATGCCCATGCTTTACACAATGTTCCCTTTGAATATAAAAACCAGAAAAGCATTTAAAGAACCAAGAGGAGAATTCATTAGACTATTTTAGAACCCAAAGTCAAGAAACATGGTAGCCTTAGTGCCTAGAAACTGGGCCATGAAAGCCTCCAGAAACAAAAGTAGCTTACTGATCTGAACTCATTATTCAACTTTCCCCTACTCTCTTCCCAGAGATATGTGTCTCTCATCTCACTGGAAATCTGCTCATCAGCTTTGCACTGCTGATGAGCTTTCTCAGTATCTTCATCTTCATGACACAAGATGGGAACTTCCAAATGGTGGTTTCAGCCACTTGTTTGCATATTCTAAGTTCCTGAGAGATAGTCTATCCATCCCTGTGTGGGTGAGATTCCCAACTATGGTCCCGAAAGTTATGGCCACAGTAGAACCATCATGTAGTTTAACAAGGCAGCTGGGGCCCAACCTGTGTGTGTGGCAGGGGAAAGGGAGGTATTCAGGGCAAGGGCCTGGATTTTGCAGGTTCAAACACTCCTTCATCCTCCTAAGGATGTCTCTGGTCAGGTGCATGCATGGATGAACAAAGGACGGGTGTTAGACTGTGTGTGCAGGCTTGTGCTGAGTCCCTAATGCTGAGACTGCTGCCATATTTTCATAGTAAATTGGTGTTAGAGTTAAAATTCAGATCATGAGGTAATACATTACTTACCATCATTAGTATTTAGCATAACTGACAGAAAAAACTACATGTGTACACACATGTACATGTGTACATGTGTACACCTAGGAAACCAGCACTATAGTCAAGAGAGTGAACACATCTGTCATCCCTAGAAGATTTCTAGTGCACCTTGGTGATTATCTTTGCTGCCTCTCTCCCTCCCCTCAACAACTATAAATCTACTGTCTGTCACAGTGGAATCATTTACATTTTCTGGAATTTCATATTATTCATAAACTACAACTTACTTTACTTTTTAATCTTTTATTGAAGTAGCATTGGATTATAACAAATAAGTTAAAGATCATTATAATGAAATACTTGTATTTACTATAGTGCTCTCAACACTAAAAATATAATTCCATCTTTCACCATACAGTTCACCACTTTGATCCAATTTGCCACCCTCTTTCCCTTCCTTCTGATGATTGTGATTTTGACCTTATTGTCTAAATTTTTATTTTGTTTTATTTGGAACATTATTTGTTGTTGTTTCCTTATGTGGCACATCTGAATGAAATAATACAATGTTTGTCCTTTTTAAAAAGATTTATTTACTTTATGCATTCAAGAACTGAGGTACAGGCCAGAGGTGCGGGAGATGAGAGTGTTCACCAGAGAGAGTGGGAAGCAGAACAGGCAGATTATCTGAAATGCACTGTTGAGGAGAGCAGTGGGTGAGACAGGAGAGGTCTGCTGCACTATGTGGGTCAGCTCCCTGGCTGGGGATCGAACTCATGCTACAGTATCTGCAGATAGCTTCATAATGCTAAGACTTAACCTTTGCACCACCAGGGAGGCCCCAGTGTTTTTCTTTTTTGGTACAACTTATTTCTCTAAACACAAACCCTCGAATCCACTAATGTTATAAATCACAGAATTTTACCCTTTTTATAGCTGAGTAGTATTCCAGTGAGTACACATTTTATATAAGAACAATTTTTACATATGTATACATTTATGTATATACTTTTTCAGGTATCCTTTACTCAGCATAATTATTAGCGCATTTCTATTTATTGCTGAGGTATATTTCACTATGTGAATGCTTTCTTTTGAATATTTTCTAAACCGATATTTTCAGAGTTCACCGAGATAGAATAAACATTCACATCTGTTACCCTCAAGGCATTCGGCAGGATAGGTATCAGCTAATTTGATGTAATACCCTTGTCTCAAGTTGTCACATACCAACAGAACCCAGAAAATTGTATTTATGCAAATGATTAACAAAGAATATGAATTGCAACAATTTTAAAACCATGACCCATGACCACAATTCCTATACTCAGCAGGAAAGCCAGAGGTGCTCTCAGGACCCAGGGGGTTGGAGGAAAGCAGCCAGGAGAAGCAGGAAGAGTACAGATCTCTGAGCTTAGCCTAGCTGTGTGACTCTGGAAAAGTCACTTCCCCTCTCTGAGCCTCAGTTTCCTTCTTCATAAAATAGAAAAACTGAACAGTGGCATCTCAGCATTCACTACACTCATAGAATCTCCTCGCTGATAGTGTCAAGACAAGAGCTATCTCCCCTCCCTGGCTTACCCAGTCTGAACCCACTGCCAAAGATGGCCAACTCTTCCTTTCTCCACTTAATAGGGAACTCAAACTGCCTAGTAGGAAAGCTTTTTTCCAGTTGGTATCCAATTCTGAAAGTTTATTTGGTTTTTGCTTTTTGAGTTGTTTGCTTGTTTTCCAAAAGCCGCTGCTGCCAAATTCTGCTTGTCTAGCTGTTGGCTCGAAGTATCGGTCCTTGGCACAGAGGCCTCCCGGGATGCTTCACTGACAGGGTGCTGACCGCTGCTGGCCCTGCCTACTACATTTCTGGCTCCTGCTGCCCCCTTCCTGCCTGGGACTTTTCCTTCTAACTCCAGCCTTCTGAGGCACCCTCCCCTCCTACATTTCCCTGAAATTCAATAGGGAAATAAGAACCAGGGAGTTCAGGGAGAGAATTGTAAGGAAGGAAAGCTGGAAGGGCGCCAACAGACAGCATCCATGAGTGAGGAAATGGGTTCAGGTAAGTAGCCAGGAATGGGATGCCCCGAATGCCAGCACAGTTGCCCCAAGATCAAATATCATGTTGAATAAGGAAAATCGGTTGGAACCAGGAGGGCAAGCCCCAACCAGGCTCATATGCCCTAGGTCTACTTATCACTCTGAGTGAGAAACCCAGCCCAGTTATAAATGAATGCTCAGAACACCAACACAGCAACACAACTCTAAAGCAAAGCCCCCCCGCCGGTTCTAATAGGCACACCAGGTCGTATGCGACAACTCACTGGGCCTCAGTAGCCTATCAGTAGTCCCAAAGCCCCCAGCCAATCAACAAGAAACACAATGGGAGACAGCCAATGGCCAAACCCCCACCCCTTGCCCACTATCTCATATAAGCTCCCCTTCTTTGCTTCTCAGTGGCTATGCAATTGGGAAGCCCTCTCTGTTCACAGAACTTCCCTGTCCTTCTAGTCTATCGATAAATCTCTTGTATTTCTGTAACTTTGGTCTCAAGGTTGAATTCTTTCTTCACCAAAGACAAGAACCAAGAAGAGAGTAGACCCAGAAGTCCTTGACCCGTCAGATCTGATTCATCTGGATGGAAGAAGCCATGAGGGAGTAACATAGTGGCAAACATGCAAGGAGCCTGAAGCCTTTGGGCCCTCATCCCCACACTCACCATACTGACCTCTCACTCATCCTCTCAGTCCCCTAGTGTTCCACCCACCTCACTGGATCCTCAGAGCTGAGGAAGCGGGCAAGGCCAGTTATGAGTGGCCCAAACTTCACTGTTCCACAGGAAACTGACCTTCAGCCGTATCAGCCTTGTCTTTGGGCCACCGTCCTATGGTTTTTGAGGTCTCTCCTATCTACTCTGTCCTCATCTTTGCTGGTTTGCTAGTCACAGCATGAGAGGAGGGTGTGAATGCTGGTCTCCAGTTGACCCGAAATGCCCTAACTGAAGGAGGACGCCAGACTGGTGGGAGGCAGGGGCCTGTTTGGGTGTTATTAGTGCTCTTAAGATGGGTAAAGCTTGTTCCTGGCTCCTGGGCTTGGCTGCTCCTCTTAAACCTGACTTCATTTTCATTGAATAGCGTCAGCCATCCTGTCAGCCACTTAAGATTTCCTCTAGATGGCAAAGAAAGACTTGAAACATAGTTTAAACATATGAAAGAAAATTCCTGCATGCCCATAAGTACAAATTCTTAGGCAGTGACCATTTCTCCTGACTCTTAACAACCCACGTGAGGTTGGATATTTATACTAACTGCAGCTCCAATAATATTTCCTTTTACTGGAGATTAAAAAAAAGGGGGGGGGGCCCTCCCTGGTGGCGCAGTGAGTTAAAGCACAGCACTAAGAAGCTAAAGCCACTGCAGCATGAGTTCGATTCCCACCTGCCCTGGAGGTGACCACATGGCGTGGCAGACCTGACCCGCCCGCTGCTCCCCTCAGCAGTGTACTTCATTGATCTGCCTGTTCTGCTCCCT
>NW_004567112.1:54878112-54901885 GCF_000260355.1 Condylura cristata
GGGAGGAGGTAAAAACCCAAGTATTTCAGCAAGAATCTTCAAGGAAAAAATTAGAAACAACTGTACCTAAAACCAAGACAGAAGAACATTGGCTCAAGTGAGCCAAAGAAATACACAGTTGACGTAGATGTGGCCCCTGACCATGGGGGAATTATTTGATTGTCTTCCTTGGTGAAGCTGCTGCCGCCAAACCCAGGAAGGATACAAAACAACATATTAATCCGATGTAGTTATCAAGGTTCAGAACAAGATTCAGAAAACCAGAATCTAGAATCACCAGTGGTTGTCACATATCTCTCAGGAATCTGAAGTCCACAAGTATTACTTGAAAAACTTCAAATTCAGAAGGTATTCGACATTCTTGAGAAACCCAAAAAGTGCTTATTATAACTGCCAATCATCTTGTTAACCCAAGCTTTACACATAATGCTACGGAAATTCAGTCAGCCCAGGAAAATCCATTCTTATTCAGCACAATTATGAAAGCTGAATTAATAAAGAATGAAGAATTAAACACAAATAATCGTATTGCCTTTTTCCAAAAGGAAATAACACTCTTACACCTGCCCCAAAAGTAAGTGTAGAAATAGAAGACATATACCATGAAGACTCGACTGTGAGACAGAAGTTGAACAAATTGAGCATTATGGCTGCAGAGGGGACAGAAATAAATGACATTAACTGCAGACCTAAGGTATTGGGGAAGGGGGTCGAGTAGGGGAAGAAGGGGCACTGGGGGTGGACAGGGACCAAAATAAAGGGAAGAACACGAGACAGTATGGTATGGATCATGGGTGCTACATGGTGGGAAAATTACAGGGACTGTGCCTGCAGGGAGAAATCAAATACTGTCCCAAAATGAAAAATGATGTAAGAAAATAAATTAATTTAAAAAAAAGTTTTGAAGAAAAGGACCATCAGGGTCCTCCTTGGTGGCAAAAGAGGTTAAAGCTCAGTGCTGCTAAGCTAGTCAAGCTAGCTGCAGCTGCTTCAGCTCAAGTTCAATGCCAGGACCTGGAGGTGATCCACATGGCGCTGCAGACCTCTCCTGTCTCGCCTGCTGCTCCCCTCAGCAGTGTAGTTCATAGATCTGCTTGTTCTGCTCCCCACTCTGTCTCTGGTGAATCCTCTCACTGCCCCTCCATTGCTGATTGCTGGCTTATGCCTCAGCTCTGTATGCAAAAATAAATAAATCATTTTTTAAAAAAAAAAGCACCATCACAGGCAGACTTTCTCTAAATGGTAATTTCTTGAGCTACAAAAGCAACAAACTCTAGAAAGACTTAAGTTCTCAAAGTTCTCACCAGGCAACTTCAAGAGCAAAACTGGCTATCTGAAGAAAACTTCGAGATTACCGCAACCCATCTCACACAGTAGAAAGTTACTATGAGATAAAGTGCTTTTAAAGCTATGACCTTTGTGCAGCCTTTTTGCAGCAAAAACAAATTCTATGTGAAGTGAACTTTTCTGCCTCCCATGTAGAAAATACTCTGTAAAGAGTAAAGCTGGAAAGTCCTGTTCTTGTTCCTGCTCATGCATCTTTTCTTGTCATATTCATTTTTGAAGAAAAAAAAAAGTTACTGAGCTATAGAGAAAAATGTCATTAAAACTTGGCAACTTTCCAAATTAAAGTTAAAACATAAGGATTTAGTAATATGATTAAGTCATAAAGTTAGAGAACAGATGAAAAATAGCCCAGACTAGAAGTCGGGCTCGGGAGCCATCCATGGCCTTCCCACATGAAGTTACTTATCAAAATCAAACTTCAGGCTCTACTCTGTAGTTAAGGTCACCCAAATAGTTTGCTTCTTTGCAGTTTCTTCCCTTTCTAGGAAGATATCTTTTTGTAAATTTTATATAATTTGTACACACACACACACACACACACATAATAAGTCATTGTTCATTGTTTAAAGATTTATTGATTCATGCATACAGAACTGAGGTACAGGCCAGAGGTGCAGGGGGGTGAGAGGATTCACCAGAGACAGAGTGGGGAGCAGAACAGGCAGATTGATGAAGTACACTGCTGAGGGGAGTAGAGGGCAGGAGAAGAGAGGCCTGCTGTGCCATGTGGGTCCCCTCCTTGGCCAGGGATCAAACTAGTGCTGAAGGAACTGAGGCAAGCTTCTCAGTGCTATGTTTTAACCTGCTGAGCCACCAGGGAGGGCCCCTCATTATTCATTTTTTAAAATGTTTGCTTTTCCGGCCCTCCCTGGTGGCGCAGCGGGTTAAAGCACTGCACTGAGAAGCTAAAGCTACTTTCACATGAGTTCAAATCCCGCCTGCCCCGGAGGAGACCACATGGCGAGGCAGACCTCTCCTGACCCGCCCGCTGCTCCCCTCAGCAGTGTACTTCGTCGATCTGCCTGTTCTGCTCCCTGCTCTGTCTCTGGTGAAGCCTCTCACCGCCCCTGAGCCTCTGGCCTGTACCCCAGTTCTGTATGTACAAATAAATAAATCTTTAAAAAAAAAAAAAAATGTTTGCTTTTCCCTCTCAGGTATAGTCCCCACAGAATTCTCACCACCAAGTCACCTCTGCACCATCACCATAGTCCCTGTGCTCTTCCTGCCCCATTTTGATCCTCTCCCTGCCCCTCCCCTGCTGAAAAATCTCTGATTTATAATGCCTGTTAATTTGGGGTATTTTATTATTTTTTAGCCTGATCCTTTGTTTGGATCTAGAAAATATCTTTAATAGAACACTTTTTTATATGGCAATCTATGCTTATAAAATATTACAATATGGCTACATTTTGTTGTGTACTGAATTTTTTATCATTGACCCCTGACTACAGTTATCTATAAAATAAAAGAAATTTCTCCTTTTATAATTTTATATCATTTGAACTAAAATAAGGAACACCCCAAAATCCAGTTCTTAAGAGAAGTACTTTAAATCTGAAAGAATATTTCAACAATTCATATAATGGCTAGCCAGCATAATATATAATCATTTAAGCTTCTTAACATCCTATTTTTCAGGTCCTTATAAATCAAAAATTTTAATGAAGTGAGTTTTTTAAAGACATAGTTATGTTAGAAATCATTTCTATCTATTTACTAACTGAAACTTTTTTAAATGTGTCTTGTGTCATTTAAAATTGCAGAATGATAGACTAATAATTAATATTCTATCTCTCCAGTTATATATTTTTATTAAAATTTGTCAGCAGGAAATTACACAATGTGGTAATGGCTTTGGAAAAACAAATAGGGACAAGAATTGAAGAATTGATAGTGGTATAAATAAGAGCACTGCTCATACTCATACATATTTAAGAAAAAGCTTATAAAAACAAAAACTTCATGGTGACAGAAGAAATGTACAAAATATATGGTCCCTCAGACAGACAATCCATGTAATTAAATATGTTATCATTTATGGCATTGAGCAAGATTCTATCGGACAGATTACTGTTTTTCTCATATGTTATATAAAACAATAGTATTATCTATCTTAAAGATAAATAATAGTTAATTGCTTTGCTTCCCCTTGCTCATTTTTCTAAAGAATTTCTATTCACACGAACTTGCTTCTTTTTTTTATTTTAAAAACCATTTCATGTATTTCTGCTGAAAGGAAGGAAAAAGAGAAACACTGTATGACTGCCTTTCTGGTTCAGTACCCACAAAAGGTTAACTTTGATGATATCTTCAGTGGAAACAAGTTTCTCACATGGAGATGGAAGTTACTCTTTATTAAACTGTTTTCTAGTATTGAAATTTTTCTGTGAACGTGTGTTGTTTTTATGACAAAAGAGAAACCCATTACCTCCTCCACACCTCATCTCTACTTGTTTAGGGATTTATTTTCTCTGCTGCAATCCTGACCCCTTTGTAGTAAGTTATAACAAAAGAGCTACTGTTTAGAGTGTTTGCTTTATGTGAGTCAGAGCACTATATTCACTATCTTCCAAATTTCTCAATAGGTTTCGAAAGGTGGGTATTATCACCCTCTTTTTACAGATAAGGAAATTGAGCTTTAAGGAGATTGATAATTGATTCAGGTCCAAGTTTAAAATAGTTGAACCAGGACTGAAATCCAGGCAAAACTTACAATGGCTCCTAACTGGAATTGCTACCACTATTCTCTGAGGCCAGTTATTTTCTTAAACTACATCTCATCACACCACCTCTAGCTTAAAATCTGTGATGGTTCCACCTACTCCTTCCATTTTCCAGAGAATACAGCCTAAATGTCTTAACTTGTCTTCTCCAAGTGCATTTTCAATGAACCTGTTCATGCACTCATACTTTATATATTAACAAATAATTATGAACCATAATAGTTGTTTCAAAAACAGTTTTACACATAATCTCCATAAACCATGTGACATGGGCAGGTTAGCTAACAGTTCTGGTAGTTACAATAGCTAATCCGGTGCCAAGATGCTATGCTGTAACTTTGCTGTCTTGTTTACTTAGTGTTCATAGCTTCCTATCATTTTTCAGCCTATCAGAACATATCAGCCCTGATTTTGCATGCATCACTCTCTCTTCGGCCTATATGCCCTACTCCCTGCCTGGTAAATGCATAGAAATCCTGCATGGTCCCTAGGTTTGTGTGACCCATCTTTCTAGTACCAACTCTACTAGGTAAAATGCATTCTTTCCCAGACTAACTTTCCCACTAAACTAAGCAAGATCCATATTCTAAGAAAATGAGACTGGTTAGCAAAAATGAATAGAATGGGAAGCAGGGGGGGGGGTAAGGAGAGAGAAAAACAGAGGGGCCTGGAAATTAATGGATTTTCTAATTAGAAAGAGGGCCATAAACAAGGAGTGAAAGTTTCTGGAAACAGTGGGGGTAGCATGATTCAGAGGAAGTAAAATCAGAAAAACACCGACTTCTGTCTCTTTCCGAATCTTGGACCTTGAGAGAAAATTAGCTTTGATGAAGCAAGAATCCAAAATCTACTTACTTGTTTCTCTTTTAAACAGGAGAGCGCCAACATGTATGCCAACAAAGAAAAGTTACTCCAGGCTGTGACACATCTATCACGGGAAACACAGCCTTGACCTGCAACTCAGTGCTTCAAGTACAGACTCTGAAGCTCTCACTGTAACTGGCCTAAGTAAGTTCTGTGATCGCCGCTGTTTTATAGGAATGAGGAAGCCAAGGCACAGAGGTTCATCAACTTGTCCAGAGCCACTCAGCTGGTAAGTCCCAAAGTGCATATTCCTTGACCCTCCTCCCATCCTCACAACTAGTCACTGGCTGCAGTGTGAGTGCTCTTAGCTGACATGTAATGATACTACCCAAAACAGAGCTCTTGACCTGTCTCAGACTTTCTCATGTCCTGTACCCACTGGCTTAGCTCTTCTTCCCCAGGCAGAGTTAAAATCTAGAGCAGTCCAGGCCAAAGCAGTGGGCAGGTGCATACCATGTCGAGGAGCAGTGTTTGAAGAGGAAGAGCAAAAAGAGAACATTTGTGATTTGCAAGGCTTGAATCTCTCTGGCAGTTATGAAAATTACCATAAGCATCATGGGAGGAGAGCTACAGTGTACTCCGACTTCCAGTATTTTATATTCTGGAGAAGTCACTTAGCCTGTGCAGGAATGCCAGTTGTCCATTACAGTAGTCTGATGATGGTAACAAACATTTAAAATAACAGCACTGATGAGAATTATCCTGCATCCCTTAGTGTTGTTGTAAGTGCAATAATGTGTGTGTGTAGGCAAATGTTATCTATTTCTTTTTTCTAAAGATTTATTTACTAATGCATACAAGAACTGGGGTACACACCAAAGGTACAGGGTGGGGGTGGTGAGAGGATTCATCAGAGACAGAGTAAGGAGCAAAACAGGCAGATCTACCAAATCACAATGCTGAGGGGAGCAGCAGGTGGGACAGGAGAGGTCTGCCATGCCATATGGGTCACCTCCCTGGCCAGAGGTTGAACTCATGCTGCAGTGGCTGCCAATAGCCTCACAGTGCCGTGCTTAACCCCTGCACTACCAGGAGGGCCCAAATATCAACTATTTCATGACAATTTGGGGGGTTTACTAGTCTCTCAGACTATCTGAAAAATTTCTATCCTCTCCTCTCCCCCACTTACACCTCTCAAGCTATTAAAACACTGATTCTGAGAAGAAATGCAAATGGCTACAGTATATGAAAAAATGTTCAACATCACTTATAATCAAGGAAATACAAATCAAAACTACAATGAGATACTACCTTACAACAGTGAGAAGAGCACATATTGCAGCACTATTCAAAATGGTTAAGAAATAGAGACAGGGGCCCTTCTTGGTGGCGCAGCGGGTTAAAGCACAGCACTGAGAATCTAAAGCCGTTTCAGCATGAGTTCGATTCCCACCTGCCCTGGAGGTGACCACATGGCGTAGCAGACCTCTCCTGACCCGCCCGCTGCTCCCCCAGCAGTGTACTTCGTCGTTCCACCTGTTCTGGTCCCCACTCTGTCTCTAGTGAAGCCTCTCGCCGCCCCTGAGCCTCTGGCCTGTACCCCAGTTCTGTATGCACAAATAAATAAATCTTTAAAAAAAAAAAAAAGAAATAGAGACAACTCAAATGTCCAAAAATAGATGACTGGATCAAGAAGATGTGGTATACACACAATGGAATACTTTTCAGCAATCAAAAAAAAGATAAACTCATGCCACTTGCAGCAACATGGATGGAGCTACAAGAGATCATGTTCAATGAAATAAATCAGAAGGAAAAAGAAAAATATCAAGTGGTTTCATTTATAGGAGGAATATAGATGAACCAAAGAAGGGATCATGAAAAAGTAACAATAATAATACAACAACACTAGCAGGCAACCAAAATAAGGGAGAGGAAAGGGGATCAAACCTGGGTAGAGAAGAACACAGGGAACTATGGAGATGATTCATGGGTGAACTGATGGTGGGAATTTAACAGGGATTATACAATGACGTAAAAGACGTAAATTTAAAAATAAGTAAGTTATTAAAAAATGAAAATAGAGATGATTCCCAGGGAAAAAAATAACACTGATTCTGAGCGTGTTTCTAATCCAAATAACGCCCCTCTGTATGATTTACCCCTAAAGCAAAATTACCCCAAAAGGCAACTTGACACTCTAAAATGATCTGAGATGACCTGTGACAAGTTATCCTCCTATTACAGGGCAGCTTTGGGGTATATGGAGTTTCTTGAAAGAAAAGTCATAATTACACCAAATACTCCACATCTGCCTGCTCATCCCTCCTTTCCCCACACAGCCTGTGTTCACGCTGCTAGTGAGCAGCAACTCCAGTGCAGCTACTGTCCCACTCTTCTCGTGACCTGTTGAGGTAGATTTCTACATTAAAGTAATATTTAAGTCCCAACACGACAGGCAGAGGAGCAGATGTCCTCAGTGAAGACACCAGAGCCCACACACATGGGGACAGAGCATGAGAAAATCATCCCTGGGGCAGGCATTTCAACTGCATTTTGACAGGTAATTAGAGGGTCTGACTATATTTCTCCAGAACTTCATTTGGTAGTCACGTGGATTTTCACCTTGAAACAAGATAGTGGCTAGAATGGCATGTGAAAAAGAAACTGCCTTGCCTTCTATTTTTCTGTCCAAATTGTCTTAATAGTTTAGCTTTACCAGATCTATCTATGTTCCCCAGACAAAATTTAAAACAATGTAGCAGCAGTTGTTTGAGATGAAAGCAGGTAGCAGGTGAGTGGTCAGTGTAGGGACATTTATTAGTAAAACAATTTCTAGGATATCTGAGTCACAATCTCCTTTTAGAGGTGAGGACTAGGAAGGGGTCTAGGGTTAAGTTTTCCTTTTTCTTTCATTGAGAAAGGAGTATGCCTTTGGCATATATGTCATGATTAAGTGAATATTCAAAAATCTCCACTTGCAGAGGCAGCGAGGATGGTATTCACCATACTAGGTGCTTCATGAAAAAGGGCTTTGCCTGAGCAATGGATTCTGAAATCCATTTCTGTACCTATTAGCCCCTCTGATGCATACACTTGACTGACCAGTTTTGCAGAGCAACCCCAAAACCACCATCCTCCCAACCCCAAATAATGAAATGGTTGCCCGAATGATCTGGATGATGTTATTCTCTCAGTTTACTAAAGCAGAAATCAGCTAAAAGGCATTCAGAACAACAGAGCTTTTCCTCTCTGAGCTCTCTGGACCAAAACCAACAGATCCTTTCTCCTACTGTCTCTCTTACATCCCCCCCCACACACACACACACACACCTCCATTCCCTGGCACAGAGAACTAGATTCCTCTCTTTCCTCTTTCCATGACAGGGTCAGCTGAAGAACTCCCACCATCTCTTCCTCCCTGCCCCACATTAGTTTGGATCCATTAAAATGTCAATGAAACAGGAGGCAGTACTTGTTTTGTGCCTTGGTTTTATTTTTTCTTTTTAAGCATAAGTATCATTTCTTTCAATATAAATAGACAGTTCCAAACACACACACACACACACACACACACACAATAATCTTGGTTACTGTCCAGCAGGTTCATGCTCCATTCTTATAGATCACATTCTCCATAAAAAAAAAAAATACATTCTTTAGTTTTAGGACACTTTTAAACATCGGGAATTCCTTGTTCAACAAGGACCTTTTCCAAGATAATTTAAATATGCCAGTGATGAATGTCTAACTTATGTCTAAGAATCAAAGTGATTGAAGTGAGCTAGAATTCAACACCAAGGATACAGCAATTGATACACAAAAATATAAGTTATTAGATTGCAAAAATACATCATACTTTGTATACAAATTTATATCAAGTAATAAGTTACTTACAAAAAAAAAAAAAAAGCTCAGGTGTGTTTCTCCTGACTCAAGTGTGGAAGGCACAGCAGTCCTGGCACTGAGGACACCCTCAGCAGTCACTCCCCCCCACGTGGAAGGGACACAGTCACTTGGCTTGAGCAGACTGCAGAGTTCCTAGTACTTTGTCCCAGTGTGTGAAGTAAGGTGCAAAGTTGCAGTTAAATCGAGAGTGATGCAGGTCGTGGTGAACCACGCCCCCGTACCAGCCGAAAGGAACCAGCCTGTGTGTAGACCAGGGGAAGTCATAGCCCGAGTGGTCCTCCACCGACAGCCAGATGTTGACCACGTGGAAGACCAGGACGGTGAGCGGGTGGCACTCAAGCAGAGTGACATTCACCAGGTCAAAGAAGCCCAAGGAAAACAGCTCCCAGAAGCTCACATACTGGGTGGCCAGCGCAAAGGAAGACGCGTTCTGGTGGTGGATCTTGTGGAAGGTGCGATACAGCCACGGGACCTTGTGGTGCAGCACGTGCCAAACAAAGAACTCGGCGTCGAAAAGCAGCAAGCAGAATGCGACATCGCGCACCAGCTGGAGCAGCTCCGGGGCTTGGCTGGGCAGGACAGGCGGGCGGCAAGCCCAGTGCACCATTGTGAAAGGGAACACGAACACCACGTGCTGGTAGAGTGTCTGCCCCAAGCAGAGCAACAGCTGCTGCGCGGTGGGCGAGAAGTCCGGGTGGATCTTGTAGCGTCGGAGCGTGGGCACCCAAGGGCAGAGGATGTCCAGCACCACAAAGGGCAGGCAGAAGCCCACGTAGGTGGTGATGGCGAAGATAATCGGGAAGAAGGGCGACTGCGTGAGGGCCTCCCGGGTCCTCAGGCGGTCCCAGAGGGGCTGCAGGAACAGCTGCCCGGAGCTGCAGACGACCTGGAGTTCAGTGTGGTTGTGGCCTCCCATGGTTAGGCAGTGCCGGCAGCTGCTGCCGCCTGAGCCGCGCGGACTTTAATTTGGTGTTGCAGCCCCGCCCCAGTGATGTCAGCGCCTCCCCTCAGCTTTCTCTGACTCCACAAACTGCCTGAACAAATAAATCCAGAGTTGCGCTTAGTCGCTCCATACCTCTACAGCTGCATTTCATCGGCTTTACATATGCAATGTGCAAAGACACTTAATTACTTGTCATGTGCCTATAGAAAGATTATGTTCTGATTTTTAGTTGACATACAACTTACACGCGACACAATGAACAAATCTGCAGTGTGGTTTCTGAATTCTGACAGCTCGGTCGTCATCACCGCCACACAAGGGGCTATTTCCATCACTATGAGAAAAAGTTTCTTTGTAATCAATACAGAATTGCCTGTGTCTTTTAATGCGTACCTAGAATTGTGTTTCTGTTTTCATAAGGACGCAAGCTTAACCGCCTTAAAAAAATTTTTAGAGCAAAAACTTAAACAAAAACAAAAACCCACGTCTGTATTTCGCATCTTTTCTGTCGGCGCGCGCTTCTATCAATGTAACCAACGAGTTGCAAAGTAACCCTTAGCAGAGGGGACCCAAGCGGATGTCATCGGCGGAGAAAGTCGGACGGGAACGCCAGCCGTTCCGTGTCTCGCAAGGAGCTGTCCTCACCGGACAGCGACGGCCCCAGGACGCACCGCACGCAGACTCGCGCGCTGGAGCCCCAAACCCAGGCGGAGAATTCCCGCCGCCTAGACCCAGGAGGCTAGAATGTAGGGGCGCGCGATTGCTAGGCTTCGCGTTGGGGGAAAAAAAAAAAGTTTTCTAAGTGCTGGATTTAATACCCAGTGCCTGCCCATATCTAGCTAAAAATCTACCAATCTCCATTACTTATGGACACGATGAAATGAGTAATCCGCCCACGTTGTTTCTCGAGCGAAGTTGTGCGTCCCGGGTCTCCTCAGTGAATGGTGAGACCGGCAGACGCACTCCCCCGCTGGCTTCGCGGCGCCCACTTACCCTCTTCCATCTTAATCTGCGCCAGTAACACATCACTAGCCCCGAGAATCCACTGTGCCACTGGCCCCTACTCTGTTTCTCGCGGCCAGACTGGGGTTTCTGGCTGGGAACTGAACTCTGATCTGGACGACAGCTCTGGAGAGAAGCCATGATCAAGATAAAAACCAGCCAGCTGGTTGGAGGCGCGGGACGCAAGGGACGACTGATGGGTAGAAGTTGGGATAAAAGCTTGAAATCCAGGGACCACTCCCAGTCCTACTTTTGTCTCCTCTTATGTCTGTGAAGTTGGGGGTCAGCGCTTCACTCTTCTAGGTTTTGTAGCGTTTTATCCCTCCCAAAAGGAAATAACAGTGGTCATCCCATAATAACAAAACAATAATGATAACATCACCTAATCTCTAACTAAGTGCCAGGCATTACTGAACGTGTTACTTAAAGTGCTTTTATTCAATCCTTGGAAGCCCTGGGCTCCCCAACCTGCCAAGAAGCAGGTATTACTCTGATCGTGATTGTGATTTTATAGAAGTATAAAGTGCCTGGGACACAGAAAACAGACTAGAGAAAACAGTAAGTCTGCAATCTACCTTTTACCAAAAGTATAATTGAAGTTTATGATGTAAGTCAAGTAAAATTATGCAAAGAAAAAAGATATGTCATCTATTATGAGGGAAAAATAAATGTAACAAAATGATACCAACATGTAGATCAAGAAATACAATAACTCCTGTGTCCCTTATACCATCCTCTATGAGGCTATGTACAGATCCTAAATAATATGTATATAATGTATAAGTCAATTCATATAATAATGATATGGTAATATAGAATGGAGAAGACATATATGGGACATAGACTGTATCTCTCTCTCACACATGCACCCATAGAGAGCCAGTTTATTATTCAGAGCTCCCAGTTGGTGTGTACATCTGAACCCCTCTAATGGAATACACTTAGATGCCTATTGTTTGGAACCCCAGGAGGGTCCTACCATGATTTGTTTTTGCAAAGTTCACTGTGCCATAGGAATATTATGATATTCTGTTTGTATCTTGATGAGATAAAGGTTCAGAAGCAGCTATGAGCTTCTCAATAACCAAAGCAAAAAGGGAAAGAGGGTGTGTTTTCTAGTGTTGCGTGGATATCTCTATGATATCATAGAAATGTACAATGTAGTCCTTGACCTCTCTCTTGGTTTCTTCTCTTTCTAGGCTCTTCTTCAATCTTCCCCTTCCTCAGTGCACTGTTAAGGACCCCAGGAACTTTCTTCTTTCCCAGGGCTTTCCTGTTCCCTGTTCCATTGTCCTGCTTAAGGAGCACCTCAGAGAGAAGAGGAAGGAGCTTTCTCTCCTTTGTTCTGGCCACCTCTGTGCTCCAAAGAGACCATCAACCTCAGCTTCTCAGATTAAATATCAATCAGATTTTCTGTCGACAGAATTCTGTCAACCTTCAGATTACTTCTAGCACATCCTGTCCTGTTCTTAGGGTTTCATCATGCTTGAATAACCTGGATGATCTCACTGTTTTAAGTGGGTGGCACTGGCAGAGTTGCTTGATTTATACATAACTGTCAGGACTTTAACAGGACTTCTGAGCCCCCAACCAGCCCCCAACAAACCCATTCTTTTGTTTCTTTGGTTCTTCCATCCATCACTAAGTCTGTTAGAATAGTCTCTGTGGGACAATGACTTTGCAGCCAGAGCTGGAAGTCATAGCTTGGTTCAGGCTTTCCCCATGACTCTCAGCACTACAAAGAACAGTTATCACTTTCCTCCTTGCCAACCTATATCACCACCCATATAGAAGTTTCTACAAATGCAACCATCACAGGAAATTGGTTAGTTAAAAATCTCACAGTTGTCCACTCTGACATGGGGGGATACTGGCAAAAGAGATTTAATGTGTTGTGTGATCCAAAACAGCATCCCTCAGTAAACCAAAATAAAATGGAAACTTGTTCAGTTTTTACTAAAGTGGTGTCTTTTCTTGAATTGGCAAACATGTACCTTTAAACATTTTTCATTTCCATGAAATTTATTTAATGGATTGCTAAGTTAACTGAGTATCTTTTAAAAGATTTATTTATTTATGCATACAGAACTAGGTTATAGGCCAAAGGTGCAGAGGCAGTGAGAGATTCACCAGAGAGAGAACGGGGAGCAGAAAAGGTAGACTGACAAAGTACACTGCTGAGGGGAGCAGCGGGCAGGTCAAGAGAGGTCTGCTGCTCCATGTGGTCACCTCTGGGGTCAGGAATTGAAATCACACTGAAGTAGCTAAGGCTCACTTGCAGTCCTGCGTCCTAACCCGCTGCACCACCAGGGAAGGCCTGAATCAAGTATTTTTATATATTTTTATATCCACAGAGTAAAGCACTATGCCTTGTCATAATGAGACTTCAAGATATTTGTAATGCAATGCTCATTTTAAAAGATACTGGCTCTAAATCAAGGCTAAACTGTAGAATCATTTTTGTTTTGTAGAGCTCTGATTGATGAAATTTAAGTCTATTTTTCTCCTGGAACAACTTACCACAGAAGGGGTATTTACCGATTTGGCCAAACTATTTCTTGTGCTTCTCCACTTGATCACCACTTCCTGTGTGTGGTTTTTTATTTTGATATGGAGTTTGGAACGAGAAATCCTTTCTTCTGTAGAGATCACATGGATCAACTCCCTTTTCTGAAGGTAGAACAATAGCATCTATGCATTTTAAACACAATCTCAAAGTTTAATTGGTATCACCTTACTGAAAGACTAGATATTGGTACCACTCTGTTCTACAAATAAAACATGTACTTAGCAAGTCCATTACCAATGACCTAATTTCTGTGACCTTTATGATTTCTTCTTCCTTTCCAAAATTAAAGGAAACTATCTTGGCAGATGACTGAAATGATTATTCCTGGATCTCAAAAATGAGAAGTGTTGTAACATCTTAAAGCTGTAATGTGTAAGACTAATGGGGGTAGAGTAGATAAAATTGAATCCCTCATTACAAAGATGAAGACTCAGGGGCCCTCGCTGGTGGCACAACAGGTTAAAGCACAGTACTGTGAAACTAGTTGCAACTATTTTAGCATGAGTTCCATCCCAGGCCAGGGAGATAACCCACCCGCTGCTCCCCTCAGCAGTGTTCTTTGTCAATCTGCCTGTTCTGCTCCCCACTCTGCCTCTGGTGAATCCTCTCACTGCCCCTGCACCTCTGGCCTGTACCCAAGTCCTGTATGCATAAATAAATAAATCTTAAAAAAAAGAAAGATGAAGACTCAATGTCAGAAAAATTCAGACAGCTAGGGTCAAATAGAAAGATACAGCCACACAAACAATGTCAGTTTGCAGTCGGGGACCTCTGCAGAAGAGTTCACTACTGGAATGGACTTTCAAGCTTGCATTTATTGGTCAGTTTACAAAAGAGGCAGAAAACATTATTCATTCCGTAAAAATGATAGGGGTACTCCTAAGGAATTAACATGTTTGTCCCCCCTCTAACGACACCTGATACCCTATTTGACACCCTAAGGTACATTTGGTTTTAAATACATTCTCTTTATATTTCTGATCCAAATGGGCCTTCCATTTAACCACAAACTGTGAGTTCTTTAACTACTATTGTTGGAATGCTCAACCACCTCTTAAAATATGTAAAATGCTCAACCACCTCTTAAAAGCATATAAAAATCATCCTTATTAAAATGCTTATCATGGCCTATAAAGCAGAGAAAGTGCTGGTCAGAGAGTTGTTGCAAAGATCAAAGTCTCATGAGGAGGCACAATGTTAAATGCAAACATTTTCTCCAAACAAGTTGGTAAAGAAAGTTTATTTAGCTTGGATTTGAATTTGAACACTGCACCCAACACAGTATATCAGTTTTTCAATAAACACTCCTGCATGAATCATTGAAAAAATGAGAATCATTACCACCTGATATTGTCTTTCTGGGATCATATTTTGAAAATCTCCCCATAATATACATTTGATACTTATAAATAAGAACAGTCCTCATTATTTGGGTAATAATATCAATAAATCTGAATTTTTGTCTTAGTAAGTGTAAGACTTTAGGGTAAAGCCTTTTCCACTCCCTCCTTCATTGTCTAAAGCTCTGACCACTCTTTCCCCTATTAGGCAAATTGTTATTTTTGTGTCACATTTAGGGCTCAGCTATTCTTTGAAAACATTTTTTTTAAAGATATTATTCTTTAGGCAAGAATCAGTCATAATCCTTTATAGTAATGACCGTAAACATGGTTGGCTTTCCCAGTCCTTAACTGACCAACTAGCTCATAAGGCAACCAAATTCTCAACATTTCTCAGAGGAAAGGACTAGAGAATGAGGGAAAGGAAAAACCCTGAGTTTAGCAGCAAAGAATGCCCTCTTGTGGTGAAGAAAAGAATGACTTCATTCTCAATTGCGACTTCATCTGGGGGCTTCCCAATTTGAGCACAAACCTCTAGAGTTCCAAGTTGGCAGAATATTTGTCAAGTCTTCTTTTTGCCCTAGGTAGAGACTGTGGAGATTTTTGTGTTCTGATCATATAGGTAGGTAGGTAGATATATAGATAGATGTGTGTGTGTGCGTATATGTATATATGTGTATATATATATATATGTATATATACACACACACACCTATCTATATATCTTTAGATACATATAGACGTATTTATAAGATATATCTGTATCTATAAAACACCATAAACATACATAAATGTTGTTTTTTCAATGGAGTATCACATTACACTAATGTAATATTCAATGGAGTTATATGTCATATAATATAGTATATATATATATAATTTATATACAATTAGTTTATTGTATATACATATGGTTTACTATATATAAATATAAAATTCATTGAAAAATATATATATAACTCCATTGACTATAAATATAAAATTTCATTGAAAAGAACAAAGGATAGCTATGTGTCTACATACATATATATATTATATATGTGTATATATATATGTACAGAAAACCATAAATATATGTTTGTGTGTGTGTATATGTGTGTGTGTACATATATATATATATATATATGTATATATATATATAAAATAACAGAAACCTACCAATTTGCCACAGGGTTTCTTAAAGCAGAGGTTCCAACCTTGCTCTGTACTCGCAGGCAATAAAGAAGCAAAACTACATGAAGTAGCTGGAACTGCCAGATAGAGTGGGGCTCCCAGTTATCTGGAGACCGGTAGCTCAACACAAAGGTAAACGTGTGAGGTGAATGGACTGTGGCAAGGACTGCAACGCAATGACTCCACATTGAGTTTGACCCACATACTGCAGAAAAATCCCCAGAGAGATGTTTGCAAAGAGGAAAATTAGAAAACATGACCAAAAAAAGTGGACCCTGTGGAAGGCAGAATGAGCCCCTGCTCATTCTTGTGCCTGGCCTTGGGGAGACTTACTGACCACTGGTTCTCAAGGGTATCTACAGGAGCCCTTGTGGCAGCAACCAAAGCCACAGCCCCAAGTCTGCCAGGCACTGAAGCCCTCCTCTGGTGAGCTCTCTCCCACCCCTGAGAGAAAGCAACAAAAACATTTTTCTAACCCTGCCAAAGCATCTTGTACCTGACTGGCCAAACCAGTTTGCCTTGATCAAAGGAGGAAAGGTTTTGGGGGAGCTGAGGCCAGTGAGGAAAGCAGAGGCTCTTAAGGGACAGATAATCTCTGCATCTAGTACAATGTTTTCTAAAGATTTATTTATTTGTGCATACAGAACTGAAGTACAGGCCAGAGGTGCAGGGGCAGTGAGGGGATTCACCAGAGACAGAGTGGGGAGCAGAACAGGCTGACTGACAAAGTACACCACTGAGGGGAGCAGCAGGTGGTCAGGAGAGGTCTGCCAACCATGCAGATCACCTCAGGGACTGGATGGAACTTGCACTGAAGAGGCTGCCGCTGGCTTGCAGTGCTGCATCCTAACCTGTTGCACCACCAAGGAGGGCCCACATCTAGTACAGTTTTATCTTTTCAATGGGTGCGTGAAAAGATTCCATTCAGCACATTCAGCATCCCAGATGTTATTTGTGCAGCCAATTTCATTTATTTAAATGGTGATGTTCATGATTTGTCACAAGTCAGTCCTCATATAATTACTGGCTCACTGTATTCCAGGTTTTGTGTTGGATTCTAGGTATACAGAGATGAGTAATATATAATATCTGCCCTCAAGCTCACACAGTAGTGGGAAAGACTGCATTGGACCCTAAGTCTGTATTTTGGGGGGGGTCCTATGACATGACTTTTCTCTGCCAACTGCAGTTGCTTCAACTGTCCAGAAGGAGCTGGATGAATAGTGCTTGAATCCATGGCCCTGCCTGCAGTGGCCACTACCCACAGAAGGAGTTAACCCCTGCTGCCCCTTCTCAGCTTGGCTCAGTGGGTCCTGCAGGACAACTTGAAGGCCAGTGTTTCCAAGTCATCCCCCAGCCTCTGCACCTTGAGACCACACTTCCCGCCCCACAGGAGAGGATTAAATGTTCCTGGTCAGCATCAGTGGGATGTACAAGGAGAAGGAGGAAGACAGATTAGAAAAGGAAGTGTTAAGTCCCTGAAAAAGGGACAGATAGGATGACTATTAAATAAAGAAGTAGACAAGTGCATGATCTTCCAGGCCTATAAAGCTCATTGAGGTTTACTGAAAAGTTTAAGACATTTTAAATGCTAAAGTAGTACTTCTCTGTTCACTCATTATCAGTTGAGATTTATATCAACCAATGGTATGGACCATAGCAGCTGTAGTGGCTACATCAGATAAAGCAGCTGGTATGAGAAAAACTGAGTAACTGTCATTGTGTACATTTGACAGTTCTTTGAGGAAACCAGGCTGAAAGAAAAGCAGGGGAAAGTGAACATCCGGATATGGGGCCCAAGTCAGCAGCATTAACAACATGGACACATACAAAAGTAATAAACAAGACAAATCCCTGAGCTTTATTCTGGAAACATTCACCACTATGTTTTGCACATGAGATAATGAACTAAGATACGAGACCTCACGGGCAGCCTTGGGGGTTTGTGACGACGTTACAAGCAGCTGGTCGGCCGAAGACATTAATTTCAAAAAAAAAAAAAAAACAGCGTTAACAGTCTCTCCCCAGGATTTTTCTTCTCAAACCTGTGGATTTGCAACCTGCTGCATAGTTTAAAGTTCATGAATATAAATGTTCCCGTGTAACAGTCTTCAAGTTATTAAGATATAGCTGTTTTTTAACTGAGTGAAATTAATGTTTTGAAGATGCCAGGAAGTTATTTTGATTGGTCTTAGCAATTGAAGCATTTATTCAGTAAAAGCAATTGCCCTCCAGCTTGATAAAACTCATTGAGGGATCTTAAAAAAAAAAATTACTTATTTATACATACAAGACCTGGGATACAGGCCACAGGTGTGGAGATCTTTACAAGTGGTGTCACTGAAACTGACTCAGTGCCTAATGCCTAGGAACAAGAGAGAATGCCATCTAGATACCTGAATACAAGGCCAATGGCAGAGATGAGAACCTGGTGTTAGACCCTGAGCTGCTCTCAATTCACCACCACACTACTTAACAATGGACAGCACATTCGAAAAATCGAACATGGCCCAATATTCCCTATGTGAAGTTAAAACAACAATCTAGAATATCTTCAATGTGTAAAGCTGAACAGAGTGCTCATGACCTATTCACAAATCAGTGATGTTTTTCAAAGCCTTAGGAACTACACCATGATGGAGACAACACTACCTTCTAATCCAGCCAGGACTGAACAAACAAGAACTAGGCTACTATGTTTCTAATCCTAACTGCAGAGAATTGGACATTTTCAATGTCATAATTTTCTAGGACATCAAAATACAAAAGCCCAAGAAAAGCAAGTGTTTTCAAGAAATAAAGCAAACAAATTTTAACAAGCAGTGATCCCAGACTTGGTGGTAAATTTCTCCAGCCTGGCTTTCACTGATATTTCCTCATTAGATTCACAATTTCACTATATAGCTGCCAAGGGGCATCCAAGCCCCAGATAAAGTCGAGGTGCTCCCACTTCGGAATAAACTTGCTGTACACCAGGTTGGTGATCTGGGGCAGGAGCAAGCTGACGTCCTTTTTGTCTGCAAGCATGTCATGGCCTCCGCTCCAGACGGCAGTGGGTACCAGCATGTCTTTCACACTGTAAGCTGGGGGGTAACTCTACAATGAAAGCCCATAAGAAGCTTTGTTGTTGTTGCAGTTAAAGTCACAATCAGCACAATTTCCACTCAACACTGATTGATTACATATGATTTGAAAATAAAAGGCTAAATTTTGAAAATGGCCCAATCTACTTTCCAAATTTCCATTACCAGGACAAAAGGGAAATTTAATGCACAGTGAGAGAACATTAACTGGAATAATAACCAGCTATCGAGCTGTCAGCCCGGGCCTGATGTGGAAACAAGTGTAGAGTCCCTGAGAGGAGATGTTGGTCTCCCAGGTAGTGACTCCAAGCAGTAGCACTGAGTGGCCTCCTGTCTACCCCCTCTGGGGTGTAACGTTAAGTTGTAGAAATTCTCTAGCCCTGCTTCCTAAATCAAAATAACCACATCTGTGTCACTGACCTCTTGTGAGAATTACATAAGAATAACAAAGGCAAAGGCCTCACACTTAAGAGCCCTCAATACCCAAAAAACAGTCAATGTATGGGACATACACAAAGAGGCTTCTAAGGCCCCAAAGTTACCAAGTAACAGGCTAGACCCACTGATTGTCAAGTCTCTTTCTGATCACTGTGGATGATGCCTCCTGGGCTGTCAAGGAAGACACAGGAGACATCCAGCTTACAACACCAACCACAAAGTTTGGGTTGTTCTGGATCAGACTGAGGGAAAATAAACATATCTCATCAACTCTCCCAAGCATTTCCCACACCATCTCAACCAGGCCAGAATCCTAGTTAAGTCAGGCTTCCTTTATGAGTGTTTACAGGGGAACATTAAAATTTCAAAGATTTTGGAGACTTTACCTGGTTATAATGAAAAAAGTTCTTGGCCCTGCTTCCCCAGTCAAAGGCTTGGAATTTGTGTAGTTTATACATCTAAAAAAGAAAATAATTTGGATAAAAGTTGTATGACACAGAAGTCTGAGATAATGTCACAGATTGCTAGGGTTAGTCACATCCTTAGAAATCAATTTACACCAATACCCAGAGTTATGCTTCATTTCCAAATTGTCCTCTAAAATAAAAAAGCATCTGAGCTGCCCTGGTGGCCTACCGGTTTAAGTCTCAGCACTAGCACCATCCCCGCAAGGGAGGTGACTCATATGGCTGGTGCGGCAGACCTCTCTAGTCTTGCCCGCTGCTCCCTCAGCAGTGTACTTCAGTCAGCCCCCTGTTCTGCTCCCCACTCTGTCACAGGTGAATCCTGTTACCCCATCCCCCCCGCATTTCTGGCCCACAATCCAGTTCTTCTACATATAAGTAAATAAATCTTTTTATAAAAAAATTAAAGGCACCATTTTATTCCCCTTTACTAAATGACTCAATTTCCCACTTTATAACAGGAAATCAATGACATAAACATGCTGTGCATTACACTGAATCAAAGGCTACACTCACTGGGTAAACTTGCTGAGGTTCTTTATAGAAATTTGAATCCTATCTTTTCACAGAGTTATCTTACTTGGGAAAGACATAAATAGCATATGTGTATATATATAAGAGTGTGTGTGTGTGTACATATATATATTTATATAGCGTATAATATATGTAAGTATCAATACATAGCTGTATAAGTATGTATAAATGATAGATCACATAATCTATACATATAAATGGTAAAATTAATATAAAATAAAAATATATTTGTTACTATATACATGCACTAATCTTATATCAATAAGTTATATAATTATTATATAATAAGTTATATATTATATAAGTTATATAATTATTATATAATAACTTATATAATTTTATATTAACACTTATGTTGGTTAACATAAATGTTAACTTTTATATATTTATATTATGATTCAATATATGAATATATGATCAGACATAGTCTTCATATTTTCTATATATATTCACTCTAAATGGTTATCTACCTCATGTTAGATGTTAGTGATTTTACTGATTAAACCTTTCTTCTTGGGTCCCAGCACCCCTGTAATTGTCAAATCCTGCACAATTCAAGTGGTTGGGCCCAAACAAGCCATGCAATGGGAGCAGAGGCTGAGCAAATGAAATTTGTAAGGTTTATAATGAGAGTAAGATTTGTAAACTAAATTTAAAACCCAGTACAGAATTTGGTTGTGGAATAGTTAAAAATGTCATACTGGACCCTCGCTGGTGGCACAGCGGGTTAAATCACAGCACTAAGAAGCTAAAGCCACTTCAGCCTGAGTTTGATCCCCACCTGCCTGGGAGGTGACCCACATGGTGCAGCAGACCTCTCCCGCTCCCCTCAACTGTGTATTTCAGTACATCAGCCTGTTCTGCTCCCCACTGTCTCTGGAGAATCCTCTCACTGCCCCCACACCTCTGGCCTTTACCCCAGTTCTGGATGCATAAATAAATAAATGTTAAAAAAAAATGACATGCCAATCACTTAAACAAAGGTAAACTTGTGAATGTTCTATGAATAAATGGACTTTAAAGGCACCCTCAAGATCATTCCCCAGGAACCTCTAAATGTCACACCTGAACTTTAGCCTTCGGCTGCCAGCACCCAGACCCGCACGCCTCTCCCGCACACCCCTGTGTCCTGGACAGGCAGGGTGGCAGCTTCCAGCAACAGCCCAGAGAAGGAGCTGCCAAAAGCACACAAGATTGCCACGACCCCACCTGAGAACCTACCTGGACCCAGTGTAGCATGTTCTGCACAGATGTGCCAGCTGGACTGTGTGTGGTGTACACGGCCACTCTGGACTGCAAAACGCATTGGAATAAAGAAAGAAAACAGCATCAGGGAGGTTTGGATAATAAACGTATTTTACACTTCAAAGCAATCTCATTCCCAGAGATGCAATCTCAAATATATGAGATTACGAGCAGGAAAAAAATGTTTGACTCCAAGTATGTCCAATAAATATATGTACAATCACGTATAGACACATATGAAGGAAATAGAGCAGTGTGGTAACTGTGAACTTGTACAGAGTAAGTCTACTGGTCATTCTTATTTTCTTCTGCATAGTTTTCTGAATTTCTAAAATTCCATATAACCATCACACCTCACTTTTATCAACAAAATATCAGCAAGAAAAAATAATATCACTTTAAAAAATTTCTTAGGGCCCTCCCTGGTGACGCAGTGGGTTAAAGCACTGCACTGAGAAGCTAAAGCCATTTCAGCATGAGTTCAATCCCCACCCCAGAGGTGACCACATGGCATAGCAGGACCTCTCCTGATTCGCCCACTGCTCCCCTCAGCAGTGTACTTCGTCGATCTGCCTGTTCTGCTCCCCGCTCTGTCTCTGGCGAAGCCTCTCACCGCTCCTGAGCCTCTGGCCTGTACCCCAGTTCTGTATGTACAAATAAATAAATCTTTGAAAAAAAAAAATTTCTTGGTGGCCCTCCCTGGTGGCAGAGTGGATTAAAGCACAGCACTAAGAAGCTAAAGCCATTCCAGCATGAGTTCAATCCCCACCCCAGAGGTGACCACATGGCATAGCAGGACCTCTCCTGATTCGCCCACTGCTCCCCTCAGCAGTGTACTTCGTCAGTCTGCCTGTTCTGCTCCCCGCTCTGTCTCTGGTGAATCTTCCCACTGCCCCTACACCTCTGGCCCGTACCCCAGTTCTGTATGCATAAATAATCTTTAAAAAAAATTCCTTGAAACCTTCATTATAGAATTTCAAAACCTGTTTTCAAAAGCAAGATTATAAACTTCAAATTTAGGAGCACCAGCATATTGCTGGCCACGGGATCACATTTTATAAATCATTAAATGCATACATGCATATGTGTTTATTTAACTTTTTTTTTTTACTAACTAGAAATGGTCCCTCCAAACTTACACAGGATTTTTTTTCAAGGAAAAAAGTCACTAGATATTTATAAATATGATGATTTGAACTGTGACAGATGTCCTCATAAAACAGTTTCCACACAGGCACAATCCAGGAGTCTGAATAACAACCAGCCTGACAATAACAACAGATGCTACTCCAGGCACTTGCTGGCGTGGATTCCCACACCTTTTAAATGAAATGTTTCTCAGTGTACTGATGAGGTCATCTGTAGGTCTCCTTTATCTTCCAACTCAACTCACAGACAAAATTAAATCACTGCAAGCTTAAAGCACATGTTACTATAAGCATACATACCATATTTAAATTCTTTTCATTAAATCCACTGACAAGGAAAAATATATTTCCACAAAGCTCCTTCAGAATGACATGAGTACAAAAGTGTACGCTCAGCCACTTCAACAACTCAGTCTGGGGAAAAAACTCTTTGTTCCCGAACATGTCCTAGAAAATGAAAAGAAACACACAAATATGTCAGCAGTTCATTCAGGTGAGCTGGGCTGCCGAACCCCCCCTCAGGGGACAGTACAGACACATCCCAAGAGCCTCAGAGACCACCTAGTAGAGAAATGGCAACTGGCGGATGTTTAAACTAGGTGACCCACACAGTATGCTGAGACAAAGGCACGCTTCACACAGGTGTACCCAAAGTCTCAAAATGAAGGAGGAAGCAGAAAATCAGATGAGTTTAGAGCAGACTTTTAGTGGGAAGGTCTCACTCACCCCTGGGCCATGCACAAAGAGTGTCCTCTGAATAGAGGACTGGAGTGGCCCCCCCAAAAGAGCAGGAAGTGGGATCGAGCACAGAGCGTCTGCTCGAGGACACGCTAGGTACACCTAACCCCAAATCCAAGTCACTGCCTGCTGGCTTTTCAGCCCTTTTTCTTTCTTGTGGCAGAACATAGATAACACAAAATTTACCATTTTAACCTATTTTGAGTGTTCAGTTAAGTGGCACTAAATATAACCACCACCACATCCATCTCTAGAAACTTTTTATCACCGCAAACAGAAAGCTGAAAACATGAAATAAGCCCCCCCACATCCC
>NW_004567112.1:54902675-54917789 GCF_000260355.1 Condylura cristata
AAAAAAAAAAAATTTATCTTTTTGCTCATGTCTAGAGGGACAAGCAATAGTGAAACAGTCAAAGGACTATAAAAACAACTTTATGGATTGAACTGTGTACCCTCCTCTTCTATCACCCTCTCTGCAAAAAGAGAAAAATTGAAGCCTAAATCCTCTATATCTATAAATAGAGACTGAAGACAGCAATCAAGTTAAATGAGTTCATTAAGGTTGGCCCCAGTGCGGTATGACTGGGGTACTTATAGAACAGTCCGAACAGTCACACACATATACACAAAGAACATTGTGTTAGGAATGTGGCAGAAACTGGGGTGATGCTTCTACAAGCAAAGGCAGCCTCCAGAAGTTAGGGAAGTCACAGGACAGATTCTTCCCATAAACACACACAGCAGGCATGTGAATATAAATGAGTGAGACAACAAAGCAAAAATGATCACTAGAGAGAGCTGAAAACTGTGGTGAACTGGAAGTTATGTTCGGTGTAATATTTGCAACTGCCCTATGGCACTTGGTCTCTCGGTCCTGCACCCTAAGTTACCAGTCTTCAAGATGTCAAAATTAAACATCCCATTTTTTAAAGAATGCAAATAATTTAAGTGTGTAACACTGCATGAGATATATTCAACATTCCTTCAGCCAAATCTGGCCTGGTCCACTAACAGAGAGCCTGTGATCTCTACCAAATCACTTGTCTACAATATAACCAACCAGTATCTGAGGACAGATACCAGTCTCCTTGAAAGTTCCTCTTCTCCAAAATAATGACGCTCAGATTAGCAGGGGAAAACCAGGAACCAACCACCTGCCGGGTAGGGCACGTGACATGAAAAGCTATTAGATTAAAAATCCGGTTTTCAGTTGACCTAATGAACATGTAATAAATACATATATCTCTTAGGTTCTCTACTAAAAACCGGCTAACAGAACGATGCATCATTGTCTTAAATCAAAATGCTGTGGGGTTGATCTTGAACTTAACAACTGTTACCCAAACACTTCTATAGCTAATTTCACTAAAAAAGTATTAAAAGTAGGACAGTATATATAGAAAGATAAAAATTCATCTTACACATTTACAGACCTGCTCAAATAAATTTTGATTTCTTTAAAATGCATACCTTTGGCCCTCCCTGGTGGTGCAGCGGGTTGAAGCACAGCTCTGAGAAGCTTAAGCCACTTCCGCATGAGTTTGATTCCCGCCTGCCCCAGAGGTGACCACATGGCATGGCAGACCTCTCCTGACCCGTCTGCTACTCCTCTCAGCAGTGTACTTCATCGATCTGCCTTTTCTGCTCCCCACTCTGTCACTGGTGAAGCCTCTTACCGCCCCTGAGCCTCTGGCCTGTACCCCAGTTCTGTCTGCACAAATAAATAAACCTTAAAAAAATAAAATAAAATGCATACCTTTGCATTCTGAGAATTAGGGAGGATAGTTAAATTTCATGGACATAATATATACTCCCCAGAGCAGCTATTTCAAAAAATTTTATGTGTAGCCCTGCTTTCACTGCCAGGATATAATAAAACACCCTGGTCTGGAACAGTGATCCACAAATAAACAGTCTGTTCAGTCATTAGAACCATGTGGGTGCTTTGTTACAAACAAGGATCTATCCCCCCACAAAGAAAAAAAATTAATACCATCTCCAAGGCAGGGATGAAAGAAGGAGTCTGTGTTTTAATAAATCTACTAAATCACAAACTCCAAGGATTAAAGTAAAATCGTCCCTAAGGAGCAGTAGTAGTCCAGGTCAGCACTACTACTAGGACATTCTAGCTTAACTTGTATTTCTCTCCCTCTTTCCCTGGGTTGTTCTTTACCTTTCTCCTGGTAAATAAATCCATTATTTAACCTTTTTGAGTGTGTCCTTAATGCAACTGAATTGTAAGTGTGAGGGTGAGGACCCACAGGCAGGCAACCCAATTCACACTGGGGTGCCCTATAACCGATTAAGGGTAGTTTATTTGTAACTTGACTGTTTTTAAGACAACTTATACTTTTATTACCCAGCCCAAGTTGGGTAAGTTTTGTTAGAGTCGTTGATCTTATCTATGTGTCTCATCACTGGGCACAGAATCATATATATATAGGAGGACCAAATAAGACACAGGGGAGAAAATAATAACAATACAAAAAACACCAAAACTAAAACAGACAATTATAAACCAGAGACATCCTGCAGGGGAGGAGGATGGAGAAGGATGGGAAGGAGGGAGGGATAAGCACAGGGGACTGTGATGATGGTGAATGGGAGAACTGGGGAAATTTTATGGGGTATACACTGCACATGGGGAGGAAAGTAAACATTGTGTTTTTTTGATTGTTTTTTTTTTATTCATACAGAACTGGGATACAGGCCAGAGATGCAGAGGGTGAGAGGATTCACCACGGACAGAGTTGGGAGCAGAACAGGCAGATCAAGGAAGCACACTGCTGAGGGGAGCAGCAGGCGGGCCAGGAAACATCTGCCACGCCATGCGGATCCCCTCTGGGGCAGGCAGGGATGGAACTCATGCAGAAGTGGCTTAAGCTTCTTTTGCAGTGCATTAACCCGCTGCGCCACCAGGAAGGGCGGTAAACATTTTTCTAAAAATGAACAATGATGTAAAATATAATAAATAAATTGATTTTTATAAAAGACTACCTTCAACAGTGGAGGAAGGGAAAAGTACTGGACTACGGTGATGGTACATGGGTGATCTGGTGATGGGAAGCCCACGGGGATTACAACTGAGACAGAAAAAGGCACAAAATGATGTAAAAATAAATTTAGTATCAATGACATGCTTCAAAAAAAAGACTGCCTTCTGCTAGACTCTCCCATGCTTTCATTGTACAGTGTGTTGACCTTAACAGGAAAAATATGGGGTTCCAGTGCAGAGTCGCTGATACACCTTCTGTCATGCCCTAGGATCATAGAGTAGAGATACAAGGAGAAGAAAACTCAAGGAGAAAAGAATCCCTACTTCCCTACTCACAGCAAAAAAACATAAAAGCAAGACACAGATTCTCCCTCTAAAGGTCAAGTCTTCAGATCTGAAAAGGAAATTGGTGAGGTGGGGAGGGAAAGGACAAGGGTAGCCAAAGTACCTTGAGGATAAATTCTGGAATTTTCCCAAATTTAATTAGAGGGCCATAAGTGAAGTTGATTGACGCCACGGGGGCCAGAGCAAAAAACAATTTAATCTTTTTGGCCAGCTCGGGTATCCGTGAAAATGCTATGAAACCTGTGGGAAGAAAAAGATGATAAACCGAATTCCATCTTTAGGGACTTTCGCCCTCCAGTGGCACCTATGAACAGTGCAGGCAAGGCCACTGCCCTGAGGCCAAATACTTGAAGGGGCCTTTTGAAGGACTGTGCACATGGAGTTGTAATAAAACAGCAAGTCAAGTACTTGTTAAATGCTTGTTTCTGCTTTAAACTTCGATATGCACTGATAAAAATTCAGATGGTCGGAACCAGCAGATCCTCCCTGCCTTTATTAATGCAAGCTGAAGAAAGGAAAATCTTACTCCTGAGGTCTCCACACCCCGCTCTTCCCAGCTTCAATGCTTACCCCTCCATCCCGAAGAACAACTTCCAGAAGCATTTCAATCAATCATTGCTGCCTCAAAGGAGATTTTCATGTTTAGAACAGGCTAGCTTTAAAATATCTATTCACTTCTTCCCAAATCACTTCTCATGTTAAACTTGGGTCATTCAGAAAGCTGGGAGGCAAAGGCCCACGTAGACAAACCACGGAAGAGGGGATGATATAAACCAATAACAAAAGAGAAAGTGCTTCGCTCCATTAACAAGAAAGACAAATGCAGTCATGTCACTTTTTCCTCAAAGGGAATTTGGTCGTCCTGATGGTGAGGCAACAGAACCACATATATCAAGCCATTTAAAGCATTCATACCTGTCTTGTGGCAGTTCTCCTTCTAAGGATACATTCTAAGGTCGTGTGCTATGTATACAAAGGTGTTAGTCACAGTAAACACCAAAGGGGAGAACTAAATACAGATCCCCACCCCCTAATCTAGGAACTCCTGCTTCCTACAATCATGGGCAATTTCTATTTTCTTTAAACTACTAAATTTTCTATTTTTGTTTGTAGTGAATACACATTGCTTTTATAATCGGTGTAAATTTAAGAATGCATAGGACTTTTAAAGTCAGTCAACTTTCTTGTTTTCTTTTTAAATCTCTGCACTTATAAAACTTCTTGGTTTCTACCCTTTCTTACCTCCTACTACTTAAGGAGGAAAATACTTGCTAGGCTACACTAATCCCCAAAGCCATATTTGGGGATTAATCACATGCCATATTTATCACTGATATTAGGTCTGAATTTTGAGAGAAGATGAAATATGACTGAAACTGCTTGTCCTATTCATGACTGCTAGGCATTGGAAAACAAAAATGATTTATAAGAACCTGCAACAAGACATTCTCTTAACTTCCAGGACTTATTTCATACATACCTATTGAGGTGCCTTGAGAGTGGCCCACATAAAATAACTGCTTTTGACCAGTTTTATTGAGAACAAAGTTAATTGAAGCTGGTAGGTCATATTCCGCCATCTCATCATAACTACAGTCCAAAAAAAGAAATGCATGAGACATCACACACAAGAGCCCACAAATATATAATATGTGCAGTTTGATCACAACTGGTGAATAGATAATATTTTGGAGCGAGGCACTGCTAACTCCTAAAGCACAGCACAGAGGAAACATCCCCGAATCTCAAAAGCCTCCTTGGCCTCCCTCCTTACAATGTCTCCCAAAGACAACCTTCATTCTCATTTTTACACCTTACATTGTTTTACTCACGTTGAACTTTTCTATTTCTGGGACTAAGCAGTATCTATTCTCCTGTATCTGGCGTCATCCAGGCTGTCACAGAATGCTGATGTATCACCCTTAAGATGTCCATTCAGGGCTCTCTCTGGTGGCACAATGGGTTAGGGTGCAGCCACTTCAGTGAGAGTTCAATCCCCTCCCCAGAGCTGACCCACCCCAGAGCTGCACCCACAAGAGAGGTGCAGCAGACCTCTCCTGACCCGCCCGCTGCTCCCCTCAGCAGTGTACTTTGTCAGTCGGCCTGTTCTGCTCTCCACTCTGTCTCTGGTGAGTCCTCTCACCCCCCACACCTCTGGCCTGTACCCCCGTTCTGTATGTATAAATAAATAAATCTTTAAAAATAAATAATAAGATGTCCATTCAACGGACCACCAATGGACAGGTGGTGGTTTCTGATTTTTCTCTATACAAGCAGTGTGACAAAATATTATGCTATGTGCCTTTTGGTAAAAGGTCTCACTCATGTTTTCTGGCCCTTAGACTGGCTCCAGCTTGACAAACGGGAAGCCACCAGTAGGACATGCTGACACCTTGTGCAGAGACCCAGCCCTGGGCCATGTGGGGAGCACATGTTGTCAGCAGGCGGCGGAACAACTGTTTCCATCACCGACCAGGGCCGAAGGTCTCCCCTATAGCCTCACCTTCCACCTCTCATCACCCTATGACATAGGCACTAATTTTCCTTGTTTTAACAAAAAGGAAACAGACATGGAGGGCTTATGGAACATATCCGATGGAACATGTTTGGTTAATAGGTAGAGCCAGACCTAAGAGAAGGGAGAGGAGAATTTCTGAAAACAGAAAAGTTTATGGAAGAGAGAACACGTAACCACACTGTGACCCAGATTACCCAGCAGCACCCACACCACCAGGAAGGCCGAAATAGCGAACTATACCTAAGCAAGTCTATCTTAAATGTAATCATTTACTTATCACTTACCTTAATGGCTTTGTATTAAATTTCCAACAAGGTTTCAAATCTTTCAGGAGCCATCAGTTTCCCCCCTCACAGCCCTTCCCTTACTCATTTGTCGGCCTCCCCAGTGTCTACATTAAGCCACCAGGGAAAGAGAACCCTGTCATTTCCATCCCGATATACCTGAAGGCCCAGAACTCATCCTGAGAAACTGAAAGTGTCTTGTGTTTCCGAGACCAGGTGTTCCCCCGGCTGTTTCCCATCCACACATCAAAGCCAGCGTCTGCCAGGATGAAGCCCAGGCTGTTGCTGGGCAGATTGGTGATCCAGTTGCTAGAATCTGCCAGCAAGCCATGTTGCAGGAAAGCCACTGGTTTGGGATCTGGAAAAAACATTCATCTTTAGGGGTTAGCAGTACCTCGCTCCAAAATATTACTATCCAGGTAGTAAAAAATACAAAAGCATACTAGACTGTTAAGAATGTAATATGAGCTTCTTAAAACAGTTCTGGTAAGGTAACAGAGAGACTGGATTGGTAGTCAGACATACAACTGAACCATCAAAAAAAGTCTTAGGATGGTCTTACAAACTTATGAAACGTTTCTAGACTTTGTTTCAGTAATTGTATTTGTACTTCTCACAATGTATCCCAACAAAACACAAGAAATACGATCATGCAAATTCATAATGAACACATACAAATTTCTATACACACAGATTTATTTCCTACTCACCTTTGGTAGTGAGGCAGTAAAGAAAATCAAGCATTGGGAGCTGAAGAACCATGATCTTAGGCTACTAACCATGTTGTTACCCTGCATGCGGACCACTCATTTGGTCATTAAACATTACTGAGTGCCAACTATGGGTAAGGCTTTCTTCACAGCAAAGGAAAAAAAAGCAGGCGAGAGAAAACTGGAGCAGACAAGACACCAACCATGAGCTTGTGAGGCATGGGTTCAAATCTGCCTGAAGCCATGTATTTCAACGTCGCCCAGAATTTACTGCATCCCTTCAAGCTTGAAAATTAATATGGACCTCACAGAGAGTAACAGCACATAGGTCTTTATATGAAAAGTTTTTAGCAAAGTGTTGGTGCACAGGAGGAGTTCAATAAGCATTAGATCCCATAAGTAAGTGTTAAGTGGGCTTAGCCAGTCTGTCTCACGTCCATAAGTAAGTGTTAAAAAAGGAGTGAGGTCGGGCCCTCCCTGGTGGTGCAGCGGGTTAAAGCACAGCACTAACAAGCTTAAGCCACTTCCAAATGAGTTCGATCCCCGCCTGCCCTGGAGGAGATCCACAGGGTGAGGCAGACATCTCCTGACCCGCCCGCTGCTCCCCTCAGCAGTGTACTTCGTCGATCTGCTCCCCACTCTGTTCCTGGTGAATCCTCTCACCCTCCACATCTCTGACCTGTAGCCCAGGTCTGTATAAATAAATAAATCTTTAAAAAAAAGGAGTGAGATCACTAGCTGCCTGGCTTGGTGACTTACACATTAGCCAAAATGAACATTTTGTGTTTCTTTTGCCTACTGCCCAATCTCTACAATAGTGAAACCCTGGAAATAAGCTTGGGGTTGAGGGGTCAAATAATCCTTGTGTCACTTGATGCAATAGTCAAGCCACCAGTATGGCAAGGATGGGGCAGCCCAGAGAGAGGCATAACCTGGCTTGGCAGGGAGAGAGAAAAAGCAGAGTACAAAGTCACAGCTGAACCTCTCTCATCACAACTATGCAAAGGAAAAGCATGCCAGTGGGGAGTGTGAGCTAGAAAGGAAAAATGGGCAGAAGGCTTTGCCAGAATTGTCAGGTGGGAAGTGAACTGAACAAGTTGTATTTCCTTTAATGTCCTTCCATGGATTTGGAAAATAATAAGTTCCTCTGTAAGTGACAGTTCCTCCCTTGATAACCCCAGGGAGCACCCGAAACAGGAATGGACCCCTGGAGCTAGGCAATAGGTGCAGCTGCTGTCAGGTTGTTAAAAGGCCCAAAGTCTGATGGGGAACCCACGGGGATTACAATTAAGATGGAAAAAAAAATGTACAAAATGATGTAAAAATAAACTTTTGTAATTAAAAAAAAAAAAAAAGGCCCAAAGTCATGGCCAGGCTTTTGTAACCACAAAACAGCAGCCTCTGCCCTGCGAGGGCTTCTTGAGCACAGGACAGAGACAAACAGACCAAAATAGGGGCAGCTTTCTATGTACATCTTTCACTACAGATGTTCATTTTAGTGTTCCCTAACAAGACTAAATTTACTGGAAAAGTTCTATGTACAAGGCATGGGGTAGTTACAGCATTTTATAAGGAGTGGGGCTCCCTGACCCCAATGCAGCTCATAATCCAGGTAGGGAAATAAGAAAAATCACACAAAGTTCAAAACTATAAATGCCAGTAAATGATAATTACTGACATTAATTCATCACTGAATTATAGTTGATGAAATGTTTTTTAAATATGGTTCCCCATGGACCCTGCCTGGTGGTGCAGCGGGTTAGGCCTTAGCACTGCAAGCTGGCAGCAGCCGCTTCAGTGCAAGCTTGATCCCCAGCCAGGGAGTTACCCACGTGGCTCCCCTCAGCAGTGTATTTCATCGATCTGTCTGTTCTGCTCCCAACTCTGTCTCTGGTGAATCCTCTCACCGCCCCTGTACCTCTGGCCTGCACCCTAGTTCTATATGTATAAATAAATAAATCTTTTAATTATACACACACACACACACACACACACACACACACACATATATATACACATTGCATCTTCTGTAAATTTCTGGTGCTTACTATGGATTAACTATAGTGATAGCTTGGAAGGGGAGGGAATTCACGAGGGCAAACTACTTCCTCCTGTGAAAAGCACCATTTCAGCTGAAGAGTACAAGATCACCTTTGAGCTCAGAGTGAAATGGTCAGAACACACTGCAGGATAGGTGAGAGGAAAGTGTGTTACTCAGCCTGGGGGTGGGTTATTTGACCAGGAACTTAAATAAGAGGGAGATTGCCCCACAAACGGTTTCAGTGAAGAAACAGAAACCAATGTAGAGAGAACTGACACCACACCCCCAGGCCTCGGGTGTGGGACACTAGAGGGCATACTCCCTACAAGAGTGGAGATCGTGGGCAGATTAGGGAACTACCAGTCAAGTTCAGCAACTTACTAACTGGGGACAGTGGGGGAAATGAAAGACTTACAGGGTGCACATCCTTCCAGGCTGTGCACTTTCTCCCTCCAATAAATAAAGGGTCCCCTGAGGATGGAATTGCAGGGGACACAGCCCACTGGCATCCCGGCACCATGGTTCTATGAGACACGATGGGTCATCCACAGAGAACGTATTAACAAAAGCCGGCCAGGGCTGTGAGGTAAGTGCTAAACCTGTGTGCCCCTTCCCTCTGGTATTCAGTGAAAGCAATGGGTCAAGTCACCGGAAACAGGCCTGCCCATCCATCCACCAACTTCCTTCACCTGCTCCCTCTGGGGGAAGAAAGGAAGAAATTACATTGTTCTATCCAATGCCATTATCAATGGATGACTTAAAGGTTAGCTGGCCTACCAAGCTTCTCTCTGAGAGGGTAAACTTTCTGCCATTTATCTCTTGGTTTTCTTTTCACAGTGCTGAGAGAAGGTGATTGGACTGAGGGCAAGCTATCATCACGCACTTCCACACTCTGAAGTACAAGCTGGTACTATTTCCATTTTACAGAAGAAGGAATTGTGGCCAGAGAAGTCAAGTAATTGCCCATAACTAAAGGAGAGCTAGTAAGTGGGAGGAGTTGGGATTTGAACTCAGGTATATCTGATGCCAGGGACTGCTTTTCTCATGGGGAAGAAAGTTAACTAGAGAAAAGTCATTCTAGAGCACACAGAAGGCCCTTGGAGACCAAATGCAGAAGGGGGGGAGTCATTTTGGAGAGAGCTGACCCAGATGGGTAAAGAGTATGGAGAAGGGTCACAGGCTCAGCCCTGCTGATTCAGGCTGGCCTCCTTGAACCTCTGCATTCCAGCACCCAAGGCCTAATCTGTCCCAAGGCCTAATCTGTCCGAGAGCAAACCGGAGCAGCAGGACGAGGGCTGCCTTCCCCAGCCGTTTCCTACCTCTGGTGAGTTTTTCCCAAACTAGCTCAGGGAAAAGCCTAAAAGCAAGTTGGCCCCTAGAGTGCAAGTGCTTCATCAAGGTCATCTGCGTGGTTAGCACCAAGTCAGCAAAAAGAAGCAGCATTGACAGCCCACCACTATGCTACTGCCTGATCAGGCCCAGATGTGGGTGGAGGTGAGATTATTCAGGCTCCTAAAATGAAACTGCTGAGGCCAGTGGCATGAGAGGAACGCGCGTGGGTACAGGGGAAGTGCCCCCCTCCTCCCTAGGCACCAGCCTTCTCTACCAGGTCAACATCGACACAGCCCCCACAATGCTCTAACATGCTTGTGAGAGATCAGCTGAGGTCCAAAGGAGAACCAAAAGAACAAGGAGGAGGTCAAGAGATGGGGGTGTTGACATGGAACACATCTTGGTTCTTACTAGTTGTGAAACCTGGTGGGATTTCTCAGCGGCTCTAAAGTCTAAGTGCCCTTTTCTACAGTGAGGAAGATACTGTGGCTGATACATAATAAAAGGTCAACATATAACAGTCACTCATGATCATAATATACAAGTGTAATAAAATACTATTAGGAGCACTCTGAAGAAAGATAGAATGAAGAGGCATTCTTCAGGCAGGTAACAGAATCATAGCTACAGTGAGCACGCTCTGTGAGGTGCAGTGCCAAGCGCCATCCATACACACACACAGGTAAGTCACCAAACACCTCTCTGATCTAGTGTGGTGGGCTGAGTATTGGTTCATCAAAGATGTCCATGCCCAAGTCCCTGGAACCATGAATATATTGTCTTACACGGAAAAAGGCACTTCGCAGATGTGATTAAAGATCCTGACTTGGGAGCATCATCCTGGTTTGTCTAGCAGGCCCACTGGGCAGCTTTGTAAAAGCTGGAAAAGGCAAGACAAAGGAGCCTTCTCTTGCCCTGCGAGGAGGAGCGCAGCCTCGCCAATACCTTGACCTCAAGACTTCTGACCTCCAGAACTGTAAGATAATAAATGTGTGTTGTTTCAAGCCACAAGTTTGTGATAGTTGTTTCAGCAGCAATCAGAAACTAACACATGGAGCTAGTTTTACCCTTGTTTTTCAGACAACAACTCTGAGACCCAGTGTGGCTGAGGAATCAGTGCACAGTCAGACAGTCAGCAGTCCTTAGCAGGCCTCAGGGGCCAGACCCAGCTTTAATCAGCTACTGTTGGGCCCCCTGAAGAAGAGAGGCCAGGGAGTTAGGGAGTAACCTGTTCCCAGAGTATGTCAGGTTGCGGCAGGCCCCACTACAGCCTTGCTTCTATCTAGCTCAGGGAGCTAGAGTTCCGACATCCTACATATGGGCCCCAGGAACCCCTCTACGCAACTGTTTGCCACATTTGGTAGTGTATAAGCACTTGCTCTGAGTCTAGCCAATGGCTCCTAAATCTGGCTGCTCATCAGACTTGCCTGAGAAGTTTGTTAACAGGATTCCTGAGACCTACCCCCACCTCTCATCCCCAGGGATTCTCAGGTAAGGCCCAGAATTCTGCATTTCAAAGCTAATTCTTCAGCTGAGATCCTTGTCCAGGACTGACTCCCTGGCAGCCTGGCAGCACAGGCCCATTGATCTCCCATCCACAGGAGCAGGCTGGCTCCTTTTTAATTTATGAGGCAACTGAATAACTTAATCTTCCAGAACAATTTAGAAAAAAACGTTGTAGGTTCCACTTCTACAAAGGTCCTAGAAAAAAATGGGCCATAAGTACTGCATTCCCACCACTTACCCAGCGATGTAGTCAGAGCCACACCTCAGTTTAGACTCCTGGGTCTGCACAAGTCAGGGAAGTTTGAGGGCCAGCAAAGTAGACTCTGAGCTCTGCACATGCCCCAAATCCAGGGGCTGGTTCAACCAGCTCAAGAAACGGTTTAGACTGCCAAAAGCTGAGACTCAGGAGTTTGCTAAATGTGCCCCAACTACTTAAGATACATCCTAACATCATCCTGGCAGCTGGATGACTTGTAGTTATTACCAGTATTTGCTATAATGCTACCAATCATGTGCAAACATTGTTAAACAATGTTAAAAGAGACATGTTAAGGTCTACCCCCCAGTTAAAAATGAGGCCTCCCTGGGCATGCAGGGGTTAAAGTCTCAGTGCTTTCAAGCAATTGCCAGCCACTTAGGCCTGAGTTCATCCCTGGCCAGGGAGTTAACTCAAAGGGCACAGCAGACCTTTCTCATTTCAGTGTTTTAGTAGATTTGTCTATTCTGCTCCCTATTCTGCCTTTGAAGAATCCTCTCATCCCCACACACCTCTGGGCTACACCACAGTTCTTGCATGCATAAATAAGTAAAAATAAATCTTTAAAAATATAAAATAAAAATGAAGTAACTGGGACCTGGGAGAGAGCTTAATTAACCTACCTAAAACATTCACCTTTCAGTGAGGCAGGTCAAAACTGAAGTCAGTCTCAAAGTCCTTGTTCTTAATAATTTCTTTAAAGATAAAGACATTGAAAACTAAAGGGGGGGGGGACAGATGTGCTTTTTAAGTATTCCACCTGTAAACTGTCATTTCATTCCAAGGCTCCTCCCCCAAATTGGTAACTATCAAAATCACCTGGGGTATTAAGAAATCATGCACTTCTGCCTCTGGTCCTAATTTAGGGAACTGGGAAGCCCAAGGATGGAGTCTTACTTTTGACAAGCTCCACTCTTCTGACGCAGCCCACCTGTAATATTCAATATAAGGGAGGATGTCCAGAGGGCAGCTTTGCCATAGAGGCCGGGTAACCTGCTGCGCCTCCCCCTGTTTGGACCTTTAGTTCCTTCTGTCAGTGAGCAATTTGGACTAGAGCTAAGTCATGGGACTCCCTGGCCAACCGTAAAGCTCTACAGACTCAAGGTGCTATAATACGAAGCAGTGTGGAGGTGAGCTGTGGTGGCAAAGAGGAGCAAGGAAGCAGAAGGCAGGTTATGGGGGAGGTGAGCCGCTCTGTTGTCACATGACGGAGTCTGAGCCCAGCTCCACCTACACTAATCGCATGTCCTGGCTCTAACACTTCCCTCTAAGCCTCAGAGCTTCTCTCTGCAAAGTGGAAGAATAGGGCAAAGGGCGTGCCTCACCCTGTGTGCACAGGAGGCTTAAAAGGCTGCGTTTTGCAGTGTGCCTGTGGTGTCTGTGGGTGAGAGTCTGGGAGGGTGAATATGCAATGTTTTTTCCTTCCATCTACTTACTGCAGCCTTTATTCACGGAGCTTGTAGGGGCGAACACCAGGGGCCGCACACTCCCTCCACGCTGTGCAATGGTCAGAACAGCTGTGGGGTGGGGAGCAGAATGCACTCTAGAAGGTGGGCGGGCAGTTCCCTTCCCTTTTTTCTTGAGTGCTCCCCATGCCCTGATCAAAAGCTGTGCTCCATGCATACCATTAAATGAATTCTAGGGAAATTCCTGGACATCTTAACCCTAATTATAGGTGAGGAAACAGACTAAAGGGGTGAATTAACTTGCCAGGAAAAGCAGCTGGTGGGTGGTAATACCAGGCTCCACAGGTTTTCTGACCAACTCTCCACCCACTTGATTCTTAAGAGTGCAGACAGGGTCCTAGAAAGTACTTGATTTTGATCATTTGTATACTAATGATACTGATAACGTTCCTGGAGATCAGTGCTTTTGACTTTTGCCTGTGCTTTCCAGATGAAAGCCTACTCAGTAAGTCTTGCGAAGGTGGTACTAGAACTACCTTCAGGGGTCTATCTGATGTCAAACAGGGATTTATTTCCATGCCTGACTGATCATTTCTCTGGGTTGGCCTGGAGGGAACAGGGGACTGGACATACTCCCTTAGATTACAGGTGAATCCAGTAGGGACACAGCCGTTGGTGGGCTGTCAGAAGAGTGGAGGGAGCTCGTCAAAAATAAGGCTCCATATCTTCCTCCATTGTGGGGGTGACTGAGAAGTCATGAAATTAAAATTAATGAAGGGAATGACCAAGGTAAAGCAAGAGGCCATCTGGAATACAGAACTTATGTGTGTGCCCAGTGTCTGCGTGGCAAATGGAATTTATGCATGAGTCAACCACAGCAAACAAGCATCCTAACACCTAGAATTGGGACTTTGGACACCACATCACTCAAGTTTCATACCCACTACTGAATCTCAACTTCAGAGAGAATAATCACTCCCTTTTGTATGCATACTTTCCCCCCATTTTTAAATTGTTTTTTAATTAAATTCTTTATTGAGGTAACAACGGCACACAACACTGTCATTTAGGGGTGTAGGTTCCATTGTGCATCTATACGACATCTTCTAACCCACACTTATCTATTTGGGGACACTTAGGTTGTCTGCATAACTTGGCTCTTAGGAATAGTGCTGCAATGAACAGGGGAGAGCAGATGTCCCCTCACATCAGAGTCTCAGTATTCTACAGGTAGGCAGCTCTGCCCATAGAAACTGTATTTTTCTTCCCTCTCATAACATTTGCATTACCTTGCCAACTGTAATCCCCTTGAGACCTCAAATAAAAGTCTTGCTTGTACTTGCAGATAAAGTTCTGACTCGAAACTAAGGGCTCCTTTGACACATTGCATCTGGACTGCTGTAACAACACATAGACTGGTAGCTGCTAAACAAAAGAAAGATCAGTGTCAGGGTCAGCTGTTTCCTGGTTTACAGACTGCCTCACTGCACCACACAGCAGGCAGGGAGAGGGAACGTGCTAGGGGCTCTTTAAAAGGGCACTATTGCACCCATTCATGAAGGCTGTCACCCCATCAATCCCCCAAAAATCCCCCCAAATAACACGGCATGGGCATTAGATTTCAACATATAAATGGTGGGGGCGGGGAGATACCAACATTTAGTTTACAGCATATGGCTTGTTGGAGAGAACTGGACGCTGCGGAAGCAGAATAAAAAACTGCCATTAAATTCACAACGACATTTACACTGAATTTACACTGGTGAGATGTTTATACGTTTTAGTTCATCTAATTTTAACAACAACCTATCCAGTGGCAAGTATTCTTCCTTCCATTTTTCAAATGAATAGAAAAACCTTGAGAAGTAAGCTGCCAAAGTCACACACCTATTTCAAGTGGTCCGCAGAACTTAAACCCAAGGCCAGAGCTGTTAACATCTTCATATTTAACTGCCAGGTGAAAGATTCTAGTTTTACCACCCCAGGAAGCCCTTGAGCTGTGTCTATGGCTGCCTGTGAGCTCAGAAGTAGGAAACTCAACCCGAAGTGTCCTCAAGCAAGGAATTCCACAAG
>NW_004567112.1:54917889-54935161 GCF_000260355.1 Condylura cristata
CAGATAATTATATATGACCTTGATATAAGAAGCTTCATCGTGAAGAACTATACAAAATGGACAAGAACAGGTAAGGTGCCAGAAAAGAGAGCAGTGCTCAGAAGTAGGAAACTCAACCCGAAGTGTCCTCAAGCAAGGAATTCCACAAGGTGGTAATTACTTGCTCAACCCAGCCCAGGATGGCCACAGGCTTCAGGAATTCTTGGCTAGATGAGAGGCTTGGCAGGGTGATTAAAGTAATCAGCAAAGTCTTTGGCATTCAAACTGCTCACAGTGTGGTAAGGAAGACTGAAGTTTAATACATCATCAGCTACATGATTCATTATTATGTACTCTCTTAACTACTATGAAGGACTACAGAGAGAATTCGGAATAAATCAGGAGCTTAACCTGGTGAAAGTAGCTGGGAAAATCAGCCCTGAAGAAGTGCCACTGAAGTCAAGGACAGAGAATGAGTAACAGTAGTCAACCAGGAGAAGAGAAGCGACACTGGAGGGAGAGTGGGGAGAACACTTCCTTCCTCTCCACTCTGACTGCTCCAGCCCAGTTGCATACAAGACGACCGGGCAGCTGGCACTGACTCCTGCTGCTCTGCTTGGCAAAGTCTAAAGGCAGCTGCACTGGCCATCAGAGCACCAGGCAAGACTGGGCATGAGCTCAGTGTCAACTAGCCCAGGCATTAATGTTTGACCCCACGTTTGTCCAGAGCTGCCAGGAAGTAAGGAATTACACCCCAGCTTATCAACACTTCTGTGAAGCTTGTTAGTGTGCAAAACTGGGCTCTGTAGACTGACAAGTAAAGGAAGCACAGTTTTGGCTCCTAAAACAATCAAAGGAAAACGCAGGCCCATGACCTTTCCCTCCAAAGTCTTCATTCAGCCAGGTTATGAATGTTTAACTATGATGCAAAGTTCAAAAGACAACTCCCTGAGTCTCTGCCAAGACCACAGTTCAAAAGCCTGTTTCTGCAGACCAAAAGTTGCTATTTACATCACAGAACACCACTTCACTCTTGCAGTCATCAGATATATAATGTCCAATATAAAGCACATCGAGTTTATTTGAGGATATATTACCCAGTTAGGCAAGAAGTGTGCCTGCCTAGTTCCTGTGGCTATTTTATGCATTTTTGGTAAAGCCTTTATGTCTTCCCTTGTTTGAGCCACATAAAATATTCTGATTGGAGTCACTGTCCAGTCCTCATTAGATAAGGCTGTATCCTCTCACCCAGTGAAAGAAGAATGAATCTGGGGTCAGAATGGCAGGCCATGTCCTTTAACCTAAAGCAGTTCTTTCCCCTTCTTTGAACATGACTGTCTCACCCACTAAAATGAGTGTTGATCTAGAACATGCAATCCCAAGCCCAAGGAGAGTAACTTGGAACCCCCAGGGAATATGTTTAAAATGCAAGCTCTTCAAATTGCTGACTAGGCAAAACCCTAAGATCCTTCTAGTGCTAACAACCCATGATTTTCTGAAATAAGGCTGATTTGATAAAAATAGAACAACTTCCCTATAAACAACTGGTTTCTGAATTTCAATTCCCTTATGCAGTTAGTGAAAAGCATGGGTAGCTCAACACTTGATAAAGAAATTTGCTCAGTGTTGGGAAACAGCACACCTAGCATCAAGAAGAGCACGAAAGAGCCAAGAGCTTGAAATATATGTTCTAAGCTGCCTATGTAGCAGAAGTTTAACTAGATAGGCAAAAGATTTTCTAAATCGGGGGATTTGTTACTGGGTCCATAACCTTTCTACAAGTACCTTGGAATTTGTGTGCAGAGAGGTGTTAAGTTTTATTTTAATGGAGAAAAGGTCCATTGCCTTCATTTGGCTATGAACCTCAATTTTGAAGGCTGCCCTGATGAAACTCTCACTCGGGTGGCCATAAGGAGAAAGGAGATATGGTGCTGCTAACTGCTATGGAATCAAGAAGACACAAGACACAGTCTCTGCCTTAGAAGAGCTACTGCAGAGGAGAATGGGTTGAACAAGGGGAATACACAAGTAAGTCAACCACAAGGCAGAAACAGAAAAGCACATCAAGAGGTATGTCAAGCAAGGAATTTGGAAGTTCTAATGTGTATCTCCTTTCTGCCCAGAGGGAGCTGGAAGTTAAGCCAGGCCTGGAAGGATGGAAAGAACTGTTATTAAAATATATAGAGAAATGGGGCCCTCCCTGGTGGCGCAGCGGGTTGGAGCACTGCACTGAGAGGCTGGAGCCACTTTCGCATGGGTTCGATTCCCGCCTGCCCCGGAGGTGACCACATGGTGTGGCAGACCTCTCCTGACCAGCCCGCTGCTCCCCTCAGCAGTGTGCTTTGTTGATCTGCCTGTTCTGCTCCCCACTCTGTCTCTGGTGAGGCCTCTCGCCGCCCCTGAGCCTCTGGCCTGTGCCCCGGTTCTGTATGTACAAATAAATAAATCTTTAAAAAAAAAAAGAGAGAGAGAGAAATGAAGATGGTGGGAGGATGAGCAGCATCGCAGAAGCTGTGTTCACTAGCTGAATTCCAGAAAGCACTTAGTCTGAGTGGTACAAAGGGAGTAGTTCTTTACTACTTACTAAAGTAACTATGCAATTTCAATTATATCATTCATAAATGTGGCTGTGCATTTAAAAAATGCTAACCGTTTCTTAGATAATGGGTAAGCACAGTTGGAAACTAATAGTTCTCCAGCTCTCCTCAGAGCCTCATGAAAGGTAAGGCCATAGTCTCTCTTGAAAGAACACTCAATGTAGAGTCAGGCTAGCTGGCCCACTATCCATTGACCTCAAGTATATCTTTTTCCCTCTGTGAACCTAGCTGTCTTATCCAGTAAAATAAAGATGCTGGTCTAGGGAAAAGGATCACAAAGCCAAGTAGGTTACCCATTCTACAGAGGAACACAGCACAGATCCCATAAGCTAGAACTGTAATCACTAACGTGGGGAATCTTTGCACATCCTTTGCACATATCCACAATGAACTTCAGAGTTCACTAGAAAGGGTAGGAGTGAGCAGGAAACAACAAATAAGAAAGTTAAGGATGTAAGGAAGGGTAAGTCCTCACAATAAGTCAGTAGGTTTTGGAAACAGGGAAGGAAGCAGGTCCTCTAATGACACCATTAGATGTGTGCTGATAGTAATGCCATATAATTATATATGACCTTGATATAAGAAGCTTCATCGTGAAGAACTATACAAAATGGACAAGAACAGGTAAGGTGCCAGAAAAGAGAGCAGTTGATGGGTAATGTGGCTAAAGCCTGAGATGGGAAATTCCTCCAGTGGTCTCCGAGTAAGCTCTACACAGCAAGACTGAAGCTGCTCTCCATAGAGCTTTACATTCCAGTTCCTCAGCAAGCGTACCACTGATGGATGAACAGTGGAGATGAGGTCAAGAGGGTCTTAGGCCCCTTGCAGAAACCTCAATTCAACCATTATCCACAGGGAAAAAAACAAAAGCCTTTGTTACAATCACTGAAGCCAGAAGTGAAGGTGATAGCACTATAGTAGAGCACAAAAGCTGAGGAAAGCCACACCAAAAAGAGGTCAGAGCAAAGGTTTCGCTTTATCCCTTTAAGTGAACATTTTAATGTACCTTAAGACACTGGTAAACAGAACAGACATGACAATACTGTGTGTGTTCGAAGCATTAGTTTCTTAAGTGATAAGCAGACACATTATGCACATCCTATTGCGAAATTTTTTCAATGTTTGGGAAACCTCAAAAATGGAAATGAAATGCTATATACCTAATGCCTCACGCCAATGTTACTTCAACAACAACAACAAATCTTTTTAAATAAAGAGGCTCATGTTTCTCTGGTGCTGAGTTTATTTCAGGCATCTAGCTGCTAGCTGGTGAGGTCCTGGCAAAGCAAAGCAAAGCAAAGCAAGGGAGAACTGTGGCCACATAACACAGGAGACCAGGGACACTTGGCAGCTACAGAAGAAAGGCAGTCCAGAATGATTCTGCAATTTCCAGGCCTGGTCATCTGAAGGACAATGGTGTTATTAATAAAGGAGGAAGTCAAGAGAGAAGTAGCCTGGTGGGGAGGAAATTAAGTCCTCTTCCGAGTTTGAAGAAGCTGTATTCTTCATATTTACATAACTATTCTTTATATCTACTTGGCTTCTATGGGTCAAAGAAACCCCACTGATACCTGTAACTAGCAGCTTCTGAACTGCAGTGAAATGCAATGAAGAACCTCAGCTACAGGCTGGGCTCTGGAGCATGGAAAAATTCATAGGTCAGAGAATGCAGCACTCAGGAAAATCTCAAATCCCTTTAGATAACCGAGTCATTTCACACAGACTGCCTTTGAAACTGCTCTCTGAGCTTAGCTCACTGCAGATATTATCACAATGGAGTTGCTGATGCCCAACAGAAAAGCATCTGCAGAAAAGAGAAAGAGGGTAGGGACTTTGTGTATTATGACCAGATTTACCTTGGGTCGTCCTCAATCTAATTCCCACTTTTTAAGACCAAGGGTACCCACTGTCCCCCGTTTCCCCCCCCCCCACACACACACACACACCCCTGCCTGGAGGGAGGGAAGAAGGAAGAGAGAGGAAAGATAATGCATAACACCAGAATGTGATCAGGGCTAAAAAGGAGAAATTTCAGCTCACCCCAGTTAGTCAACTGGTGATTCTTCCAGGCGAAGAATCTGAGGCACACAAGTCCTTAGGGGCAGATACCACCGGGGAGCACATCAAGAGTTATGCTCTCTTTGCTGATTCTACAGCAAAGCCCCTCCTCTTCACCTCTCTGCTAGTTACTATTTGCTTTCCTTGCTCAATGGAAAGAGAAGCCTGGAGGTAGCCAGGAGGCTTATTCTTGCTCCAAGCATGTTTTTACTGGGGATCCCTGCATCTCTGAACAACAATTCACATCACTAATTGTATTAATCAATTAAACAGCTTTTCAGAGAAATAATACCAATGTATTTTTCTTCATAGGGGATCTGAAATCAGTGCACAGGGTTTTTTATTTTTAAAAAAAAAAAAAAAAGGGAGGCCCTCCCTGGTGGCGCAACGGGTTAAAGCACTGCACTAAGAAGCTTAAGCCACTTCTGCATGAGTTCAATCCCCGCCTGCCCCGGAGGAGATCGACATGGCCCGGCAGACCTCTCCTGACAGCCTGCTGTTCCCCTCAGCAGTGAACTTTGTCGATCTGCCTGTTCTGCTCCCCACTCTGTCCCTGGTGAATCCTCTCACCCTCCGCATCTCTGGCCTGTATCCCAATTCTGTATGAATAAACAAATAAATCTTTAAAAAAAAAAAAAAAGGGAAAGGAAACCAAGATCATATGTTCACTCTGCAATAAAATATGCTGGCATGTTTTCAGGAGAAAAAATAGAAGCCCTTCACTGTTACTCACTACTGGTTTCGTAATATGGTTACAACAAGGAAGCTAAAGAGCACGTATCTATAAATTGTAAAAATCTTAAGTTATAAATTAAATTTCAAAAAAGTACATTGGCTGCCTAGGTCATTTAAGCATGTTAAAGGCCTTTTTGTAATTGGAATTTCTGGGAGAAAAAATGATAAATCAGATTATACTAAAGTAAAAGTATAAGGATACAAATGATACAAAGTTTGCCTTAAATAACAATTTGGGGAGGGACTGAGGCAAGGAAGGTTCTTCTGCTCATATAAAATTGACTGAAAAAGAGATAGCTATGCAATCTCAATTTCCCAAATAAAGTTTCTAGAAACAGCAAATGTTACAGAATAAGCAAAACATGGAGAGAAGACTGAATAAGGATCAGATTCTTATTCTGATATCAGTTTAACACTGTTAAGTAGCTATAAAAAAAATTCCCTACTGTGCATCAGAAGCCACAGTTTTGTTTGAATTATGACAAAGATAGAAATAAATCATTTTTAAAACATAAATATATATAATAGTTTAAGACAAAGGTATAAATACCTTATATATTCCTAATAAGAGTTATTTCCAGAACAAGACCATGTGGAAAGCAGCTCAACAATTTAACAGTATTGTCAAAATATTGATCTAAATCTAAATATTGATCTGATCTATAATTCTATTTCTGAAAATGTTTTATATAAACAAACTTGAATACACACAAGGTTATTTGTAGCAGCAATATCTTCTGGCATAAGACGGGAAATAACCCAAATTCCCATTAATTGGACACTTATTTAAGAAATCATGATGCAGCTACATAGGGGACACTGTCTATAGAAATGAACACTGAAGTTCTCAATATAGTATGTGGAAAAAAATCCCCAAAGTGTTTTGGAAGGAGGGAATAATTAATATTATATGAATACAGAATGAGTATTAGCAGGGAAGCAGGGAAACATTAATAATCTATATTTGTATTTATTACTACAATTTTTTAAAAAATAATTAGTTATGGAAATGGAGAATGGAATGGGAGTGAGGAAACTTCACAATCTATCTTTCTATTCTCTTTGATTTTAGAATTATGTGAATACACAACCTATTCAAAAAATTAAATGATTTTCAAGTAGCAAAAGCAATCTAAGATTCAAAATATTTCATTAAATAATCTACTTCCTTTAATAAAGAAAGCAGATATTTTAGCATAAATTAAAACAAACTTGACCTTTGAACCTTTAAGCAAAGGATGCAATTAGAGTATTCTAACCCTTAAACTTCTTTAAAAGAAGTATTTGTATATGCCTTGCATAAGTATAGCACAGTGAGTGCTTTGATCTAAAAATATTTTCAGTATTTTCTTTTAAAGGTTTATTTATTTATTTAACACTGGGGTACAGTGTTCTGCTTCACCAGAAACAGAGTGGGGATAAGAACAGACAGATCTTCCGAAATATACTGCTGAGAGGAGCAGCGGGCGAGACAGGAAAGGCCTGCAGCCACACCATGTGGGTCAGCTCCCTGGATGGGGATCGAACACATGCAGTGGCTGTGGTAGCTTCATAGTGCTGTGCCACACAAAGGGCCCCCTTTTCAGCATTTTCAAATTAAACCTGAACTTGGTTACACACATAAAAAAAAAAAAAAAAAGATTCCAACAAAGCAGCTACTTTTCAGGAGCTTTCCTATCTGGCCACAGAAAACGTCCATACCTTGGTCAGCATGGTTCTTCCGCCCATGAGGAATTCGATGAAGGGTAAGAATATATCCATCTTCTGTCTCAACTAAGTGGTCCTCACAAGGGTACCCCCAATGAGTGATAATTTCACTCTATGAGAAAAAAGAACAGTGGAAATTCTGTAAGCAGATCCCCAACACTGAGGGCCACGGAGAAGACAACATTTTAATGACAGTCATTTTTGAAGAAATTAGTAGTGATTGAAATTTCACCTGCTCATCTGTAGCCAATGTTCCATCACAAAATCCTCTTTTGTTTTTTTACGCAGGAGTTTTACTCAGAGGAATTTGGTGAGATCTCAGTTTCATCCGTCTATCATGTTCTACACCAACTGTGTCTAGTTTTACAGAGCTCTGGATCTATTCCCATCTTTTTCTTTATATTTTTCCTCAATATATCAGCTAATACTATAAACTACCACTTCACTTGTTTTATGAGGTCCTGTCCTGGAAATAAAACATAAGAAGCAACAATCCATTTTACCAATGGACTAATAAAATTCCACTAGAATGTCAAGATAGAGTTAGAGAAAAAGAAAAGAAAAATGGGGAATTAGATCACATTCTCTTCTCCATAAAGATTTGTGGGGCAACTATTAATCAGGAGTTTAGTAGGACACAGGTAACACAATAATCCAGATTTCATGGAAACAAATGCTCATTATCTCTTCTGCCATAAATACCTGAGGGAGCTTAGTCATCCTTACAGGCAAAAATTTAAAGGGGAGGAGTATAAAAGGTATGAGACAAGAAATACTACCCAACCTAACGTATCTGACATTAGGTCACACTTTCATGTCTCACTACATATCTATCCCACGCTATAAAATTGTCTAAATCTAAACTTGGGGGACTGCATTGTCTGCTTTAAAGCTGTTTTCTTCAATAACCTGTATTTTTACCCTGAGAAGGTATTCTCATATTTTATAGTCTACTTAAGATTAATGACTTCAAAATATTATAATTACTCGAGGGATTATTTTTGCTTATCAGTTCTAACAAAAATTGTCTCAGAGGTTTTCATTTTTGTATTGAACTATACTCCTTGGACACATTTAATGACAATCTTTATTCAATGTATGGATAAAGCCGTACTCAGTAGTAACATCCTTACAAAGTTTTATTTTCTGTATACAAATTCTGAGAGACTTAATAACCCAATAGAGATATAAATATCATTTATCTTAAGAAATAATATTAATAGTAAAATGAAGTTTGTAAAATATATATTACCAGGGAGGAAAGTCTTACAAAATAAATCTGAGATTCTGAGAATATGAAAAACATAATGAGATATAAAGTAATTAGTTTGTAATTTCATATAGCCACATAATGAGAGTTAAGAAAGTAACATATGTGACAGATGCAAGTTAAAAGCGGGTGGCTTTGAAAAACTCACCACATTCATATGTGTTTCAGGATCCACAGATGTCTTTTTTGCTGCCTGGGCAGACAGGATCCCAAGGACCAAGCAGACCACGAAAACCAGGAGCTGCATTTTCATTCTGCATAAAATAGTCTATTGTTATTTGGCCAAAATTTACTATACAAAGATTTGTAGGTAGATTAATGCTCCCACTGAAAGTTATGAAGCAGGTTTAGGGCAAATAAAAGATAGATGAAGGGAAAGTATAAAAGACTACAAGAAAAGAGAAAATTTTTTTTTTTATAGAAAAGCCTTCCACTGCCTCCCCCAGTTTATAAAATTCACTTGCCTCCTCACCATGAGGTTAAACAAATTGCTCCTAGAAATAACTCAAGGGAGGGTTCGGAAGAAAGAAAATTGAGAAAAAGATTTTCAAAATTCTGGATTCTGTCATTCTGCCAATTTTTTCCTCCTAATTGCAATTCAAACATGTTTAAGTTTGGCCAGGACTGGCACTCACTGGCTCCCCGTCTATTCACTTCTGCTCTGGCACAAATAACATGCCAGGACTCAGATTTATCACCCAAGGTATAAATATAAAAGGAAACCTTCAAGGGAAACAAAGGAGAAGAAGACCTCCACTGTTCTTCTGAGACTTTCCAACCATCAACAAGGGCCATCTAGCTTCTAGTGGTGATGGTACAAAATTCACAGTGAAACAAAGACCTGAAAGTTGAAGTGAAGTGACTCTTCTCAGGACATTCAGATGGTTAGAGACAAAAACCGGACACCAACCAGGCCTCCTAAACTTTTGTAAATAAATATAATCACTTTCAAAGATACATCATATATGCGCATAAAAACACACGTACAAAAAAAAAACAAATGGCCCAAAAATGTGACTAGATAATATAATATGGTATAAAAATATCACTCATTAGTAAAAAGAAATGAACACATAACAACATGTATGTATCTCCAAATCATTATCAGTGAATGCTGCTGGACCAAAAAAGATTAAGTAGGACATGATTCCATTATATAAGACTCTAGAAAATGCAAGCAAATCTCTATTGACAGAAAGCAGATCAATGTCTGCCTGGAGAGAAATGAGGCAGGAGTTAAGCATCACAAAAAGGAATAGTTATAATAATTATAATACTTTTATTATATTACATACACCCGAATAAATAACTAAGCCTGGTATTTTTTGTCAATGACACAATACAGTTGTTCTTAAGATACTTGTTAAATTAACTATTCCACAAGAATTTGATTCGCAGGAGACTGCAAATTAACTGACTGTCTTCTGTTGGTGGGATTCCTGCTGGTAGTGGAGATTCTTCCCAAGCAGTGGTGAACCTTAAACTTCTGGACAAGAGGGAATGTTATCTTGAGTCTGCATTAGCTACTTTTTTTTTTTTTAATTTATTTGTGCATACAGAACTGGGGTACAGGCCAGAGGCTCAGGGGTGGTGAGAGGATTCACCAGAGACAGAGTGGGGAACAGAACAGGCAGATCCACGAAGTACACTGCTGAGGGGAGCAGCGGGCGGATCAGGAGAGGTCTGCCACGCCATGTGGTCACCTCCGCGGCAGGCGGGAATCGAACTCATGCTGAAGCGGCTTTAGATTCTCAGTGCTGTGCTTTAACCCGCTGCGCCACCAGGGAGGGCCTGCATTGGCTACTTTTACTTACAAATTTATATTTCTTTATGGAGCTTAGGAAGGGCTGTGCAGACCTGGGCTATCATTTATCATAAATAAACATCCCAAAAGTCCATTATTACTAGAGAGTCAGAAGTAGATTTAAAAGAAAAAAAAAAAAAAAAGGTTATAAGCGCAACTGAAAAAGTGACATTTCATTAGCTGCCTAGCCTAGAATCAGGACCAGCTGTGCATAGGGGCCGATCTAAGAGAGCAACAGCTGCAGATACTCAACTGAAGATGTCACATGCTTCATTGTTCCTCCCAACACAACACCAAGAGAGTTTCTCAACCGACTAGTCAAATAATTCCCGTAAGAAGTTAAAACGCTGGGTCTGCCTTTCTGAGCTCTCAGCAACTCCAGAGTTTTTTCTATATCGTAAGAGACCTTATAAGTGCCTGTCTGGCCTGGGTTCATCCGAGTCTGAGGGAGGGGCTAACGTGTTATTCAACTTTGACCCCTTACTAGAGGCAGAATTCAGAGTTTGAGTAATGAGATAGGGTGGTACAAAAGTTCAGTGACATGAGAAAATAAAGCCCCACAGTGGCTTGTTACTTAGTTTTCTAACAATAACAATTTCGGCTCCCATTTAAGCTCTTGCCATACTCTAGACATCCCAGGCAGGGCTTTCAATATACTATGTTAATTACTCCACCAGTTTTTTTGCAGAATCCCTTTTTGTTTTCCAGGGAGCTGTGGTTCCAGTGGGTTAAGCAATGGAAGCAAAGTGCCAAATGGTTAAAAAGAATCTCAGGGACTTTGACAAGGACCCATACTGGAGTCGGCTCAAGAACGTGCCACTGGCTAAAACGTTTTAAAGGGTCCAGCAGGCTGCCTGAAAAAGCTAACGGAAACAGAGGGCAAGGAGAGAGGGGAGCTGGTAATCAGGAATTCTGGAAGTCGCCAAGTCCGGGCGCTCTAACAGGAATTCGGAGGCATCTTGGGAGGTACGGGCTATTTCGAGGAGCCCCGACTACTGCGCGGTCGACAGATGCATCGGGTCATCACCTGCAGAAGTACTCGCTGGTTCTCCAGGCAAGACACGCCAGGGGCCAAGAGCAGCGGGTGCCACGGGTCTGCAGAAGCTCAGGGGCGATGAGACAGAGAGCCGGGAACCCAAGCGCGGCCCTACCCTCGGAAGCCGCAGAGGCCGGCTGGAGCCACTGCAGCCTCCCCAAGCAGCGCAACAGGAGCCGGCACTCACCTGGAGCGCTCCTGCCCGGCTGCGGTTCGGGGCCCCAGTGCCAGCTCTCAGTCCCGCACCCAGAGTGAGGGAGGAGGGTGGGGAATCACACTCCGCTCTGGCTAGTAGCACGGCCAATCCGGGTTTCAGGCGGCCGGACAAGCCTCGGAGACTCCGCCCCAAACGAGCGGAGCATGCGCAGTGGACAGGCCGGAGAGGCTGCGGAGAGACCTCTGCTTCCAGGGCAGGGCGCCTGGGGGCAAGCATGGTGACGTGGGGACATTCGCTGCTGTGTCTGAGGAGCTCCTGCACCACCGACACCCTCTCTCTCTGCTCCTCACACACAGAACTTGGACGCTTGAAGCAAAAAAATTTCATGGTCCTTATAATGCACTTAACATGTGTCTGATGCAAAAACAGCCTTACATTTTATTCTGTAATGTACAAGCATCATTAAGACACTAGAGGTATGTGTTATGAAGAACATATATACTCATGTAATAAATGAGAAGCGGTGTTAGGAAGAACAATAAAACGGTGAAGGGGTAAAGGAGAGCGCTGAGGTGTTCTTAATGAAAATAAGTCCGTTGAAGTGACATCTGAACAAGGAGGACTCAAAGATGATTGAAAGCTGCATACATATTGGAGAAAGAGCATTCTAGGGGAAGAGAATAGTCAGTGCAAATGTCCTAAGGCACGAATATTCTGGTGGATTCTAGGCAGCAACATGAGATCCATGTGGCTGGAACTTGATGTGCTTGGTGGAGAACCGAAGTCCTAGATATTGCTGGATATTTGAGGAGCCTCGTTTAAAGACTGCTTTTTTCTTGTAACCAAGGTGGGAAAAGACATCACTAGCACAATCTAGTTCACAATTTAGAAAGGTTACTATGGTTACTATGGTTCTCGTTGGAAGAAAAAAACTAGTTAGAAAACTATTGTAGTCACCCAATATGTACATGTTAACAGTGAGAACAGTGGAAATAGAGAAAAGCAGTCAACTCTAGGTGTGATAATGAGGCCGACCCACAGGATTTACTGAATCAAATAAGGGGCCTGAGGGGGACACATGTAATGTAAGGATGTTTTAGAGCATTGGGACTACAATGAATTCAGATGGAGAACACTCAGGAAGGGTAGTTAGGGAAGTTTGTTTTGTATGTGTCCATTTTGACACTGCTGATAAAGAACTTTATCAACTAAGGCCTGGTCAGGAAACAAAACCCACTCTAGGTATTTATTCTGAACTGAGGACATGGTTATTCCTGGGATGATAAAGTTTAGGCAGGCCCCAAGGAGATTAGCAATACCAGGAAAGCCTGAGGCATTACTGGCCGTCACCAGGTTCAGTGTAGCAACAGCCTCTGCCAGAGACACTGCCCGTGCCAACCAAATTGTGGTTTTCTGTCCTTCTGTCTTCCAAATTTTCCATCAGTCCCTCCCTTGGGTCAAAAGCAGCCAGAAACTTGTGGACGCAAGAGCCTAAGAACTGCAACCTACAGTGTCAGACCCCTTGGCCTTGCACACTATGTGGAGAAGAAAAGAACAGAGACTGGATCTGGAGACAAGATGGCAAAGATCACACTAAGTGCAGTGTTCAAAGCCAAATTCCAAGCCACAGATAGAACTGGGAAATTACTGGCTTAGAGAGAGCATTTAAAGTCATAAGGCTAGATGAAGCTGCCTATAAAATAAGCATAAAATTGGCCCACCCTGGTGGTGCAGCAGGTTAAAGCACAGCAGTGCAAGCTAGCCACTTCAGTGCAAGTTCGATCCCCAGCCCCAGAGGTGACCCACATGGTGAGGCAGACCTCTCCTGACCCGCCTGCTGCTCCCCTCAGCACTGTATTTCAGAACGTCTGCCTTTTCTGCTCCCCACTCTCTGGTGAATCCTCTCACTGCCCCCACGTCTCTGGCCTTTACCCCAGTTCTGTATGCATCTTTAAAAGTAAATAAAATAAGCATAAATAACAAAGAATGTATACAGAGATTCAGAAGATATATAAAGCTGAGAAGGCAGGAAGATTGAAAGAGAATGCAGAGTGTAGTACTTGACACCAAGTGAAGAAAACAACTTTAGAAAAGAGGAAGTGATCAACCTGAGCTAATGAGAGCACTGAGAAGGGGACTTTAGGTTTAGCAACTTTTCAAACATGTTCTAAGTCCTTTACATAGAATGTCCCATTCAGTCTCAAAACATCTCCATAACCTGGATTTACAGATAAGGAAATGGATTAGAAAGATTAGGGTTAGGGCACTATAAATATATTGCCCCAAGTCACAAACATAGAAAGTAGTGAAGTCCAGAATGCCACCCAGGCAAATTAAATCTAAATTGTCATCTAACAATAAATGAAAATACAATCAACAACGTCCCTCCCTAGGTAAGGGATGCTTTCCCCTCTTCCTATTTCAGGCCATTGTAATTCAGTGACTTGACCTTAAAGAGAAGGTTTTCAGAAAGAATAGAGAAAGCTTTAAAGAAGACAGGAGATACAGGTGTGTGTGTGTGTGTACACATACACACACACACACATATGTATATCCCCTATACACACACACATGTGGAGAGAGAGAGGCTTTATAAACCAGATTGGTGGGACAAGACTGAAACAACAATATTAAATAACAATTCTACTTCCAAACAAGGTATGATAACAATGGCCAGATTTACTCTCCCACCTTAAACTACTTGGTGGGGGGAGGGAGAACATGAACCGGTGGTGTCAGACACTGGACAACAATTCCTGAAAAATAGGAGTGTAGTTGAAGTGAGTCCTACAACTGGCCAAACAACTGCCTGGGGAGAATCACCCAGCCATAGTTCAGGAAGAGAGAAACCTGGGCAAGATTCAGGAGTTACTCTGGATGGAAGCTACAAATGAGAAGAACTGAGGAAGCCTAAGGCAGTAGAGTTTACAGCTCAGAGTAATAGAATGGGAATAGTTGCAGAGAGAGAGCAGGTTGTGAAGATCCACAAAGGGTCCCCTTTGGTCTTGTGCTACGTACCAACTGTAACTTAGACTAGAAACTGCATTAGACCAGAGAAAGAACCACCTGAAGGGAATAAAGGGGAATTCCCAGTTCATTGAGAACTGGGGATAGACTACCAACCAGAGAGGGAAAACCCAGTAATATACAAGGTCCTTAAATACACTGAGAAGGACTAATAATTATAATGGCTTTTTTTTTAAATACTGGCTTTTAATGTTTTGATTTTTATTTCCAGAAAGCTTCCTTTTAAGCTGTGTTGTTACCTATACTAATGGCATTTGCATCTTTCTATGAATAAGCTGGAATTTCTGCTTTTCTCTCTCTCATCCCAAAATGTAAAAAATTTACAGTGAACATTCATATTTCTCATGAGAAAATGTCTAGCTTTGCATAACCTTAACAGGAAGTTTCATTTGTCTTTCAAGTGAGAGAACCGTCAGCATGTTTTGTGACATGGCTTAGATTGAAATTCTTTTAAGAGTTAAATTTGAGCTGAGCCAAGAAGTGCCTGCTACTTTGCTTATAGGGTTCCAAAGACCTCTAAGGAATGTGGAGAAACTTGGTGCACTGGCAGGGCTAGAAAATCCTAGAGAAAAAACCCTGGGAACCTTGAAATGAGGAAATCTCAAAGAGTATGGTTAAAACCATGGCCTTGATCCTGAAGCTTGAACAAACCAGATGTTGAAAGCTAATGTTAAGCTTTGATGAAGCACTCATACAAAATGCAGAATTTCTAAGCAAAATTGAAACAAACCTAATTCAAGAATACATTAAAACAATCATACATCATCCCTTTATCTAACAAAATGGGATTTACCTCAGGGATACAAAGATATTTTAACATACCTAAATTAATTAATGTGATTCACCACATCCATAAAAAGATAATATGATTATATCAATAGATGCAAAAAAGGCATTTGACAAGATTCAACTCCATTTATGATGAAAACTTTCAAAAAATGGGTGCAAAAGAAATGCACCTCAACAAACCCATAGTTACCATCATATCAAATAGTGAAAAACTGAAAACTACTTCTAAGATCATATAAAGACAAAGATGTACAGTATTACTATTAATATTCAACAGAGTATTAAAAGTCCTAGCTGGATCAATTAAACAAAATAAATACAAGGTATCCAAACTGGGAAAGAAAGAAAACTGTTAGTATTTCCACATAACCTGATAGTATATATAGAAAACCCTGTTAGAAATGAGAAATCAACAGAGTTATATGGCAGGCTACAAAATCAATATAAAAAAAATCTGTTGCCATCATATATGCAAAGAATGACCTAGAAGAAAATAAAATCAAGAAAATAACCCCATTTATAATCACACCAAAAAGAATTATTTACCTAGGAATAAGTAAACAAAACAAAGTGAAAGATCTAAATAATGAAAGTTATGTCCCACCTTAAAGAATTGGAAAAAGAACAACAAAATAACCCAAAAGCCAGCAGAAGACAAGAAATAACAAAAATCAAATCAGAAATAAATGAAACGGAAGTTAGGAAAACAGTCCAAAAAATCAATGAAACCAAAAGTTGGTTCTTCGAAAAAATAAACAAGATAGACAGGCCACTAGCCAGACTCACAAAGAAAAAACAAGAGAAAGCACAAAAAACCAGAATCATAAATGAAAAAGTAGAAATCACAACAGACCCACAGAAATCAAAAGAATAATAAGAGAATACTATGAACAACTACATGCAAACAAGTTCGATGATTTAGCAGAAATGGACAAATTCCTACAACTCTACAACCACCCAAAGTTAGATAAAGAAGAAATAAAACAACTAAACAGGCCAATGACAAGCAAGGAAATAGAAGTAATCAAAACCCTCCCCAAAAAGAAAAGTCCAGGACCAGATGGATTTACAAATGAATTCTACCAAACATTCAGAAAAGAACTAGTGCCTATTCCACACAGACTAGTTCAAAAAATCAAAAAAGAAGGAAAATTACCACAAACGTTCTATGAAGCCAACATCACACTAATAACAAAACCTAGCAAAGAAAACATAAAAAAAGAAAACTACAGACCAATCTCCCTAATGGACACTGATGCAAAAATCCTGAACAAAATCTTAGCTAACAGAATCCAGCAATGCATTAAAAGAATAATACACCACGACCAAGTGGGCTTTATCCAAGGAACACAAGGATGGTTCAACATCAGAAAATCAATTAATGTAATCCATCACATCAACAGACAGAAGAATAAAAACCACATAATCATATCAATAGATGCGGAGAAGCATTCAACGAAGTTCAACACCCATTTATGTTTAAGGCCCTTGAAATCCTAGGAATAGAAGGCACATACGTCAACATGATAAAAGCCATCTATGATAAACCCACAGCCAATATTATCCTCAATGAAGAAAAGCTGAAAGCCTTTCCTTTGAGATCAGGAACAAGACAAGGGTATACATTATTGCCACTGCACTTCAACATAACATTGGAAGTTCTAGCCAGAGCAATAAGACAGGAAAAAGGCATAAAAGGAATCCAAATAGGAAAAGAAGAAGTAAAAATATCCTTATTTGCAGATGATATGTTAATTTACATGGAAAACCCTAAAAACTCCACAGAGGAACTAATCAAAACTATCAACCAGTGTAGCAAGGTAGCACAATATAAAATGAACACACAAAAGTCAGAGGCTTTCCTATACACAAAAACCAATCAGAAGAAGCAGAAATTAAAAAAAAAAAACAACAAAAAACTATCCCCTTTTCAATTAAAACAAAAAAATCAAATACCTAGGAGTCAACCTAACAAAAGAAGTAAAAGATCTTCACAAAGAAAATTACAAAACACTGCTAAAAGAAATACAAGAAAACACCATGAAATGGAAAGACATCCCCTGCTCATGGATCGGGAGAATTAACATCATCAAAATGGCCATCCTGCCAAAAG
>NW_004567112.1:54936466-54939046 GCF_000260355.1 Condylura cristata
GGCGAGAAAATAATAAGAATAATGAACAGCTATATACCAGAGACATTTTATGGGGGTGGAGTGGGGTTGGGATCAAAAACGGTGGGGGGAGGGAAGTGCCAACAAGTATATGGCACGTGGACTATGGTGATGGCACGTGGATGATTTGGTGATGGGAAACACATGGGGATTACAATTGAGATGAAACAATATATATACAAAATGATGTAAAAATATATTCCGTAATAAATAAAAAAAGATTATCATTGCACAGAACAGTTAAATGAGATAGAACCCCAACATAGTATTAAGTGGGAAAGGCAGGATATAAATAAAAGCAATTTGATAAGCATACATATCACTAACACGGATTCCAACGTTCAACATGAGGAAAATATTAAAATAAAGAAAATGCACCAGAAAAAATAATAATAAATAAATAATGAAAGTTGTAAGGCATTATTAAAATAAATTGAAGAAACAAAGAAATGGAGCAATATTCCATGTATGGATTGGTCAAATTAACATTGTCAAAATAGCCATCTTACCCAAAGTGCTTTATAGTCAATGCAATCCTTAACAAAATTTCGATGACCTTCTTCAAGGAAATAGAGCATACATTACTAAAATCTGTATGGAATACAAAAGACCTCAATTAGCCAGAGTAATCCTTACAAGAGAGAAGAGTGGAAATGGCACAATCCCATGGCACACTTTCAAACTATACTACAAAGCTATACTAGTCAAAATAGTATCATATTGAGACAAAAACAGGCACACAAATTGGTGGAATAGAATTGAGAGTCCAGAAATAAACCGACATTTATATGAACAGTTTATTTACAACAAGGGAGCATAGAGTATACAATAGAGAAAATAAAATGTCTTCAAAAAATGATTTCAGGAAAACTAGACAGCCACATGTAAAAGAATGAAATTAGATCATGTCTCACATTATGCCCAAAATTAATTCTAAATAAGTTTAATGCTTGGATGTAAGACCTGAAACCATAAAATAAATTTAAGAAAACACAGTCAAAACACTGTGTTGTTGACTTCAATGATGTCTTTGGGGACTCACCTACAATAGCATTAAAAAAAAATTTTTTTTAATTGGACTATATCAAATTAAAAAGCATCTTCATAGCAAAGAAACTATCACTAAAACAATGACATCCAATGAATAGAGAAACTATTTGCACAACATACACCTGACAAGAGGTTACTATTTGAGATCACAAAAAGAAAACAAGTGACCCAATCAAAAGTTAGGCAGAAGTTCCAAACAAATACTTTTCTAAGACATACCAGTGAACAAAAGCCACATTAAATAATGTTCATTATTACCAATCATCAGTGAAATTAAAAACTACAATGAGGGTCCTCCCTGGTGTTGCGATGAGTTAAAGCATCTCATTATGAAGCTCTCCGATGCCACTGGCAGCATGAGTTTGATCCCCAACCAGGGAGCTGACCCACATGGCATGGCAGAACTCTCCTGACCTGCCTGCTGCTCCCCTAAGCTCTATACTTTGTCAGTCTGCCTGTTCTGTCTCCCACTCTGTCTCTGGTGAATCCTCTCACCCACCATTCCTCTGGCCTGTACCTCAGTTCTGTAAGCATAAATAATTATTTAAAAAAAAAAAAACTACAATGAGATACCATCTCATACCTGTGAGTATGGCTCATCTCAAAAACACCAAAAACAAGTGTTTGCCAAGATGTGGTGCTGCAAGAACCTTTGGACACTGTATATGGGAATGTAGACTGATCTAACCCTATGGAAAACCCTATCCAAAGAATGCAAAAACATAAATTACAAGGGAATATGAATTCTGTGCTGATTGCAAACACCATGTAAATAGCCAAGTCATGGAAGCAACCTAAGTGCCCAGAGACAGATGAATGAATAAAGTAGATGTAGTACTGTCGGGGACCAGCCCCGATTTCAGGCTGTCGAGTGGCTGACATAGGCAGGGTCTCAAGGTGGGAACCATGTCGGCCAGGCGATATTCTAAAAATTGGGGAGTAAAGAGGAGCGGGAGTGAGGAAGACAAGGGAGTTGGAGTTGGGTGCAAATCTTCCTGCTCTGCCTTCAGCAGAGGTTTATTTTATACATTTCAAGCAGGCAGGGGGTGACATTAGCATATGAAAGGGGTTGAGATCACAATCACCTTTTCTCTAATAATGGTCTGGGGTCGTTTTGGCCTTTACTTGAGATTATAACATTCTAAAATCAACCAAGGTTAAAAAACAGGTACATAGGTGCACAAAGTTTAAGACTAATATTACTATAGTGAAGATAGATAAAAATAAAGTCCTTTAAACCTTATCTATTACTTTCTACCTGAGACATCTTGGGAGGCAGGAAGAGGAAATTTCTTGCAAATCAAGTTTCAGAAAAGTTCTTTGAAGAAACTTCTAAAAGGTTTTAAGTGAGTTTCCTTGAGGTCTAGACAGTAGAAAGCATAATTTGCTCTGAATAGGAGATGTAGGTGAATTTCCTTATCTAAAGACTAGATAGTAGAATCCAGAAAAACTAGCCAGAAAGGCTTTTGTGGATTGCTTTGAAGTGTAGCAGGTAAAAAACTTGACTAGCTC
>NW_004567112.1:54939276-54965316 GCF_000260355.1 Condylura cristata
TACTTGCTTGTCAGGGCAGGCAGGCCTTATGCTGCTGAGGCAATCTAATTGTAAACTGAAAGTTGCTCAGAATATTTTAATATTACGATTATACAAAAAAAGGGAGGTCATAACATAAGGTCGCATGGAAAGTCTGATTTTTCAGAGCAATTCCCCTTCATCCGTATCATGTCTGACGACAAAGGTTGCATAGCTTGTGTCATAGTACATACGCAGTATGGAACACTATTCGGCAATTAAAGAAAAAATGAAAGTTTGTCATTCACAACATGGATGGGACTAGAAGGGATTATGCTAAGCAAAATGTCAAAAGGAGAAAGACAAATACTGAGTCTCACACGTAGAATTTAAAAAAGTAAAACATTCTTTGTAACAAATGGTGGTAGTTGAATAATCATCTACAAAACAATAAACTTTGACTCTTGCTTCCTATCTTCAGAGTGGGCTACAGACAAATTTTATTATAAATTCTTTCTATAATGAGCAAGAACTAGAAACACATACTTTTTCAAAATTTTGTTTTTATCAAAAATAAGTATCAAAAAGTAAATAGGCAAACAAGTTTTGGTATCACCATAAAGTGGAGTATTACTCGGTAGTAAAAAATAATGAACTACTGGTGAACATAGCAACAATTATGATTCCTAACACAGACAAAACAGCATATACTACATGACTTAGATTTTAGAAGATGTAAACTAACCCACATTGACAGAGTTCCTGGGAGGGAAATTGTTGTTGCTGTTGTTGTTGGGGGAGGGGAGGCAGGGGAAAGGAGAGAATGGGGAAAAGAGGTTGGACTCCAAAAGGGCATGAGAAAAATTTTGGAGGGAATGGACTTATTATCTTGATTGTGGTGATAATTTCATAGGTATGTGCATATGTCCAGCTCATCAAAATGCAAAATTTTATGTGCAGCTTAATCTTCATCAATTATATCTGAATAAACCTATTTTAAAAATACTAATGGTTGTCATTGATTATGCTAGATACCATCCCAGTTTACATTCATTGTTAATGTTGAATCATAAACCATTCCACAGTTACATTTTCCTCTTCCGAAAAGGAGGAATGGTAGTTAAACTCATAAAGGTTGCACTCAAACTCAAATAGCCTGAGGCCCAAAACCCAGTCTTTATTCACAATATGAGAATTGTAACCTATTTCCATCCATTTTTGAGTGCCAGGAACTCTCCTGGGAACTGGGAATTCAGAAAAGAACAACACCTGTCCCTGCCCTTAAAACGTGGTGCCGGAGTCTGGGAGTTGGGAAACTGTCCACCAGGACAGTTTCTTGTCTATAGACAAGAAGCTAGTATGATGTGGAAAAAGAGGCTGAACTGAGTCTTTTCCCTATGAAACTGAACTGAATGGTGTCTTACCTTTTATTGCCAGTAGGTGGCAGAAACTCCCTCAAAGACGCTTGATAGCTCTACATTTGGACCTCACAAGGAGAGCCTGTCTTGTTCGGGTTCTTAGAGCCTCAGTGTCTCACAGGCCTTTGGTCGTATTTTTCCCATCCCACCCAACACCTTCAGACACAGTTCAATACTGAGTTTCTGGTACTGTCTATCTCTGTGTAATCGCTAAATGCTGGTGATTATCTGCTAACATGTCGGTATGCAGCTGAAAGTGCCAGATGAAACAAACCTGGGGATGCTCAGAATCAATGGAGTTTAGGAATCCAGGCTTTAACATGGAGAAGTTGAACCAGGACTGCTTCTTCCCTTTCCCGCCTTCGCAGCTATTGATAGTTCTATCACAAAAGGTAAATGGTGCCCTCTAGTAGCCCATCCCAACACTAGCATTTCTAGGCATTAAAAACAGTTAATGCCTGCACGTAATTGCCTTTGATTCTCACTAGCATCATCTATGGACACTTACCAAAGGCCAACACCGAGGTCACAAAAATGAACAAGTAAAAGCCTCTAGCACCCATGTGACTAAGTAACTGGACATGATAACTAAATCCAGAGGTTATCCAAAAGCAATGTTTCCAGTAACTGATTTTTAGGCATTAAGTTGAATGGCAGGTTCTTACACAACATTGATTGCGTCTTCTAGCGATTATGGCTCACTTTTCATATCTTTCAGCAGCCTTGGAATAAGGTCTCCTTCTTTTCTTGACTTAGTTTCCTCATCTGTAAAATGAGGATTATTCAAGCACTCATTTAATAGACCACTTAAGTACATTAACTGAGTTATTAATTCTCATGTACTACATTTAATTATATGTGGAAAGTATTTAAACAGTGGCATATACTAATTACTCATTTGCTAGCCGTGATTATCTCAGTTTTCTAAATTACATAGTAGTCTGTAATTTCATAATGAAAGCTACTGCTATTTAGTTCTCACTTTAAGAAATGTTGCATTAACAAGAACTAATACTTTGCATGTGGCAATTCAAACACACAACTATATTGGGGCATTCATATATTATCATTTCATGATGGAAGTCATTTCAAATTGCTTTCTTTTAGAAGGGGTGACATAACATTTTTAAAAGAATTTTATACTCCATCAATAAATCAATGATATAAAATAAAATAAAAGCTGGTTTCCACAAAGGAGTAAAAGGAAGAGGAGGAAGAAGACAAAAATGTCATTAGAGAACAGCCTGGCAATTCCTCAAAAGACTAAACGCAGTTACTATATGAGCTAGTAATTCCAATTCTAGGTAAATACCCAAGAGAAATGGAAACTGATGTTCGCACACAAAAGAATGTCATGCATCTTCCTAGAGACCTTATTCATGGTAACAAAAAAATAGAAATAACTTAATGAAAAATAAAATAATGTGATAAATCCATAGGCAGTCATGAGTCACATGAAGACAGGGATACAGTCTGAGAAATAGATCATTAGGCAATTTCATCTTTGTGTAAATATGAGAGTGTCCCTACACAAACCCAGACAAGATATGTTAACCCACACCTGGGCCATCTGGTACAGCCTACTGTGATCACCATCATATATTAACCATTGACCAAAAAAGTGAGGTACACAGCACTGAAGAGACAGCTGTTTGGCAATGAGAAATAACATACTGACATCTGCTGCAATACAGATGATCCTTGAAAGAAGTCATTTGCAATTCTCTATGTTATAGAAAATATCCAGAATGGGTAGATCCAGAGAAGCAGAAAGAGACTAGTGATTAGCAGAGAGTATGGGCAGAAGCAGCAAACAGTGATTTACCCTCTAAATGAGCACAGGGTTTCTCTTGGGAATGATATGTGTTCTAGAATTAAATAAATTACACAGCAGCATGGATGTGCATTAACCTATTTAGTGAATATACTAAAAACCACCAAAATGGGCACTTGCAATTGTAAAGCTGATGGATTACAAATTATCAGTCAAATTGTTGAAAAGACAATTTCTGATGTGGGAATCTGAGATTAAAGAGCATCAGGGTGTGGTCTGGCAGTTTTTAAAATATCTAATTCTAGGTATATCTAACTCTAGATATTTTAAAGTCATGGTTTCTTTTTCATTTTTCCACTCTTTCTTAACAGTTTAACTGGACCCACAATTCAGTGCCCAAGTACTTACACAGCATGCTATGGCTGTCTGTGTCCTTCTGCTCAAAGCCTGACCCACAGAACATACACTAGACTTCAGCAATGTTTTTCAATTGACTGCTTACCCTGAGATTAATATACTCGGATTTCAAACAAATTCTGGTCACACCTTTTCTATGTGTGCAATGAAGTCAGAGAAATTCATGGGAATTTCTTAAAATGCAATGAAGGGGAAAGCAAAACCTGGATAACACCAAATAAACCCTACAGTTCCTATTTCTAGTCATATAGCAGAGGACTTTGTGTGACTGGCCCTTAAATAAAATTGTTAGAGATGTAATCATATATAAGTAAAAAGAAAGGTATGGATCAGATAGGACCAGGAGAGAGAAAACTGTCCTTAAGGTAAACCTAATTGTTAATCTTTATATTTTTGCAGTTTATGACTTACAGAATTTTTCCAGTCTGTGGTTTGATGTCTTTTATTGGTTTGGGATCATTCATTATCTTCAAGTATTACCTCTAGCTCCTCAGCTCTTTTCTACTTCTTGGTCTCCAGTTAAACATGTAATGACCTTGTTACCAAGTTCATTATTCTCGTGCTTTTCCCTTCCTCCAACCCCATTTTTTTTCCCTCTGTGTTTTGATCTAGTTATTTTCTATTGCTTTATCTTCTTTTTCCACCTTTGCCCCCTCTTGCTTATCTTTGGACCTCCTGCATCTTTCAGTTCTACCTTATTCAAATGGTACTAAATCACCGTACAATGCTGACCGGATTCTATGGGTTGTACCATCTTACAGGGACATATCCTTCAACCAGTCACTGTGTTCAAAGCCTAACCCACGGTATTCCCCAACAACTCAATACTTACATCTATATTATCAAAACCCATTGGGGGGGAGGGAGGGACATGAAAAAAGACTAGAAGGAAATACAGATAAGAGACAGCACGGGCCCTCCCTGGTGGCCAGCGGGTTAAAGCACTGCACTAAGAAGCTAAAGCCACTTCCGCATGAGTTCAAGCCCTGCCTGCCCCGGAGGTGACCACATGGCGTGGCAGACCTCTCCTGACCCTCTCGCTGCTCCCCTCAGCAGTGTACTTCGTGGATCTGCCAGTTCTGCTCCCCACTCTGTCTCTGGTGAATCCTCTCACCCTCCGCATCTCTGGCCTGTACCCCAGTTCTGTATGAATAAATAAATCTTTTTTTAAAAAAAAAGAGACAACAGGATTGTAATCAGATCGCAATTAACAAATTTGACTAAGAATATCCTACGAAGGGACTCTGTTTAAAGATAAAGGAGGCAAAACAGACAAAGCATTTGCAAAGCCTCTCCTGCCGCTTCAATGCCTCCCCAGCTCCTTCAGACTCCGTGATTCCCAGTTGAGACTGGAAATCTTGGCCTGAAAACGTCAGGATGTGCTGAGGCCCGGCTCCCCCTAGGTCCTCCCGCGCTCCTGTGGCTCGCTCCCCACCCCCCTCCGCACCCCCACCCCCACCCCGCGGCGGTTAGAATATTGGTACCTAACCAAACCGTCATCTAGAAAGTAAGTCACTCTTTGGACTTCCACTAGAAATCGTTTAAATATTGCAGGTGGATGGCATCTAATTGTGGGTACCTGCTTTGCCATCTGTCTTAATACTTGGTTGAATTTGAAAATGTATTCCTTACCAAAAGGTAAGACTACGTCTGGTAACCAACCTCCAGATTCAAACTTGTCGGGGCAATTTGATGTGATTGTAGAGCCAGGAAGGTCTAATGGTGAGGAGATGTGAGCTTAGATTTTGAATCCTGACAGAAAGGTTTGGATTCTGTTCAGATTTTAATTGGATGTGTGATTTTAACCTCAATTTCTCCCTCTCTAAAGGATTGCACAATTGTATCTATTTAAAGGACTGATGGATCTTGGTGAACGTCGGTTATTAGCATTTTAAGCAACAGGTCACTCCAGTTTTGCTGCTGCTCCAGATGTCTTTTCAAATTTGAAACAAACCAACACATGACCTGCCACTTGGTATGCATCTATGAATCTGGTAAATACTGTATTATCTACTTGTTTTAAAAAATAAAGACCAACAGAAGCAGTTTGCTTCCAGTTGGCAAAACAAACTCACCTTCCCTGTCCAATCTCAGGCATATAGAATTCTCCAGTCCCTATCATGATTTTTCCTACAGAGAGTGATCATTTCTTCATTTACAGTCTTGGTCTGCCATGATTTCATGATGTTATGCTGATTTAGTTAAGCCAGCATTTGCAACCATTCTAAGCACTTTGCTAAGACCCCAGTGGATGGGAAATAAGTCCCTTAAGAAGTCAGAGTTCTGGGCCCTCCCTGATGGCACGACGGGTAACAGCACAGCACTATGAAGCAATCCACAGCCACTACAACACAAGTTCGATCCCTAGCCAGGGAGCTTACCCACATGGTACAACAGACTGTCTCCCCTGTCTCATCCACTTCTCCCCTCAGCAGTGTAATTCAGTAGATCTGCCTGTTCTATTCCCCACTCTGTCTCTGGCAAATCCCCTCACTCCCTGTACCTCTGGACTGTACCCCAGTTCTTGTGTGTATAAATAAGTAAATCTTTAAAAAAAGAAAGAAAGGCAGAGTTCTGCCACCTCTGTGACATCCTAGAAAGCCAGTGTCTAGGACATGTTGACTATCCCTTACCTTCCAGTGTAAAAGAATGTTGCATTTTCTCAGTGAATTATTAGGTTATTAGCATTTTAAAGTGAATTATTTGCGTTTAAACAGCTGGTCACTCTAGTTTTTCTGCTGCTCCATATGTCTTTCCAAATTTGTTACATGTTGTTGAATATTCTTTCCTACCATCAAGAAAGTGGACCAAGCCTGGGCCTCCTAGGAGTTTGGAGACATCTACCTCATTTGTACCTGGTTTTTAACCCACTTTCCAAATAACCTTAAGGGTTATTTGGTTGCCACTTGTGAATAGACCAGACTTTAAAAAAGAGTGCAACAGGGCCCTCCCTGGTGGCGCAGCGGGTTAAAGCACAGCACTGAGAAGCTAAAGCCGCTTCCGCATGAGTTCTATCCCCGCCTGCCCCGGAGGTGACCACATGGCGAGCCAGACCTCTCCTGACCCGCCCGCTGCTCCCCTCAGCAGTGTACTTCGTCGATCTGCCTGTTCTGCTCCCCACTCTGTCTCTGGTGAAGCCTCTCGCCGACCCTAAGCCTCTGGCCTGTACCCCAGTTCTGTATGCACAAATAAATAAATCTTTAAAAAAAAAAAAGAGTGCAACAAAGCTGAGCTGCAGACAACTGTTCTACTATCTGGTCCAACAGCTTTGACAGGTTTGAACTGTCTGTGACAAATCAGGACACTTTATGGTCCCTTTGTCAGGTGAATCACAGCACAGCCCTAGGACCTTGGCTTAAAGGTACCCTATTCTCTACAAATGACTGTTGTCATTTGAGGAACAGTGCTTGTCCAAATAAGGACTAAATGTTTGACCCTGGGCCACCAAGTTCTGTATGACTTAATGACCCATCTTGAGTTAGGTATAATGTGATCCATCAAACACAAAACTGGGTGTGCACAGGAGCCTCCCAATGTCACATAGTGGTGACATATCTGAAATCTGAACTCCTGTATATACTGAAAGGCCCAAGCAAGTCATATGAAATAAAATTCCCATAACCCCTACTCCTAATTATATTGTTTCATTTCTCTCAACCTACATCTGTGTCCTCATAGAGAGTTGAATTGGCATAAACCAAAGAGATTGTCTGTGCCAGTTTATAGATGGTTCAGGTCAATATGCTTGCACCCCACTACCTACCCAAAGTAGATAATTGCAATACTCCAGCTTACTTAGTGGTAGTTCTTAAGAATATAGAGAGCAGGGCCCTCCATGGTGGTGCAACAGGTTAAAGCAGAGCACTACAAAGCTAGCTACAGCCGCTGAAAAATGAGTTCAATCCCCAGCCAGGGAGGTGACCCATATGGCGTGGCAGACATCTTCTGTCTTGCCCACTTCTCCCCCTCAGCAGTGTACTTCGTCAGTCTGCCTGTTCTGCTCCCCACTCTGTCCCTGGTGAATCCTCTCAGTGCCCCTGCACCTCTGGCCTGTACCCCATCTGTGTGCACAAATAAGTCTTTTTTTTTTTTTTTTTCAAAAAAAGGATATAGAAGGCAAAGTTTGAAAAATTCACCGGAATGTTTATTCTCTTTCCATGGAAGGAGAACTGTCCAGATCTGTAGCTCTGCATTGACTTGAGGCTCCATTTGCTTGAATCTGAAATTATTACATGGTCACTTTGGATCCTTACTCCCTGTACACCAACAGGCATCAGCACTTGGGTCAAGGATTGCCAGCTCCCTTGATACCATGCTCCCCACATCCACCTTTCACCTCAGGATCAACTAAGAAAACCAAATATGCTCCCCAAACCAATCATATAAGATGTCCCTAAGGGATGCTCAGTTATGTCTCCAGCACACAGGGAGCCTCTTTCCACCGGAAAGCTTTTCCATGCCCTGCCTATCCCAGTCAGGGCCAAAAGCAAGTGATAAGAACCAGCTCCCTCTCTAGCAAGCCCTGAATTAGTAGCCTTTGTTCATTCCCACAAAACTGCCTTTATTTTACAGAACCAGCCCTCCTCTCCTCCCCTGAGTGAGGAAGAGAAGCTGCAGAAGGGAAGGGAAGGGAACAGCACTCCAGGAACACACAACTGGCCCAGACATTGGTTTGGCACAGCTGGCCAAACACCAGTCTGCAGTTTGAAGTGATGTCTCCGCTTATGGCCCGGGCAGTGCTTCTTTTCGAGGCAATGTTGCTGAAGATCACAGAGGTACAGGGTCCACTTTTCAGGGCCAGGATTGGGAGAGCACGTGGACTTTGCACTCAGCAATCCTGCACTGGCCATCTGTACCGCAGCCCCATCCTACATGGCTGCAAAATCAGCTATTGGTCTGGAGGGCCAACACGTCTCCTGCATCATGTCTCTGGGCTCCATGGAGCTTGTGATCTTAATGGGTCACCTAAAGTGGAGCTTTGAGGCTGGAAATTCTTTAGCTTTCTAAATCACAGCCTCCACTGCCCAGCAGTTGGGGTGGAGTGTCTCCCCTCTGTCTTTGCTTTCAGGTTCATTCAGGCTCCTTCTGGTAAATCTCCAATGAAGATTTCTTCCTGTAGATTTGAACTTGAATTTCCCAAAGAAGTTCTCAATGGCCACCTGTCATAGGAGGCGACCGGAGTCTCCTATGAGGAGCAAGATCTCTGAAACTGTCAGGCTGTCTAGTGTGGGCAGAGTTCAGTTTGTACACATCTGGGCTTTACCATAGATACTCCTTGGGGACCTGTGCTGGACAGTGACTCCTCACAGATACCCTCAATGGGACAACTCCCAGAGGCCTGAGTGGGCTGCCTGAGGTCAACTTGGATTCTTGGTGCAGGTAACATGGGCTTGGGAGATTGTAACTGAGCAGAAGCTGTGCGGGGCAGACCCCAGCAAGATTGTACTCTTTAAGCCATGAAAGTTTGGCCAAGGTTGGCTCTTTCTGGAAGTGGGGAATTACTGCTCTAATTTGTACTGGTAGTAGGGTCATTTTTGACAGGAGGACTTGGGTGCGCTTCTTTCCCTGCAGGCAGAGTTAGGAGCTGGTTGACACATTGCCCGGCTGTGGCCCTCCACCCTATTTGTTGATCCTTCTCAGGGTCTGTGTTGCTCTCTGAGGACTCTTGTGGTACTGATTCAGGGAGACTGGCAGGCTGCTGAATCTGTGCTGTTTGCAGCTGGCAGGTGCCTCTGCTGAATCTTGTGGGAGGGTTTGGAGAGACACTGTTGGTTAGATCTGCCAAGGTGTCAGGGTAATGGGGTGTCCCTCCAGCTTGAATCTCTTCTAATCCAGAAGCAGATATGTAGCCATTACCTCTTGTATTTCTGGCCTTTCAGTAAGCCCTGGGTCTCTCACGGTGTAACCCAGGAATCCAACCTGCCAGGCAATCCTCTCAAAGGCACAGAGCGGCTCCAGGTAGGCCTCTCCTGCCTCATGTTCACAACCTGCATTCGGCCATGGATCTTGCATGATTTGCTCTCACTTCAATGAAGAATCAGAAGTTTCTTGAGCAGAGTTTCACATTCCATGACATGTAGAAAGGAAAATGGCATATTTTGCTCAAAACCCATTCCTATAACTCTTCAAGATTCAGTCCTTGGAGGGGCAGGGATCCCCTGACTAGTACAGACACCATAATCCTCTGGGTCTTACTTTTAGCACTGAAAGAGTTTTTAGGGCAGCTTAAAGGGGGGTTACCTCAAAAGGCTAATAAAGGGTGAATTTGTTGCTGAAGCCAAAGTATGCAATCTTGGTGTTCATGCTAGCATCCAAGAGCAGGTTTTCTACCTTTACATTTCTGTGGGCAACACACCTCTTATAATTCACACAGTGGACACTAGCTAATGAAATTTGCTTTTAGTCTCTTCTTCCCAACTGCCATGAGCTACCAGGCTCTCTCACACCTCTTTTCCTCAAATGTTCTTCCTAACAAGGAAGTTCCCCGGGCCTCTGTCTCAATAGTTATTCAATCCATCGCTTTTGTGGGAGATCTCTGGGGGCTAAGACAGTTGGGCAGAGTGTCGCTGACAATCTTCCAGGCCATCACTGTGCCAGTTGGGATGTGCTGAGCCAACTTTACCTAAGTAGAGACTCTCCCAGAGGTGCAGGATGTTCCAGCACAGCACCAGACGAGTGACAGTAGCCACAGCCACCAAAATGACCCAACAAGCGGCCTCACTCACGAAGCTAAGCCAGGCTATATTTGCAGCAAAAACCAGGAACTGTTTCAGTCGCTCAGCTACTTGCAAAGTCCCTTTCTCTGGCCTCCCCCTTCAGAAGTCGACTGCGGCCTTCTCCAAAATCAGCCTGGTCCTGGGGCCCAAAGCCACTGGTTCCCAAAATGTTGAAGCAACTCAAACCTTCAGTCCTGGAGCCTGGACAAACAATCGTCTTCTCTCCCTCTCCTTTCTTCTATTTCTGCTTTCTGTCTTCTAGTTCCTCTCCAAGAAAGCACTTCTAAAATCCAATAGTGTTTTACCATTATCCCTGAAGCTGTTTGCCTCCACAGCACCTCCCTCAGGGAGGGGTACCACCTGCAATAGTCCATGGCCTCAGCCACCTGGTTACAATCCCCACTTTTAGTTTTTATCACCATACCTATGGTGAGTATTGGACAAACCCTCTACTTTGGCATAATTACAAACAACGACATAATTACAAACAACATTACACAACACAATGGCGCAGCTGCCTCAGCCTGGCCTAGGAGAGCCTGGTGGCCCACATTGATCTAACCTCAGCAGACATGGCTTCGAGGCCCCCCTCCTGCACCTGTCCTCGAGTTGGGTTTAAATTTGGGGAAAGCTACTCAGAAGAAAATCACTTCAAGAGAAAAGGGAAGGGGAAAATTCAGGGAAACAAGAAAAAGAAATAAAAAGAGAGAAAAAATGCCAAGGGGGGATTCAAGTTAACTATGGTCAAAATCTCCCCACCACTGAAAAACAACTTCCCAGACAAGGATAGTGACTTGCACTATCAGCCAGAGACTTGCAGATGTGTTTGTAAAGCCCAGATGTGTTTGTATGAGGCCAGAGGAAGAAACGGATTTAAATACAAGGCTGCAGCTACTCCATAATGGCTTTCTCATGGTATCAAAAAATTGTTTTGAAAAATAAGGGCCCCAAAGAGCTTTTTGTTTATGTGGGTGATAAGCAATTGACCCTTGCCTTCTCAGAAATTCAAAGCCTGTAAGATTCTTCAGTGGCCTTTTCTAGTTTGAAAAGCTGTATTAATTTGACTTTTCAAGAACTCACGTCTACACATTTAGTATTTGATCCTTTTTCTTTAATATGTAAATAACTGGTCTCAAGACAATGCCACAGTTAATTGGTTTTATGACATTGTGAAAGTGTTCTGTTGTATCAGATAAAATAAAGCACATCAATATCATAAACTTAAAAGCATCATATTTTCATTTTCTTTTTTTTTTAAGTTTTAATTTATACATACAAAACTGGGGTACAGGCCAGAGGAGCAGGAGCACTGAGAGGATTCACCCGAGCCAGAGTGGGGAGCAGAACAGGCAGATGGACAAAGTACACTGCTGAGGGGAGCAGCGGGCGGGTCAGGAGAGGTCTGCCATGCCATGTGGATCTCCTCCAGGCCAGGGCCGGGGATCGAACTTGCACTGAGGCAGCTGTGGCTAGCTTGCAGTGCTGTACTTTAACTCATGCCATCAGGGAGAGCCACGTTTTCATTCTTTAAATAGGTTCCTTCTTTCCCACACTCTCACATCAGCATTCTTGGAATATCTCCTGGAATACTCTTTCCTATAGATCCATGTAGCTTCTTATTTCATCTCCTGTCTTTGCTCTAATATCACATTCTTAGTGAGGCTCTCCCAGATCTCTTTAGTTTAAAAAAAAAAAAATCCTTGCCTTAATGGTAATGATGAACAGCTAGATACCAGAGACATTTTGGGGGGGTGGAGTGGGGAGTGGGATCAAAAACAGTGGGGGGAGGGAAATGCACTGGACTATGGTGATGACACATGGGTGATTTGGTGATGGGAAGCCCACAGGGATTGCCACTGAGATGGAAAAATGCACAAAAATAGGTAAAAATGAACTACTATAAAATTTTAAAAAGTCTTTGCCTATCTTATTTGCCAACCCATCCAAAACTTTGTTCTATGAAAATTTCAAATATACAGAAAATAGAAAAGTATAAAGTCTTTTCCTCATTTTATCTATCATCCATCCTCAATGATTAGTAATATTTTTGCAATCTTAGTTCTCCCATAAATTCTTCAGTCTGCAATTTTACATATTTTCATTTTCATTTTAGAAATACTGCCACCCTATCATCATCAAATCTAACAATTTCATATGCCAGTATACAAATTCCCCAATCATCTTAGAGATGTCTTGTTATAGGTGACATGTTTCATGTCTGACAAGATACACATATAGCTCAATTTTTCCAAAACTGTGTCGAAACATTATATATGTTACTTACGTGCTTCTTGTCTCATTAGAATATTAACTGCATGAAAGCAGAGACTTTTTGATCTCTTGTTGACATCTTCAGCACCTAGAGTGGTTCTTTGCATGCAGTAGGCCGTATGAATGAAGCTGGCAGCTAGGATATAACAAGGGAAATGCTCTATAAGCCTGGAGAAATATAATCATTTCTAGCTCTATAATATTAGGCAATTTTTCTGAATCTCAATTTTCCCCTTTGGAAAAAGGAAGCCATAACACCAATTTTGCCAGATTATTTGCACGTTTGCAGGGTTGTGAGAATTAGACAAAACGTGTGTGGCATGTAGTATGCTATCAATGTATCTTCTATTTTTAAAAAAAGATTTATTTATAGATACAGAACTGAGGTACAGGCCAGAGGTGCAGGGGTGAGAGTGGGGAGCAGAACAAGCAGATTGACTGAAATACACTACTTAGGGGAATCAGGAAAGGTCTTCCACGCCATGTTTGTCACCTCCCAGGGATCGAACTCATGCTGCAGTGGCTGCAGTAGCTTCATAGTGCTGTGCTTTAACCCATTGCATCACCAGAGAGGGCCCTGTATCCTCTGTTTTTTTCATTAAGTTAAAGATTTTGAGAGATTTCTGGATTCAGGATAAGCCCTAAATCCAATATCAGGGTTCTCATGACAGAAAAGGAAAAGATACAAGAATACACAAAGAAGACCCCTGGAAGGTGGAGGCAAAGCCTGGAGTAATGTGATCACTAGCCAAGCATCTCCAAAAGCGGCAAGAATAGATTAACCTCTAGCATCTTCAGCAGGGTGCATGACCTGGCTAATACTCTGGTTTTATGCTTCTAGTCTCCAGAACAAGAAAGAATAAAGTACTATTGTTTTGACCAGTCAACTGTGGGGTGCTTTGTTCAAGCAGCCACAAGAATCTAATACCCATCCCCCTACTCTGATATCACTGGCACATAACCAGTGCTCCACATCAGTGGTTTGAGTGACTGGCATGACATTCTAGGGCTGTTGCATGATATATTGAATGGATGCAAAGTCCAACCCAAATTGGTTCTCATTCTTCACTTATCTATCTCAAGCTCTTGTCAATATATGTCCCTACACCACCCTACTCTCCCATTTTTACGGCAGAGTTAGAGACCCCCAAATGGGTCTCAACTCAATTGGAGTGACTATGCTAATGTGATTTGATACTATACAAACATTTTCATCCTCCTCTGAAAGGTCAGGAAGGGTGGGATAGCTGGGTGTCAGGTAGAACGTGCGGAGTGATTGGAGACAGAAAAAAAGAGGCAAATAAATATGTGTACATGTATGTGTGCATGTGTTTCTGTGTGTGACTAAGCAAGACAAGCAGTATTTTGTCTTCAAAACTTATTCTATGCTCAGCTGAGTCTTACTCCGCCATATCATTAGGAACTTCAAGACCGACTGTTCCTAATATGCCACCTAGTGGGGTGGTAGTTTGCAGGGGAGTGGGAAGGAAGTATCTGCAGAAATGATGGAGCAATGGGAAAGAATTTGAGGTAAGGGAAGAGAGAATGGGAGAATATAAATTTGGTTTAAAGAAAAAGGCCGTGTGTAAAAGTGAGAGGAGACTTTGGGTGTATTTTGCCTTCTAGTTTGATCCCCCCCACACACCTGTCCAGTCACTTGCATCAGGGTCATGACAGTAGAGATAAAAATTAAAATTCATTAAATTAAAATTCTTCCATTACTAAATTTTCTACATGATGTCATTCAGCTCCATGCAGAGAGCTAACATAGACCCTTCGTCCCTCTTCACCTTGGAGCAGAAAGCATAATCAATAAGCAAATCAGTAACACCAGACTTCAGAAGAAGTGGCAGAGAACCACCACCAGACACATGGCAGAGGGAGGGGAAAAGCTGGGCTCAGACACCACTGGGAGTGGGGATGGACAGGCAGGATTCTGCTATTGTGTGTAGGAAATACAGGCTGGAATAGTTTCAGAGACGCTGGTGACTGGAGCTCATTGATTAAAAAAAAAAAAAAGCTGGTAAAAGAATTTGTAAGAGTTGTTCCAATGCAGTGAATTTGATCATTAAAAATAATTTTCTGTGCATAGATGTCAATGATGAACTAGACCTGCAAGATAATTCTCCAGGATTGGAACCACAAAGAGCATGAGATCCTATTCCAATAATAAATTAGTGGTGAAGGCCTTCGTGGCTTCTCTTGGTTTCTCTCATCCACCTCAGATTCACTAGTCAGAATGTTCCTGGTATCTGGGAACATTTCAGCCTCTCCACTCAGGCCTCCATTCACACAGCAAACCAGGGAATTTTTGGAGACCAGGAAATCTCTCCACATTGCCTTTCAATGTGAGAAACATGTTCTGCCTTTTCAAGGAAGGACAGGTGACTACTGAGCTACCATATGCAAGGCAGGGCAGGGAAATCTCCAGGGCTCTACACACCATCTCCAACATTAAAAGTAATTTGGGGGAAAAAATACATATACTGAAATTAGAAAAGGAAAAAGAAAAAGGAAGGTGGTATCATGTAATGGCTTGAGCATGGGAGTCAAAGAAATATGCAAATTTCAGCTCCACTGGAGTGAATTTTTCTCAGCATAAGCCTCAATTTTCTTATCTGTCAAGTGGCAGTCATAATCCTATTTGTCTGAGAAGCTAAATCATCTCAAGACTGTAAGCCTCATGCAGAATTTTTTGAGGTTCCCCTCTATATATATACTGATCGTGTGTTGGCGAAATGAATAACCAGTAACCATTCTGACAGTCTAAACTCACACCTTCCTGTTGTGACAGGAACTTTGTTGTCTCTTTGCAACAGGAACACGATGGGAGACACAGTAGTCGTGGAGGAGGTTTGCAAGATCAGACCCTGCCGCTTGAGCAGAAGTTCTTGTTGAAAGAGTAGTTCTAGTTGAGCAGAAGCATTTATTGAAAGAACTCAGGGTAGTAAAAGCTGATCATGTGACAAAGACATGAGGACTAGGACCTGGAGGGTGGCCTTGGAACGGGGGACAAAGTTTAAAGAGGGTAGGGAAGGGGACATCATGATCATGTCAAGAGCCATTTGTGTCAGTGAAGTATTTGGTGTTATCACAGGTAGAGTTACCCTGAGACCACCATGGAGATAGTCACATAATCCGGTCAACAGCCACCTAGACATCCCCAGGCCTGCCTCATGATACAGGCTATACTCTGTAGATAGTCAAGGAATGTTCTGCTGTGATTTGTAGATAGCAGATAGTCACAGTTGCGCATGAGTGGCCAGCTAGCAACCAACTCATAAAAACCCACACCTTTCTATCAAAACAACCCTCCTTTCTGACAGCAGGAAGGCTTTTCTGGTTAGATGACCTTCTGGAACCAGGATTCAGAGTGACCAAGCCAAGGATAATGAGGCCTTGAAAAGGCCACTCACTGGGTTTTCGAATGGACAGATTGGATAACTTTGCAAAGGCAGCTACCCCCTAAAAGCCACCTCTCCTCCCCCATTTTATGGAGATAAAATTGATATATAAGTTTAAGGAGTACAACATGATGATCTGATCCATAAATATACATTGCCAAATGTTTGCAGCATAGCAAGGTTAGTTAACACATTCTTCACCTCGCATTACTGCCTTGCAATTGCTGTCTTCATTGAGAACATTAAAGTACTACTCTCATAGAAGCCTTCAGGTCTAAGATATAGTACTGTTAACTATAGTCACTATGTTGCACAATTAATCCCCAGAACTTTTTAAAATTTTTTAAAGATTTTTTTATTTATGCATACACAACTGGGGTACAGTCTAGAGGTGCAGGGGTGGTGAAAGGACTCACCAGAGACAGAGCGGGGAGCAGAGCATGCAGATCAACGAAGTACACTGCTGAGGGGAGCAGCAGGCGAGTCAGGAGAGGTCTGCTGTGCCATGTGGATCACCCCTGGGGTCAGGGATCGAACCTGCACCAAGAAAGTGCCCATCGCCCTCCACCATAGTCAGTTGTGCCATTGCCCTTCTCGCACCCCCCTCTCCAGTATCCTCTATGCTACAGTCAGATTTTTAGGGTTTGTTATTATTTTGATTTTATCTGAACTTTTTTTTTCTCTATATTACACATATAGGTGACACCATCTGGTATTTGTCTTCATTCTTCTGACTTAACCTTTCTTAACATAATCCCCTCCACTTCCACCCACATTTCTGCAAATGGCAAGACTTTATCTTTTTTTTATAGTTAAGTAGTATTTTATGGTCTATATATAGCACATCTTTTTGATCCATTCATCTGCTTCTTGGGTATTTAGATTCTTTCCAAGCTTAACTATTATAAATCGTACTGCAATGGACATAACAGTGCATATCCCTTCAAGTGAATATTTTTGTATTCTTCAGGTATATATATCCAGGAGTGGAATTGATGCATCATATGTTAGAGCCATTGTTAGTATGTTGAGAAACCTCCAGACTTTCCACAGAAGCTGGACCAGTGCACATTCCCACGAACAGTGCACTGGGCTCCCATTTTCTCCACATCCTTACCAATATTTGTTATCTCTTGGTTTTTTATAACAGCCATTCTCACAGCTAAAAGGTGATATCTCATTGTGGTCTTTATTTGCCTCTATATGATAATTAGTAACATTTGTGTGTGTACCCACTGGCCATTTGTATGTCTTCATTGGAAAAATGTCTACTATTCAATTCCTTTGTCCATCTTTGAATTGTTTCATTTCATTTGCTCTTGAGCTGTATGAGTCCCTCACATTTTTAGATATTAACTAAGATATATGGTTAGGAAATAATTTTTGCCCAAGCAGTTAATAATCATTTTGTTAATTGTTTCTTTTGCTGTGTAAAAGCTTTTTTATTTAATGTGGTCTCACTTGTTGATTTTTTCTTTTATTGCTTTTGCTTCTCGTGTCAAAAATATCACAGCTAATACCCACATTCAGAAATGTTCTCAGCAAGGGCAAATTTAACAATTCTTGAGTGGAGAGAGCTGCGAGGCTTTTCCACTAGGGGGCGTTCTTGACAAATTTTCAGGTCTGCTCCTCTTGAGTAGGACAGAGGCCCAGTCCTTAACTTTGCCCACAGAGGCTTTCCACACCCCATTTAGAAATGAGAGCTTTGAATTTAATACTGTTTTTCATTTGTGTTTCTTATTTGAAAAGGCACATGCAGAAAATTGAGGGGCTACAGAAAACAACAAAGAAAAAAAATTCCCCACAGTCTCAAAACACTGGGATTACACAAAATTTTAGTGTAGAAAGATTTGAATTTTCATATGGACAACTAACCTTTGACAAAGAAGCAAATGAAACAAGGAGATTTTTTTTTCAATAAATGGTGCTAGAAAAACAGGAACACCACATACAAAAGGATGAGACTAGACTATTACCTCACATCATGCACAAAATCAACTCAAAATGTATAAAAGAATTGAACATAAGATCTAAAACTATAATATATAAATAGAAAATATAGGTAAAACACTACTGACAAACATCTCAGTAACATCTTTAAAGACTCATCCCCCAGAGCAAATGAAGTAAAGGAAAAGATAAACAGCTGGGATTATATTGAACTGAAACACAACCAAAGAGACATTAGCCAAAAAAAAGAGATACCCTACTGATTGGGAGAAAATCTTTGCTCTCCATACAACTGATAAGAGACTGGTCACAAAGAATTTGCAGGACTCAATAAAAACAAAGTAAACAATCCAGTCAAAAAATGGGCAGAAGAACTTAAAACACTTCTCCAAAGAGGAAAGGCAAATGGCCATCAGGCATATGAAAAAATGTTCAACATTCCTTATAATCTGGGAAATGTAATGAAAACCACAATGAGATACCACCTCACACCAGTGAGAATAGCACACATTAAAAAAAACAGCAATGTTGGTTTTTTTGTTGGCAAGGATGCTGGTGGGAATGCAAACTGGTACGACCAATATGAAAAGCTGTGTGGAGGTTCCTCAGACTACTTAAAATGGAGCCTCCATATGGCCCAGCAATTCCACTCCTAGGAGTTTGCCCAAAGGACACAAAACATTGATTCAAGAGGATACCTGCACCCCTATGTTTATTGCAGCACTATTTATAATAGATAAGATACGGAAACAACCCAAATGCCCAAAAATAGATGACTGGATCAAGATGTGGCATATATACAATGGGATACTATTTAGCAGTCAAAAAAGAGAAACTCATGCCATTCAGAGTAACATAGATGGAGTTAGAAGGGATCATGCTCAGTGAAATAGCCAGAAGTAAAAAGAAAAATAGCAGATGGTTTCAGTTCTAGGAGGAATATAGGAGAACCAAATACAGAATCAGGGAAAGCTAGTAACAATAAAAAATTAACAGGCAACTATAAATCAGAGACATTCTGCAGGAGGGGTAGAGGGAGAGGGATCAAAATGGAATGGAAGAGCACAAGGACTATGGTGATGGTATATGGGTGAATTGGTGGTGGGAGTTCTATCAGGAATACACCTGAGAGGTGAAAGCAAATACTGTACAAAAATGAACAATGATGTAAAATATAAATTAATTAATTAAGAGTTGAATTTTCTTTTTTTTTTAAGATTTTCTTTTTTTATTTTGTACATACAGAACTGGAGTACAGGCCAGAGGCTCAGGGGCGGTGAGAGGCTTCACAGAGACAGAGTGGGAAGCAGAACAGGCAGATTGACGAAGTACACTGCTGAGGGGAGCAGCAGGCGGGTCAGGAGAGGTCTGCCTCGCCATGTGGTCACCTCCGGGGCAGGCGGGAATCGAACTCATGCGGAAGTGGCTTTAGCTTCTCAGTGCAGTGCTTTAACCCGCTGCACCAGCAGGGAGGGCCGAATTTTCTTTTTTAATGGAAGTGACAACAGACACAATTTGAAATGTTTCAAACATTCTCTGTGAGACACAATTTAAATAATAACCAAAATCTAGAACAAGGCAAAAAAAAAAAAAAAAAAGCATCTCTGGTCCTCTGGTCAGTATTCTTATAGCAGAATATTTGCATACTTGTTACTTTGAGTTGTTTGATTTAAGAGAGAACACTCATATTTTAATGCCCAAAGAAGATGGAAGATTTATAAACAATGTCATCACTGTAAGCAGTTTTGGATAGAGAAGAAATAAGCAATCTGGAGAAAGAGGGCCAGTGAGACAGTGTGCCGTTGACACCTGAGTCCAGGCAGTCCTTTGTGACGGCCCCTCCTAGAAGTGAGGATGTGTGAGTCTCTCTCCATTCAGTCCTGGAAAAGTAACCCAGCAGTGAAAGAGACATTTCTGCATTGAACAACCGGGGAACCGAGGCAGTAGTCTATCTTTAAGGATCTTGATTAGGAAATAAAAGGGAAATGCTGAAAAATATTTTTGACTAATGGCTATCCCTTAGCAACCTGGACCTGATCATCAATGATCTATAAAATGAGACATTGTTTATTGCTCATTGCTATTGGAATCTGGCAAAGTGGAATGTATTTCCTTCCCCTGGTCCCTGACCTATAAATAATTATGAGTAATAAGGGGGTTCAGGCCTCCCGGCAGGGTCTGTAATTTCCCTGTATGGTGGGGAGGAAGTGACTTGTCTGGATCTAGACTCTCTTGGAATTTTTCTTCCTCTTCCAACACACATAGACACTCAGTGACTTAATGTGTGAGTGCAGCTGCTGTTATTAGAAGAGACATCTGGTGCCATGACTTCTCCTGCCCTTATCCCAGAAATCAAGAATGCATTTTATTCTTCAACATTTTTCTAAACTGAAATGGTGTTCAGTTTGGAGGGGTACTGACAGTCTGGAGGGCTCACATGACATTGACCCATTTAGGCCAACATGAGATAGAGGTGTAAACTGTGAAGACATTGTAATTTGTTAATTTGACTAGTCTGAACCTGTGTGTCGAGGACCTTGACCAGCAAGCCGGAGAGTCGGAGCCCCAGGGCCGGCGAACAAAGAAAACAGTCACACGTGTGTATCAGAACAGAGAGAGAGAGTTTATTTTGTTTTTATCTGGTTTATATAAAATACAAGAGGTGGGGGATGCAGAAGTCGGGAAGGGAGAAAGCCAATGGACACTAGACATGTAGCAGTGTTTGATAACATGGTTCTCGCGAGGGACAAAAATGGGCGAGAATGGAGCAGTGTTTTGATAATAGGTGGATGAGAAAAGAAAGAGGAGAAGGAAAAGGTGGGGGCAAGGGAGTTCTTCCCACATGCCTTTTGCAACCCAGATGTTTTTCTCTATCCGGACTCCATTTCACCTTTTTATGGCTGCTGACAGACGCCAGATGCCGGCCTCGGTCCCCAACACCTGTGTATCCCAGAATTTCCTTCTCCATATGTTTCCAACCAGGAAGAGTTAAGGAAACATTTTTTGCATCCAAGTTTGAAGGTAGAAAAGGACCAATTTCTTTCTTTCTTTATGCTTGGAACATCATTGCAAGTGGTGGCATAGCACAGATTGTCACTTATCAACTGGCTCAAACCTGGTGCACCAGGCCTGAGCTGTTGTTGCCCATTTCCTTGGCTCCTCCTTTAGTATCTCTAGTTGGTCAGGTGTGTGTTCACCTCCCTACTGAAGGGCACCAGCTCCTCCTGCAGGACCCTCACATCATTAGCATTGAAGGCAGTGAGAGCTGATTCAGAGTCTGGCCCATCCTGGTGGGACAGCAACATGTGTAGGTTCTGTTCTGTTCTCCCATTTCCATTGCCTGCCTGGGCCTAACTGGGCCTTAGCAAAATAGACCTCATACTTCTGTTTTCCAGTACTGAACTCCACCATGAGACAGGAAGGCAAGAGCCCCGCAGAGATCACTTAGTCAGCTCCCACAATGGCATAACATCAAACCTCCCTAAGAAAAATCTTGATACACATCCATTGCTCTCATTGAACCCTGACTAACGTACCGCTACTTAATGAAACTTAAAAGTAGGATTAGTTATCTAGTTTTATTTCTTCCAATTCTGATTCTGTCTCTTTATGAACATATTTTATTTTCAACTTCTTGGACCTCATTTTCTTTAAAGTACAGGACTTTTGCCAAGTAACCCTCTGACATCTTATGGCAACTCTAGAACTGTCAAATGACTTGATGATGCTATGCTGAAATAGACCAGAGCCTCATAAATAGCCCTCTTGCTACAAAATATGGAAATTACATTGTGACTTCATTTTCTCGTATTTTGAATTTTTATCCGCAGTGTGTATGACAGCAAAAATGTCAACTCTGGTATGAGTTTGACCTTTCTATTACATAGTATAATTTTGTAGAGAATTTTAAGTTGTTAAAGCAGAATTTTGAAATCTAGGTACAAGGACAAGGTAAGGTAAGGCAAGTGAGACACCATTTAAGGAGATGCTCTCAATGTTGTGCAAGTGGGGGGTCAGTTTTGTATCATCCTGAAAGCAAGTATCTCCTTAAATTTTGTACTCTAAATTTCTCTCTCACCCTACTCTACCGTGTTCCTGTCCTGGAACCAGACCACCAGGCTGAAGTAAAGATCCACCACTTGCAAGTGTGCAAGTTTATGTAAGCTATTTCAACTCTTTGAGACTGTATCTGGATCTCCAAAATGGGATGCATAACCACAAATAAATAGATGGATGGATGGATGGATAAAGTACATATTCTTTTTGAGTTCAGCCTCCTTGAATTTGACCGTAGCTGTTTAGGAAAATGCAGGCAAAACAGAGGGGGAAAATACTAATGAATTTTTGATCATTTATTTTTAAATGGGAAAGCTACTTAAAATAACCTCTCTTGCTCACAGCAAAGATGACACTGGGTTGGGGGTCAATTAGAAGTCTTCTTTCATACATTCACCTTCCAACTAAAAAAAGCCCAAACTGTGGTTTGAACTACTACATGTCTTTTACAAGCTGTTTATTTTTTTTACACAGATAATAACACCCATCCCATACTTCCATGCCCTCATTTTTTGTTGCTGTTTTGTTGTGCCATTGGTTTTTATTGTTTTTGTTTTTTTTTTTTAAGCATCCGGTTTCCTTAACTGATAAAATGCACTGTTTATAAAGTCAGGGATAAGAAATGACTTATTGACATGTTAAGATCTCGTTATATAATCCAGCCTCTTGTCTACAGACTCCTCCCTGATCAAACTAAGTTCTTTCTATGAATCAAGCTAAGGGCCATGGCTCTTAGTAACAACAGCAAAAGAGTGATATTGAGAGAAAATAAGGACTATTCTTCAAATGCAATAGACTTTGAAACATGTCTGTCAGGAAATCGTCAGTCGATTAGTTTCATTTTCCCAGTTCTATTTCATATCTGTGTCCAAAGAAACCAAATATTAGACTTGTGAGCAATCAGAGAGATCACAGTCAAACTGTCTCCAAAAGTTAAGTCCACCAGCAAACACATGGGATCTGAGTCATGGTGTAGTATCTGCAAAGAAGACTTAGGACTGAAAATCCTCTCTTGGCTTCGGTGTGCCAGGGAGGGCCACGTAAAGACTTTGCAATAAATAATGTAACTAACATTTATTAACAAGTTACAATTTGCCAGGCACTGTTCTGGGACTTTTCTTAGTTTATTTCATTTGCTCATCACCACAAACATATATAGTAGGAAGCAAAAGCTGATTTATTTCATTTAATCATTACCACAAACATATATAATAGGAAGCAAAAGCTGAAAGAGGTTAAATATCTTCTTTAAATTCACACAACTAGAAAGCCACAATCCTACTTTACTTCAGAGCTGGAGGATTCAATAATATAATGTTAGTTTTGAATATTAGCCCCAAGATAAATTTACAAAAACAGGTTACAAACAGTTTCTTATATTTTAGAAAAGCAAACAATATCATAAAATATTTGTATAAAGTAACAGTTCACACAAAAGTCACTAAAAAGTTTCTTACTCTTTCATAGTTCATCCAATTTCATGCAGAAAACCTCGATCTCTTTTTGACAATTATAATGAATCCAGTTTTTTTCCCATAAGCCCTACAATTTCTTATCCTGGGTTCTATGACAAACCTGTACTTCTAGAATCTTTGTTAGTCCTTTGCTTATGAACCCCTTTGGCTCTTATCAGTTTAAATAAAACTTGTAAATAACAAAGACTTTAAAATGACCATAAGGTCTGATGATCATGCAATTGTGATGATCATAAGGTCTGATGATCAGTGCTGTGATAGACAGTATTTTAACATAAACAGAACTGACTAATAACATTTCTGAGCATGTCAGATTTTAGAGGGTTTTACATAATCATAGAACTCATGTTAAAATTTTTGTTTTGCTTCCCATACTAAAGGAAACATTTCCCCTTTTTTGTTGAACTGCAGCTATGGTCTAAGCCCTGTGAGGCATTTATGAATGTCAGGCAAGCAAGATTAGGTCAAAGGGATTTATAAAAACAGCAGCTTTCAGAAACCACCATGTTCAGAGGTCATTGGAATTTCTAGTTTTCTGAACTGTGTTCACTGGAAATAAACTCTGAGTGATAACTAAAAGTTCACTAGATAATCAAATTGAGGATGAAAAGCAAGAAAGAGGCCAACAGATTTTACTCTGCAAACACTGTTCGAACAAACACAAGTTGGAATTTAGTTTATGTTGCAACAGGAACTAAATGCGACGATGAACACAGCAGTCATGTAGCAGGTTTGCAAGGCCAGACTCTGCTACTTGAGCAGAAGTCCGTGTGCTATTTGTTGAAAGCATACAAGCTAGAAAAAGCTGATTGTGTGACAATGGTTTGAGGAATAAGGTCCAGAGGGTGGCATAGGACTGGGGGACAGTTTTATGAGGGACAGGGAAGGGGACATTATGACTATGTGTCAAAAGACATTTGCGTCAGCAAAGTATGATATTATCATAGGCAGAGTTCTCAAAGACCACCATGGAGACAGTCACGTAATCAGGTCAACAATGGCCTAGACGTCCCTGGTCCTGCCTCATGATAGGGCCAATACTCTGTAAGTAGACAAGGATTTATAACTACAGATTTGTGATTTGTAGATATCAAATAGGTCCCAGTTGTCCATAAGTGGCCAGCTAGTAGCCAGATCATAGGAACCCACAAGTTTATATAGGTAGGAACAGTGAGTCATTGACATTAAACATGTAATTATTCTTTTTTAAAAAGATTTATTTATTTAGGCATACAAGAGTTGGGGTGTAGGCCAGAGGTATGGGGGATGAGAGCATTCACCAGAGACAAAGTGGGGAGCAAAACAAGCAGATCTACTGAAACACACTGCTGAGGGGAGCAGCGGGTGAGACAGGAGAGGTCTGCTGAACCTTTTAGGGTAGTTCCTTGGCCAGGGATCGAACTCGGACTACAGTGGCTGTGGATAGCTTGATTGTGCTGTGTCTTTAATCACTACACCACTAGAGAGGCCCCTAAAATGTAATTATTCTTCACAAGGAAGGTTGCTAGCTCTAAATTGCCTCAAACCTAATGATATGCTAATGCTAGCTATTCACAGAGGAAGGCAGGGCCCTTACTTCCGTTACTTTCTAAAAAATGCAGTGTATCAATACAAAGGCTGGGTATTCATTTTTTTAAAATCTTTACCTGGTTCCTCAGTCTTCCTGATGTTGATAAAACTGACTTTACCTGAAGTCATTAGAATTTTTATAGTTCAGCCTTCAAGTTGATGTAGATGACCTTGACCTCCTGTCTGCCAGAGCAAGGTGGGGTCCTTCATGAAACATTTTACAATATGTTTATACCTGCCACATTTTGGATTCTCCCTCTACCTCGAACTTCCTCAGGCATACTTCCTCCTTTCATCCTAATTGAGTTTCCAACTAGAAAAATCAAAACTCTCTAAAATCCCCCTTCCCCTAACAGTAAACCAGCACAGTTGATGGCAAGATGGGCTTGCCAGGATACATTTCCACTTCATGTTCACAAGTACACAGAGAGGGACCTTCCATCTGCAGCTCTGTGCTTCTCACCCTCAGGAATCTGTAGTCAGCTCAGGCATTTTTCCCAGCAGTGAATCAGCCTTTGCCAGAACACTGAAAGAAAGCAGCATTATGCCATGAGGTAAAGTGTTTTTTTTTTTTCTTCCATCGATCTCTTAAAATTGGGTCAATACCTTTGAAAATCCCAAGCAGGTTTTCTTTAATGCTAGATTTCAACATCTGCTTAAATATTTAACATACCTTAATCTAGACAAAAATTGTTTCAAGCATTTTTTTAAAGACTTATTTATTTATGCATACAGAACTGGGGTACAAGCCACAGGTGCAGGGGCCGTGAGAGGATTCAGCAGAGACAGGACAGGCAGATGGACAAGGTACACTGCTGAGGGGAGCAGCAGGAGGACAGGCGAGGTCTGCCGCACCATGTGGGTCACCTCCCAGGCAGAGAATCGGAGATGGAACTCCCACTGAGGCGGCTGCAGCTATCTTGCAGTGCTGTGTCCTAACCCGTTGCGCCACCAGGGAGGGCCTGTTTCAGGCATTTTAAATAACCCACTGGACTTATATTACAGTCTCTTCTTAATGGAATCTTTTAGAAA
>NW_004567112.1:54965456-54968365 GCF_000260355.1 Condylura cristata
AGAAATGGTCTTATAGGCCATTTTTTGTTTGTTTTGCATTTGAAAGGGAAAGTTAGGACCTTGGAATTATTTAATTATAGAATTAAAATTTTTTTAAAAGATTTATTTACTTATGTATAGTGAACTGGGGTACAGATCGGAGGTGCAGGGGTGGTGAGAGGATTCACCAGAGACAGAGTGGGGAACAAAACAGACTGATGGATGAAGCACACTGCTGAGGGGAGTAGTGGGCGGGCCAGGAGAGGTCTGCCATGCCATGTGGTCACCTCTGAGTCAGGATCGAACTCATGCTGAAGTGGATTTAGCTTCTTAGTGCTGTGCTTTAACCTGCTGCACCACCAAGGAGTGCCAAATTGTAATTTTTAAAGACAGCTCCCCTCTTTTTTAAGATTTATTTTTATTTATACATACAGAGCTGGGGACAGCACTGGTTGTCCAGTGAAGGATGGACAAGTTTTAGCCAATTCTTTTTTAAGTCAGAATGCACATCTCTGAGGTCCCCCAAGCCTCCAGCAACTGGTTTACCAGTCCTAGTATCCACCCTCTCCTGTTTTGTTTTGTTTTCATTCCTCAGTGTTCTTTGGTTTCCAGTTCTGGATTCTTGAGCCTTCTGAGAAATAATGGAGACTCTAATATTGAAGCAACCAAATAGGAAATTTTTAAAGCTTATGCAATCAGCAAAGGGAGTCAGCATTATGCCTCTCCCCAAGGAACAGGTGGATGCGCTATTTAAGCAGTTTTAACCCAACATCATTAAAGGACTAGGCGCTTTCTTTGCTCTTTTCCCTGAAGTCATTCCATCTTTCCCACTTGCCATGATGGACTTCATGGATGGACTCCCTAGCATTAGACTAAAAGGGCTGTTACCTTAAAGCGTCTGTTATTGGTTAGTGATGAAAACTTTATTTCATCTAAAGTATGTATTGGAGAGGAGTTTCTTTTCAGAGATGATACCGAATGCCGACCTGAGTTTCCCTCAGGCAATAAAAGGAAACAGTTTGAGGAGAAGAAAAGTCGTTTAATTTGTCAACAAACTGAGGAAGGCAGCAGACTCGTGTCTGAAAGACCAACGTCCTACTTTTTGGCGGAGTGCAGAGTTACTAATCCAAAGGAGCAAAACAAAAGGGAGGTGGACCAGGGTCAGCATGTCCTTTTAATGCAGGCGTATGGAGATTTCAGGTGGGCACTGGCTCGCTCTATTAACACCTGATGTTTAATTTCCTTAGATGTTTAACTTTCTTAGTATCTGGTCAGGGATGTGCTTTCCAATGCAAGAAGACAAAAATGCTAAATGCAACAGATAGGAATAGGAATGCTTATCTGATGAGGCAGGAAGAAAGATCAGTCCTGTTTCACTGCATCAGAGATAGGGAAAGGACTATCAGAACAAACTTGCCTTCCATCTACAGTGGGGAAAAGACTATTTTATAATGACTTGGTTGACCTCAACTTGAGTTACGGTCCAGTATTATGGCATCACCTGAAACTCACAGGACCCTATTATTTATTTATGCATACAGAACTGGGGTACAGGCCAGTGAATCAAAGACAGAGAGGAGAGCAGAATAGGCAGATCAAGGAAGCACACTGCTGAGGGGCAGAGCAGGTGAGACAGGAAAGGTCTGCTGTGCCATGTGGGTCCAAGAATTATTGCAAACTTTCTTTTGTTTGATGAGTATATATTTAGGAGTGTTATGTCTTCCTGTTGTATTGTTCCCTAAGTTATTGCATAGTTTCCATTTCTGTCTCATTGTTTTTATTAAAGCTGGAAGTCTGTTTTATATAAGAATGGCTTTCCCTGCCTTCCTTTGGGTGCCATTTGCTTGCAGAATTTTCTATCCCTTGACTTTCTGCCTTTATCCTTGATTCCCCGTGGCATCTTCAAGCTCACTGATGTGAGCTTCCAACAAGCTGATTCTACTTCCTTGACTTTTTCCACCATTTTTCATCTCCTCCATTAATGGTCCCACATCCTGTAATTTAATTATTTTCTTATTTAAATTTTCCATGCTGGTATTCTGTTCCTTGACTATGTTTCTCAGAGCATTTATTTGCTTTTCTGAGTTTTCTCACCTATCTCTGAACTGCCTGTTTGAGTTGTCTTTAGTTTTGTTAATCATGGCACTCTCGAATTCTGTATCTGACAGGTCAAAATGCTCTCCTGTGACTCTTGGGTTTGGCTCCGAGGTTTTCTTTTCTCCTTTGCTATACTGTTCCCCTGAATATTTACTTGTAATTTTCTTCTCGTTGCTTCCTTTTAATTTTGCTCTGCTATAGTCGGGGCTTCTGTTGGCCATGGATCTTTCTCTCCACTATTCTTGGCTTTTACCAGATGGTGGTGACAGATGGGGCCTCCTCCAGAGAGCTCATCTGGATGAGCAGGTCTCTGGGCCAATGGAAAAGGCCTCTGTGATCTGCCCCGGTGCAGATCTGGGCAGTGGCTGGAGCACAAGCCTGTCTGGGGTTGCAGGCTGGTAGGCAGGATCTTCTGAGTTTTTACATGTTCATTTTTTTCAAATCTTTATTTTTATTTTATGGATTCGATGTCTTCTCTAGTATCGCAATTTATTGATAATAGTTAATTAATTATTATCCTTCTCTTTTCAAGTCACTCTTATTATTTGCTCATTTTGGCTGTTGTCCTTCATATTGAGACATTTCTAAAAGCGTGGGGATCCTTTGAAGCTTATTCGTAATTAAGAGTGAAACAGTAAAAAGCTAACCACAAGCTTGGAGCTCATGTTTGGGACTTGACATCTAGGTCACTTTTTTTTTTAATTTTATAATAGTTTATTTTTACATATTTTTGTGCATTTTTCCATTTCAGTTGCAATCCTCTTGGGTTTCCCATCACCAAATCACCCATGTGCCATCACCATAGTCCAGTGCACTTCCCTCACTTCTCCCCC
>NW_004567112.1:54969580-54977343 GCF_000260355.1 Condylura cristata
AGGTGCAGGGGCAGTGAGAGGATTCACCAGAGACAGAGTGGGGAGCAGAACAGGCTGACTGAGGAAGTACACTGCTGAGGGGAGCAGTGAGCCGGTCAGGAGAGGTCTGCTGTGCCATGTGGATCACCTGAGGGGTGAGTGGGAATCAAACTCATGCTGAAGTGGCTTAACCTTCTTAGTGCTGTGCTTTAACCTGCTGAGTCACCAGGGAGGTACATAGCTAATCTTTTAATCTCATGCCTGTTGGAAATAAAACTGACTGCAACATTTTGTAACTAACTAGGAAAAAAGTGGTTTCAAAATTTAGCCTACAAGTATGTATTTAACTCTTGCTTTACATGTAGTCCCCAGGCCTTGAACTGTGCTTACCATCCCCAGTAAAGGTCCCTTTATTTTATCTTCTTAATATAATAAACTTACGATCTTTTGTCTAATTGTGGAGTGAGTGTTCTAAGTACTAGAAGCTGAGTCTATAGGTATAAATTAACTTTTTATCAATCCTATTCCTAGCTCCACTTCACCTTTACACACACCACACACACACACACACACACACACACACACACACAAACGCTTCTGCGCTTGGTACTACCAGTTTTTGAAACTTTTAGGAACTCTGCATTACCAGTTGGGATTTTCCTTAGATTTCCACCACTGTTGACACATTTAGCTTTCTCAGATTTAGAAAAAGACAATTAGTTCAGTTTTTCTACAATTAGTAGAAATAAGACAATTTGTTGATCTTTTCTTACTGTTAATTTCTTTTTTAAATCAGAAGTTCATATTCATGTAGGAAACACAGACATTTCCACACCTTTGCTTTGACAATCCTACTTGTAACTCATGTATCTTTTTCATCTCTTTTTTACCTACCAATTTCCTTGATAATATGCTTTTAAAATTCTTTTGACTCTCAGAGTCAACATTGATTAATATTTGAATCACTCTTTCAGGACATTAATATATTTTTAAAGATTTTTTATTTATTTATGCATACAATAACTGATGTCTAAGCCAGAGGTGTGGGAGGTGGATGGTAACAGGATTCATCAGAGACAGAGTGGGGAGCAGAACAGAAGAAATACACTGCTGAGGAGAGCAGTGGGTGAGACAACAGAGGTCTGCTGTGCCATGTGGCTAAACTCCCTGGCCTGGGATCAAAGTCATGCATCAGTGGCTAGAGATAGCTTGATAGCACTGAGACTTAACCTCTGCAACACCAGGGAAGCCCTAGAACATTAATATTTTGCAATAAATGTTCTTTTTTAAGGAAGAGGGTCAACATTCTACATTAGTACAAGAGTCTCTGGCACCAACAAGGTAAAAACAGAATCTCTATCCCATGCAGAAGGGATGAGAATAAGAGAGTAAATATCTAAACGGACTTTCCAGAGGATAGAACTAGGAATCCCGAGAACCACAGTGAGATATTTCCCATCGGGAATGGAATCAGTATCTAAGACACATGCACCACTGCCAGGTCCAGAATCTTCAAGAAGCCCATTGAATGCTAAGTCATCATTGCTACCAGTTCAGGACCTTGGAGGTTCTTTCTGGCTTCCTTTGTTCAGAGGGAGTATTTGTTGTGATCATCATGCTCTCCCACTTCCCATGTTTTGCCCTGTTTTATTAATTGATATGCATGTCTCTCCAAATCTGGCAAGAGAAGAATGTCTACTCCTTTGACTTCACTTTTTTCTAAGCCTTACTTTTATTTACACTGTTTATTTCCCTCCCAGCACCCACTTTTTTTATATAATAGTTTATTTTTACATCATTTTGTGCATTTTTCCATCTCAGTTGCAATCCCCTTGGGCTTCCCATCACCAAATCACCCATGTGCCATCACATAGTCCAGTGCATTTCCCTCTCCCCACTGTTTTTGATGCCATTCCCCACACCACCCCCATAAAATGTCTCTGGTATATAGCTGTTTATCATTATCATTATTTTCTCACCTGGTCTGTTATATTCCTGCTATGAGAGAAACCATCCTGTATTTTTCCTTTTCTTTCTGGCTTATTTTACTAAACATGATCTTTTCCAACTCCATCCATGTTGCTGCAAAAGACATGTGTTTCTTTTTTGGTTGCTGAGTAATATTCCACTGTGTATATGTACCACATCTTTTTAATTCAGTCATCCACTTTTGGGCATGTGGGCTGTTTCCATGTCTTTCCAATTGTGAATAAAGCAGCAATAAACATGGGGGCCAGCACCCTCTTAACTGCAGAGCACTCACAGAGCCTTTTAATGCCCACTGGTTTTTTAAAGTATTTTATGCTATTGAATTGTCTTCTCTGTAATGTCCAGTATTTGTTTTGGCATGTATTTACTTATTTTACTAACCATAATTCTCTAAAACTCCCTCATTTTGCTAAAAACAGCTGCACATTTTTCTTATGGCTGAATATTGTAGAGGGTGGATAAACCACACCTTCCTGATGCAGTTTTCTACTGATGTCACTAAGGTTTTATCCATGTTCTCATTACTGTCAGTGATGCCATGCACATTGTGGACAAGGGGTTTTCACATTGATGGTTTCCTATTCTTGGGATAAATATCCAGGAGAAGGGTTGCATGGTCATCTCGTCTTAGTTTTCTAAAGGTAAATCCAGATTTCTCTCCATCATGGTTGCACTAGAGTTCGCATTCCCATTTAACAGTGTGATGGGGTACTCCTTTCTCCCCATCCTCTCAGGCACTTATTGTTTTTTTTTTTAAAGATTTATTTATTTATTCATATAGAACTGGGGTACAGGCCAGAGATGCGGAGGGTGAGAGGATTCACCAGAGACAGAGTGGGGAGCAGAACAGGCAGATCGACGAAGTACACTACTGAGGGGAGCAGTGGGTGGGTCAGGAATGGTCTGCCTCTCCATGTGGATCTCCTCCAGGGCAGGCAGGAATAGAACTCATGCTGAAGTGGCTTAAGCTTCTTTATGCTGTGCTTTAACCCGCTGTGCCACCAGGGAGGCCCAGTAATTCCTTTCTTAAGGACATATTTCCAAACCCATTCTGAAATATTTGGGTCTAACTGATTCCCTTCTAATGTTTGAGCAACACAAGCACCTCTTTACACAGAATCCCTAGCTCAGTTTACTCTCAGTAACATCCCAGATTTTCACCATGGCCAAGAAGGAAGATAAAGAGCTTCACAGAATCTGAAATGTTAACCCAAAGTAAGTCACTTAACAACAGAGTGGCTAAAGCCTCACAGCTCACTGATCACTTTTAGGTGAGTGACCCCATACTAGAGAAGCAAATGCCTTACTGAGCATTTATTATGTCCCAGACACTCTCAGCATTTTATACAAAATGGTATTTAATTGTCATAAAGTGCTATGTGGGGCCCTCCATGGTGGTGCAATGGGTTAAGACATAGTATTGCAAGCTGCCCACAGCCGCTTTAGTGTAAGTTCAATCCCTGGCCCTGGCGGTGACCCACATGGTGCAGCAGACCTCTCCTGACCTGACTGCTGCTCCCCTCAGCAGTGTACTTCATCAGTCTGCCTGTTCTGCTCCCCACTCTGGCCCTGGTGAATCGCATTAAGTTTAGAGTTTCGCATATGAAGGGGTACAGGGTCATAACCAATCATACAGCCATGTTTTTGCCTTTCTGACAAAATCCATGGCACCATAAAGACTAGATCTTGGTGTACTAATGTACCCCAGTGTTCATAATGGTAACTGTCATAAAGGAGCTATTCAATATGTGTTTATATGTTTTTATTGACTATGCTATAGTTTATAGTTACGTGCATAAATTAAATGAATGAGTGCAGCCAATGTTTGTAATGTACAATGGCATCCAACATGTCCCAGCATAAGTGGTCTGGAGGATCATGTTTCCTGCTTATGACTATGGAGAGATGATACCTCCCTCAGATGCCAGTGCACTGAAGTGGCTGACAATGAAAAGAAATAATGTTGAATTAACTTTTAAAAAAGCAATAGGAGGGTCCTCCTTGGTGGCGCAGCGGGTTAAAGCACAGCACTAAAAAGCTAAAGCCACTTCAGCATGAGTTCGATCCCCACCCCGGAGGTGACCAAATGGTGTGGCAGACCTCTCCTGACCGGCCCGCTGCTCCCCTCAGCAGTGTACTTCATCGATCTGTTTTTTCTGCCCCGCCCCCCTCTGTCTTTGGTAAATCCTCTCACTGCCTTGCACCTCTGGCCTGTACCCCAGCTCTCTATAAATAAATAAATCTTTAAAAAAAAAAGCAGTAGGAATAGGAAGTTATTGAATAAACTACCATTTTAGAAGCCAATTTTAAACCAATTTTAATTTTAAGCTATTTTTAACAGATAATTGTAAACATTCATCTATTTATTAATATATGTAGGAGGGAATAATATATCAGGTGGGAAAACATTAGCCCCAAATCGTAGACCCTTGTTGAGGTCAAGAAAATCCTTCAAAATATGTTAAAATTCTGCTAGCTGATGAATACTCTTGAATTAGGCATCAGCTAATTCGTGTGAGCAAAACATTCTCTAGCAAATGAAAAAGGACTACATTTTTTAGAAATCAAGGAAAAGAAATGTAGAATTTTATTTTATGGAATTAAAACTATTTTCACTTACTACATTATATCATAAATTGCCAGACTTTCATATGCATTAGAATTGCCTGGAAGGCTTATTAACACAGAGATTGTTAGACGCACCCCTGCAGTTCTGATTCACTCCATCTAGGCTGAATCCTCAGAATTTGCATGGCCCTCAGGTGAGGCTGATGCCCTGGTGCTAGATGACAAGGCCTTACACAACTTGTAGTGGGTGCAGCCCCTCAGGGGACTTGCTCATTGAGGAAGAGCAAGCACAGACTCTACCGTATTCTTGGATGACGCAGGACAGGCTTAGGCCTGTCCTCTAGGACAAAGACACACAAATATTTCAACAACCAAAGTAATAAAATTCTTATCAACTTTTATTACACTGCTGGGAAGATTAGGTTTCTTTTTCCTGTTTTGATTTGCAATCAAAGGGCACATTGTCACAGTGACACAACTGTGGGGACAGTGCAGGCCTTGCCACTGGGGCGGCCACACCATGGGCACCAGCCTCACATATTTCTGAAGAGTAAACCAGTATGTCCATGCACATCAGGACAACCATGAGCTTGCTTTGTGCTTCCTCCCAGCCAGTACTTTTGCTAATAGCAGGTAGCATTTCTACCCAATTCCAGGTTTTTGGAATGCAAATTGCAAAAAAAAACAAAAAACACCCATAGTGTTCCTATTTCAGCATTCTTTATCTCCTAGCATTTATTTCAATAAATGCCTAGTAGAACTGTGACTAGACCCAGAGTCTGTTCCCTTTGAACTGGACCTAAATCTAACAGGTTTCAGCTGGGATAAAGCTTAGCTAATAAACAGGTAGAGGATTGTCAAGAAGCATAGCTTTCACATACACTCTGCCCTAGGCAGAAAAATCCCCATATAACACTGTCTGCAAGACTGAATAACCTGCCTTAGCAACCTCAGTGTCTGGAGAATATTTAGTTGCATCTTTGCTCTTTGTAATTCCCTGATCTATAAAGTCACCTGGTGCTATGACATTTTGGTTCCTGTTGGGTCTGTAGACATTATAATCTTCTGATTGAAGAAAAAGAAATCACTTTTCTTCTATCATAACAGACTATGGCTGCAAGTTGTGATGTGTGGGTGCTGAATACCAATGTGTCACGTGGGAAATTTAAATATTGTGACTTTCAGAGAGCCGAGAATGTGTACAGATGTTAGGAGCTATTTGCTCTCTAGGTTATTGATCATGATGAATCGTAAAACATTAAAAAAGCTAAATTCTTGGTAAAGGCAAACATCAAAAATTTCCCTTCTGACCTCTTTAGATAATGACTATTGATGACAGTAAAAAACAAGTTACTTTGTGCCAGGCATTTTCCTGTTAACCTATTTAATCCTCAGGATACCACCACAGGTTGGTAACAGGGATATTCCCAATTCACAAAAGATAAACTAAAGCACAGAGACATGAAGCCATTTACCCACAGTCACAGCTACATAACTAGACCCTGGTTTCAAATTCAGATCGACTGAGACATCCAGAGTATATGGTGCAAATCATACATTCAATCATTAATCAACTACCTTTAAAAAATAATTTTTATTGAAAAAATATTTCAGGCATCTGTGTACATAATGTTTCATTCATACTAAAAATACAGTTCTGTCCTTCACCAGACAGTTGATTCCTTTTACCTGATTCACTCATCCCACCCCTTCTCAACTTCCTTGCTAGTAACCAGAAATGTGGTCTTATGAATTTAAAAGTTTACTTGTTTTACTCATGCATTTGTTTGACGTCTCTGTACACCACATACAAGTGACAATTATACAGTACTTGTCTTTCTGACTCTGACGTTTCACACCAGAGAAACCCTTTAGGTCCAGCTATATTGTTGTAAATGGCAGGATTTCATTTATTTTTTAACATGAGTATTATTCCATTGTGTGTGGGTTCTGCATCTTCCTTATCCTGTTTCCGAAATGTCCGAGACTCTTTGTTCCGGATCATGGATTATTGGAGGGCAGAACAGGCAGGGTCTCAAGGTGGGAACAGCGTCAGTGAGCGAAGATTCCTAGAAAAAGGGGAAAAAAGGGAAGAAAAGGAGAGGGGGCCCGAGGAAGACATGGGAATGGGAGTTGGGTGCAAGTCTTCCTGCTCTGCCTTCAGCAGAGTTTATTTTATACATTTCAAGCAGGCAGAGGGATGACATTAGCGTATGAAATGGGCTGAGATCACAATCAACTTTTTTCAAAGAATAGTCTAGGGTTGTTTTTTGACCTTTAGTTGAGATTATAACATTTTTAAAATCAATCTATCAAAGTTAAAACAGTTATATAGATTCACAAAATTTAATACTAATATTACTATATTTACTACAGTGAAGATTAACCAAAATGAAGTCCTTTAAACATTATCTATTACTTAACGGCTCCAGAATGTTTCCTGGCTGCTGGTCATGGTTTCCTGGGCTGGCAGAGTGGGGTGGGGGAGGTTAACGCTCAGGGAGCAAAGTGTTTTCTGAGGGTTCCTTCTCGGGGTTGGGCTCCCTATTATTAGCTCATAAGGACATCAGGACAATTCACCAAAAGTTCTCCTGATTCTTGTTTGATCCTTGCTGTTTCATTTTCCTCAAGAACTCTGCTAGTTTCACTTTCCGTTTTCAGTTTCTCTTTCCTGAAGTTAAGTGCAGGAAATATCAGAGGATGTTTCTATAAATAGGTTTTTTTAGGATTTATTTGAGACAAAGGAGGGTGATTGCTGAAGAGCCCAGGAACCTGAATTGCAGCCTTTCAGAATAAGGCAGTGATCATGAGGTAAGGGGGTTCTCTTCTTTTTTCTTTTTTTTTTTTTTCTTTTTTTAAAGATTTACTTATCCTGGGCCCTCCCTGGTGGTGCAATGGGTTGGGACACAGCACTGTAAGCTGGCTGCAGCTGCTTCAGTGTGAGTTCCATCCCTGGCCCCAAAGGTGATCCACATGGGGTGGCAGACCTCTCCTGACCTGCCCATAGCTCCCCTCAGCAGTGTACTTCATTGATCTGCCTGTTCTCCTCCCCACTCTGTCTCTGGTGAAGCCTCTCACTGCCCCGTACCTGTGGCCTGTACCCTAGTTCAGTATGAATGAATGGAGAGAGAGAGAGAGATGATAGATAGATAGATAGATAGATAGATAGATAGATAGATAGATAGATAGATAGATAGATAGATAGATAGATAGATAGATAGATAGAT
>NW_004567112.1:54977443-54987510 GCF_000260355.1 Condylura cristata
ATAGATAGATAGATAGATAGATAGATAGATAGATAGATAGATAGATAGATAGATAGATAGATAGATAGATAGATAGATAGATAGATAAAGATTTAGTTACCCATACAGAACTGGGGTACAGGCCAGAGGAATAGGAGAAGTGAGAGGCTTCACCAGAGACAGAGCGGGGAGCAGAACAGGCAAACTGACAAAGTACACTGCAGAAGGGAGCAGCGGGCGAGACAGGAGAGGTCTGCCATGCCATATGGGGCACCTCCCTAGTCAGGGATTGAGCTGGTGCTGAAGCATCTAGCTTGCCTAGTAGTGTTATGCTTTAACCCATGCCACCAGGGAGGGCCAACGCCTATCTCCCTGCATTCTGGGAACTGGATGGAGTCCTGGGAGAAAATAGTTCCCAGTTCTAAAATCTTCATGTATGTCAGAAACAAGGTTGCCCTGAGGAAGAAGTTTTAGCTTATTGGATAAGAGGGGAGCGTTCTATTTTCTCCCTTTTGGGGGTGTGGGGATGGGAAGGGCAACCAGACCTGATATTTAAGCTCAGTCCTAAGAGCTCCAGAGCCCTGAGCTAGCAGCTCCAGTGCTTACTTCCTTCAGGACACATTGCCTCCTCTAAGTTTCCTGGCCTTTCTTTCTGAAATAATGATCTTTCCTGTTTGTCTGTACAGATGTCTGTTTCTATAGTAATTCAGAATTGATAAGAATCTGGGTCCTATAACTTAGCATGCTACATAGTCTCATAAGCCTTTGTATCACAACACAGACCCCGCAGTCCTTTTCATTTCCGTTGACCTGTATGCTAAGATGGTGCTTCTCAAACTTGACCAAGCATAAGAACCCCCTGGAGAGCTTGCTAAAGACAAACTCCTGGGATCAGTCCCAGGGATTCAAGGATATAACGGGCTGCTTGGTGATGCAGCCTCTGCTCTCAGGCTCCGCATTGGCATCATTAGCTCTGCACCAAGAGGATGGTCATTAGGCTTCACCCAGACCAGAAGCAGGGAAGAAACTGTTCCTCCAAACTTGTATGTCTGTTCCTGTGGTTCACAGGACCCGCACATAGTAGTGTGGCGACCCCAACAGGACTAGAACATGTGAGTTAGAGAAACATGGAGAGACTTAGGCTAAAGGAGCATAGAGAGATTCAGCTCTTTTTAGACTTCCAGAGACCTGGAACAGACACTAAACATGTGCAGCAAATGCAACAGACAGCCCTTACTCTTGATGTTTCTTTTTATTTGTTTGTTTTTCCTTATTTGTGAAAGGTTTGATGCAGTTAAGAGATGGAGAATTACGCAAATTTTCTGACAAGCAGGAACTTTGTTGCACTCCTGGGCAAAGTTCACTGACTCCCACAGGTGTTAGAAAAGTCGTGCTCACTGGGGGACATGGGTAAGCTTTTATAGGGCATAGAAGTTGTTTTTCAGAAACCTATGCTCAAGGGCGCTTATCAGTTCCTGGAATGCAGGCACAAAGTGAGTACACTCCCAGTATGCAGACAGTAACAGCCCCAAATTCAAGGTTCCCACCCCCAGCCTTGCCCCAGCCACCTGAACCTCACACCTTGTTTCAAGTTGTTACATTTATTTCACCAAGACTCAAGGAAAATGAAAGCTTTCAAGAGTTAAAAAGACACACAAATGGAAAAAGACCATTTCCTAAAAAAGAAGATACCAGCCATGGGTGTGTGCCATATACCCTATTGCAAAAGGAACCCACAGGTGCGAGAAAGAATTTCCAAAGCAAATTAGGATAACATATGCAAAATTATTAAGAGATCAGTACAATAGACATGTTAAGAATACACCACCTGCTTAAGAAATGGAGGAGGGGTAATTATATTTTATTCCAAGATAAAATCTCAAAATATCACTTATATAAAAATACTAACAAAACATAGGGGTGCAGGTGTCCTTTTGAATTAATGTTTTTTGTACCTTTTGGGTAGATACCTAGGAGTGGAATTGCTGGATCATATGGAAGCTCCACATTTTAGAAGTTTGAGAAAACTCCACACAGCTTTACATAGTGGTTGTACCAGTTTGCAGTTCCACCAGCAGAGTAGATGTCCTTTTTCCCAACAACTTCACCAATATTTATTGTTTCTTGTTTTTTAATATGTGCCATTATCACTGGGTGTGTATGATGTGAGATAGTATCTCATTGTGGTTTGATTTGCATTTCCCTTATTACAAGACATGCTGAACATTTTTTCATGTTTGTTGGCTGTCTGCATTTCCTCTTTGGAGAAGTGTCTTTTTAGCTTTTCTGCTTATTTTTTTTTAAGATTTATTTATTTATGCATACAGAACTGAGGTACAGGCCAGAGGTGCAGGTAGTGATGAGAGGATTCACCAGACACAGAGTGGGGAGCAGAACAGGCTGACTGATAAAGTACACTGCTGAGGGGAGCAGTGGGCAGGTCAGGAGAGGTCTGCCGTGCCGTGTGGGTCATCTCCAGGGCAGGGATCGAACTCATGCTGAAGTGGCTTTAGCTTCTTAGTGCTGCATTTACCCCCTGCACCACCAGTGAGGTCCCTCTTATGCCTATTTTTTATGGGGTTATTCACTTTATATTTGTTGAGTTTTATCAGCTTTTTGTACACCTTTGTTATCAGTCCTTTTTCATTAGTATTGTGTGCAAAATTTTTCTCCCAATCAGTGGGGTGTCTGTTTTGTGTGGTGTCTCTTTTGCTGTACAGAAGCTCTTTAATTTGATGTAGTCCCAGCTGTTTATCCTTTCCTTACTATCCTTGTTTTGGATAATGTATGTTTAAAGATGTTACTGAGGTTTATGTCATGTAGTGTTTTGCCAATATTTTCTTCTATATATTTTATGCTTTCAGGTCTTATTTCTAATACCTTAATCCATTTTGAGTTGTTTTTTGTGTATGGTGCAAGGTAGTGAACTAGCTTCTTTTTCTTTGCTTGTAAAAGCCCAGTTTTCCCACCACCATTTGTTGAGCAAACTTTCTTTGTTTCATTGCATATTCTTTGCTCCTTTGTCAAAGATTAGCTGTCCATAAAGCTGTGGATTTATATCTGGGTTTTCTATTTGATTTCATTGATCTGTGTGTCTGTTCTTACTCCACTACCATGTAGCTTTGATTATTATAGCTTTATAGTATATTTGAAGTCTGAGGTATACCTCCATTCCCTTCTTTCCTATTCAGAAGATCCTTGGCTATTTGAGGCTTTTGTGGCTCCATATTGCTGCTCTATTTTAATAGGGACAATGTGGAATCAACCCAAATGCCTAAAAATAGATGACTGGGTCAAGAAGATGTGGTACATATACACAATGGAATATTACTCAGCAATCAAAAATAGAAACTCATGTCATTTGCAGCAACATGGATGGAGCTAGAAAACTAGATCATGCTTAGTGAGATAAGCCAGAAAGAAAAAGAAAAATATCTATGGTTTCACTCATAGCAGGAGTGTAATGGATCAGGAAAAAAAAAGGATGCATATATGCACACATACACACACACACATATAGTGAGTGTAATAAAGTAAAAAAGAACATCAAGTAACAACTATAAAGTAGACACATTCTAGAAGAGCACATAGGACTATGGTGATGGCACATGGGTAAAGTGGTGGTGAAAGTCCATGAGGATTACAACTAGGATGAAGAATGTATAAAATAAAGAATGATGTAAAAATATATGCAAAATAAAAGATTTATCTAAAAATACTAGCAAAAGATAAAGTAATACAAATGTAGGGGAATGACTAAAAGTAAAGAATGGTTGGAATAAGACTTAAATAACTTAAATGGAAGTGCTCAAGGAAAATGAGTATACATTGCAATAATAAAAAGACAAACAAAACTAATTATTATTAAAAGTTGTCTAAGCAAAAAGAAAATTCAATTAAAGATATATGAAAGGTCCTATGATTAGATAGGATATAGAAAATAATAAAGATTTAAAAAGACAAATTAAGGAGAACAAAGGAAGTAAAAAGATAAATTAGAGTTGAATTTTCAGAGAGGTAGCGAGGAATCAGATATCAGGTTGAGGAAATATTAAAAATAACATTTTCAAAATGTAAAAGACTGAATGAAAAACAAAACCATTTCAGTAGACTTACTTCTGCAAAGCTACCTAAACTCAAAATGACACTGAAATCAGTTGCCATAGACTCTCCAGCCCCTGCAGAGATCTCATAAGCAGAAAGCAGGGCCCAGTGCACCCTAACAAAACTGCCCTGTTCAAGGGAACCGAGCCTCAGGCCCAAAGCTCAGCCCACTGCAATCTCCCTTAGCCTCCCGTTCCCAACAATCACTCCCCAATGCTGCTTTGCCAGACAGTGTAACATGATGCCAAAATACCAAAAGAAAAAAAAGGAAAGATTTTTCTCTTTTGAGTGGCAAAGATAAGACTCAACTGTGGTTGTTGCTGCAAGAATCTGTGTTCTATCTAAAGTGTTCACCTTTCTGTTTTTCCAACAGTGGGACCAGGAAGACATCCTTGGAGAGCAGTCTACAGCAGCTAAAATGCCATTTCACCTGGAAGCTGGTGGAGAGAGAAAATTCCTTGGATTATTTTGAAGACAGAGTGTGCAACCAGATTGAGTTCCAAAACACTGAGTTCAAAGCCACAATGTGCAACCTGTTGGCCTACATAAAATCCTGCAGAGGCCAAAATGAGGCAGCCCTGGAATGCCTACAGCAAGCTGAAGCGTCCATCCAGCAAGCCCACGATGCTCATCAAGCAGAACTCAGAAGTCTGGTCACCTGGGGAAACTACGCCTGGGTCTACTATCACCTGGGAAGATTCTCAGAAGCTCAGATGTATGTAGACAAGGTGAAACAAGTCTGTAAGAAGTTTTCAAACCCTTACAGTATTGAGTGTCCTGAGATATACAGTGAGGAAGGGTGGTCACGGTTAAAGTGTGGAAAGCAAAATGAAAGTGCGAAGGTGTGTTTTGAGAAGGCTCTGGAAATGAAACCAGAGAACCCAGAATTCACCACTGGATTTGCAATCGCAGCTTTCCGGCTAGAGGGCAAACAAGTACATGTGAATCCCTTGGACACTCTGAAGAAGGCTATTCAGCTGGATCCTAACAACCAGTATGTTAAAGTCCTCCTCGCTCTGCAACTCCAAAGGATGAATGAAGAAGATGAAGGAGAGAGGTTAGTGGAAGAGGCCTTGGAGAAAGCTCCGTGTGCAACAGATGTCATTCGCCAGGCAGCAAAGTTTTATCGAAGCAAAGGTGACCTGGATAAAGCTATGAAACTGCAGGAAAAGGCTCTAGAGTACATGCCTAACAACTCTCACATTCATTTCCACTTGGGGTACTGCTATAGAGAAAAAGTCCTCAACCTGGAAAATAGGGGCATAAACGGGAGGTATGATAAAAGGAAGGAGTTACAGGAACTAATAGGGAAAGCTGTTTATCATTTTAAAATAGCTGAAGAGAGTAGTGGAAACTATTTCTGTGTTTGCTCCATTCTTGCCACCCTCTATATACTAGCAGGTCAGTATGACGAAGCAGAGCATTACTTTCAAAAAGAATTCAAAAATGAACTTCATCCCATAGCCAAACAGAGGCTCCACTTGCGTTATGGCAACTTTCAGTTGTATCAAATGAAGTGTGAACACAAAGCCATCCACCACTTCATAGAAGGTGTGAAAATACACCAACAATCCACCGAGAAAGAAAAAATGAAAACTAAGCTGCAAAAACTTGCCAGGAGGCTCTCTATAAATGGAGCCGATGCTCAGGCTGTGTCCCTGTTAACTTTTCTTCAAGAGCACGATGGAGAAATGCAGCCAGAGGGCCAAAACTCTGAGAGGGTTTGGGCTCCCGAAGCCTCATCCCATCAGCATCTGTAGCTGAGAAGTGAGGACCAGGGAGACAGAAAGCTGGCAGGAGCTGAGCCCCAACACCAGGCTGAGACTAACATCTTAATAACTGATATGGCAAAAAGAGGGAAGGCGTTGGACATGGGCTATGTAAGACATTAGATCTTCATCATTCTTACCTTTAAAAAAGAAATGAGGGCCCTCCCTGGTGGAGCAGCAGGTTAAGCACAGCACCAAGAAGCTAAAGCCACTTCAGCATGAGTTCAATCCGCACCCCAGAGGTGACCCACATGGCATGGCAGACCTCTCCTGACCCGCCCGCTGCTCCCCTCAGCAGTGTACTTAATAAATCGGCCTGTTCTACTCCCCACTCTGTCTCTGGTGAATCCTCTCACCGCCCCTGCACCTCTGGCCTGTACCCCAGTTCTGTATGCACAAATAAATAAATCTTTAAAGAAAGAAAAAAAGAAATGAAACTGGCAAGTGCCTTGAAAAAAAAAAGAATTAGGTCATGAATAAAAGATTGTCAGCACTACAGTGGCAATTGTATCACAGTATATGAATGTCTACCTTCAATAGACACAACACTATCAGTCACACATTTTAATAAATAGTCAAGGCCTCCCTGGTGCCACAGGGGTTAAGTCTCAGCACTCTGTAGCTATCAGCAGGCACTACACCACAATTTCAATCCTGGCCAAAGAGATGACAGAAAGCAGACCTTCCCTTTCATGCCACTGCTCACCTCAGCAGGGTAGTTCAGTCAATCTGCCTGTTCTGCACCCCATTCTGTCTGGTGATTCCATCTCACCCTTCACCCCCACACACACCTCTGCCTGTGACTCAGTTATGTATATGTAAATAAATAAATATTAAATACATGTACATTAACAATTTTGTTAAGTAATGAAAATAATGTATAAAATTCAAGCATCTGATAATAAAATTCCAACTATTGTATCACTAGCTTCTATATTACTGTTGTATGTACTTGAGACCATAAGTATTCACAGTACAAATTTTTGATAAAATAGTGTAGATGTAATTAATAAAATGTGGATGTGACAGAATATAAAAGAGTGTTGTAACTTTTCTGAAATTGTGCTGTGTCTTTACTCTTTCATCGCCCCAACTGATAAATAAAATTACAACAAGATGACATGTCCCCAATAATCCTGACTGGTCATAATCCAGAAACACAGCAAACACATTTTCTCTATATTCCACTCTTCCGCTCCCACAGGCTCTCACCTGCACACTCACAGTATCTGCCAGCACTGACCTGAGGCTGCTAATTGCTCTCTCCCCATTAACATCTGCTGCATTCATCCACATTCTCTTTTTCCTCTTGACTCCATATTGAGAAATGAGGAGGTATCGCAGATTCTGTTTATGCCCCATCAGGAGGCCATAAGAAATTTGCCCAATTTACAGTAGGAAAGAAGAGAACAGGACTAGATCCCACCACGTCTGTCAGGTCCCTCCTGTGTCTTCAGGTGAAAATACAAGTCACGGGGACACAAAGGGGCTGCAGGCCACTTGACAGAGAAAGACAATGTGCTCTCCAGGAGAAGGCTGAGTGGCTTGACTAAGTTTCACCTGAATGGATCTGGTGCCTGGGGAGGGAATCCTGATTGTTGTAGTGAAAGGACTCCTGGTTGTAGTGGTAGGGCTCCTGGAGGCCTTGGAAAGAGCTACTGGGATCTGTGTTAAAAGTGTATTTCTCGGCCCTCCCTGGTGGCGCAGCGGGTTAAAGCACAGCACTCAGAAGCTAAAGCCACTTCCACATGAGTTCGATTCCCGCCTGCCCCGGAGGTGACCACATGGCGTGGCAGACCTCTCCTGACCCGCCCGCTGCTCCCCTCAGCAGTGTACCTTGTTAGTCAGCCTGTTCTGCTCCCCACTCTGTCTCTGGTGAATCCTCTCACCACCCCTGGGCCTCTGGCCTGTACCCCAGTTCTGTATGTACAAATAAATAAATCTTTAAAAAAAAAAAAAAGTGTATTTCTCTTGCACTGCTGTGTCCTGTCCCCTAAACCTTGGCTGCAACAAATGCCTTGAGGTAAATGTGAGGGCCAGTTTATTACCCTCTCCATAGTTATGTGAGGACTCAGAGACAATAAATGATTTTTTAAACATTCATTCTTATTTATATATGCATACTAGAACTGGACAAGGGATGGGATGGTGAGAGGATTCACTAGATACAGGGTGGAGAACAGAACTCTCAGAGCCATTGAAATATACTGCTGAGAGAGGCAGCAGACCAGACAGGAGCCGTCTCTTGGGCCATGTGAGTCACCTCCCTGGCTGGGATGGAACTCATGCTGCAGTGGCTGGTGATAGGTTGATAGCACTGAGACTAACCCCTGTTTTACCAGGGAGTTCCTGCTCAAGACACTAAATGATTTGGAAATGAAAAATAAGGATAATCATTTAAATGTGCTGTTTGAGTGCATATCCCTCACCTTCTCTGAAATCTCACTCTCCACATATAAAATATGGGACCACACTGACTGCAATGGCTTCAGTTCCCTAGCACTTTACATATCTCCCCGGGTTGGACATTGGACTCTCCTCATGTACTCACCTGGTGAATAACAGGCACCTGAGTTTCGGTCATTCAAACAACAAATATGGACTGAGTCATCACAGATTACTTGCACTTCTGCGTTGTCGTCTTGATCTCTGTTTCAGATCATAAATCAATTTCACTTTGATTTGAAACAAAAAGTCCTCTGTAACAACCACTCAGAGGCAGGAGGACGACACACGTGATGCACAATCTACACACGCTCTCTCTAAAGCTGCTTCAAAAGGAACTTGAGGCACAGGAGAATGATTTCCAAGTCTCACCTGCTTGGACACAGCTAACGAAACAGCCCAGAACCAGACTGCCATCATGAGGTGGGTGAGACAGAAATGCTTACTACCCTTGACTATGAATGCACATGACAAGCTGAGCTTCTGGGGTGCAGGGAAGATCCTCCGGCTGCCTTTCAGTGTAAACTAAATTTCCTCAATGAACACAATTCTCTTCTGTGTTATTTCACTATAAACAGAGGAATTCTTAACTTCTAGATAACTCAGGGATCTGGCAGCCAGGTTCTGATGAAAGGAGATTGGCAGGAGAGGCACAGAATGGGTGGTTCAAGTTAGACCCAAGGAAGTTCGTCTTTATGGACTTTGTAGCCATTATTCTCTTAGGCTGAAGAGTAAAGCCACGCTTTCTTCTTACAATTCTAACAGGAATCATTTCTTTGCATTATACATTAGTAAAGATGGAATCGAGAATGCAAACCCTATTCATATTGAGTACATTTTAGCCTGTGAAATAATTAATCATTTCCAGGTGAGGAGTCAGAAGAAACAATTATTATACATGGGCATCTTTCCACGTTAAAGCAAAGCTTAGATGTGCTTGCCGCCATGAGAGTAAGTGAGCAGCTGGAAGCATTGACCTTCAATCATGAGGACGAGGTCTATTTTCAAGTACTAGTAGGATCTCTAGATTCTGAAGGTGGAATTGTTTGCATTGGAATGGTGGGACGGGGGGGGTGTTAGGGAATGACTAGGAGGGCACATGGGAAACTTTAGGGGTGATACAGATAGCTGATAGGGTGGCTCTGCTTGTGGTATTGAACTATTTATTATCCATGTGTCAAAACTCAACAATCTGTATTTTAAATTGGGTGCATCTTATTGCATATAAAGGACAGTTTGTAAATTTCATCTTGAAAAAAATTCATAGCAACCTGCTAGAGTTCTTTCATCAGCATGGCAGGAAAGGGGATATTTTCTTTTTACAATTGATTTCTACTTACACTCCTTTGTCAAATAAAATGCTTGTTATGACTTCTATTCTTTGTAACCTAATATATGAACTCTCCGGGACAGTGTCCCTTGTGTCTTCAAGAAGAGCATGTATTCTGCAGATGTTAGATGGAGCATCTGAAAATGTCACTTGAGTCCATCTGCTCTGGTGTACTCTTAAGTCCAGTGGTTCCTACTGGGCTTTCTGGATGGTTGATCTATACATCGTTGAATTTATAGAAGTGAAGTCTCCTAATCATATTTTATTACTATCTAGTTCTTGCTTCAGTTCACTGAACATTAGCTTTATATGCTTCATTATTCCCATGTTGGGTGCATAAATATTTTTTTTTAAAGATTTATTTATTTGTGCATACAGAACTGGGGTACAGGCCAGAGGCTCAGAGGCGGCGAGAGGCTTCACCAGAGACAGAGTGGGGA
>NW_004567112.1:54987610-54990556 GCF_000260355.1 Condylura cristata
GTGCAGTGAACTGCGTCTCTGAGGGCTGCACTTGACCTCCGGGGCAGGCGGGAATTGAACTCATGCAGAAGCGGCTTTAGATTCTCAGTGCAGTGCTTTAACCCGCTGCGCCACCAGGGAGGGCCTGGGTGCATAAATATTTACAAAACAAAATATGAAGTAAATGTGCTCTGTAGCCATCAAATGCTACAGAGTTTTGTTATTTATTATTGCACTATATGTGCAAATGACCTATCCACCAAGGCAAGAACAGTTTAAAGCAGATCTACTGTATCTGGCTATGTTTCCTGTTGTCCATATCAGGATTAAATAAATCCCAAGGCCCAGAGAAAAACAACCATGTGCTTTCTTTCATTATTTGTAAGTTTCCTTCTAACTGGGCCCTAAATTCTTGGGACAGAGAAGACAAGGATAACCTTTATTTTACGTAGTATGCCTGAAAAATAGCAAAATGTGATGAAGAAACGGTCATGTAAAGGGCCGTTGGTTGCCTCCATGAAACCTGAATGCATGAATGAGGAATAAGAACTGAGTCAGTGATCACAGGATAGGAAAGACCATATTTTCTCATGTCGGCCTCTGTCCTCCCATCCACCCCACCTCACCTCCCACATTTCCACACACACAGTGCATTCTCCTTCTCTGTGTATTCTGAAACAACCAGCTTAGAAATCTAAATGAAGGAAGTCAAAGGACCTCATTTCTATCCAGTTAAACTCGAATGTGTAGAGTATTCAGAGTTGTCCATAGGAGCAACACCAGTGGGAAATATAAGGACAATTGAGAACCAGGCAAAGCAAGATTTGATACTCGTCTGAGTCTGAAGGCTCAAGAACCAGAAGGCTGAAACCAGGTCTCAGGAGGGAAAGGTTCATGGTGCAGCTCCAGCAGCCAGGCAGAGATGCAAACTCTGACTTGCTCTGCCTTCTGTTCTACTCAGGCCCTCAACAGGTGGGGAGATGCCCATCCACCTCAGTGAAAGTGAGTTACGTTATTTAATCTATGGAATCCCAGCTAATCCCATCTGCCTGCTACACACAGCTAAGCATAGAACAAATGTTTTAACTAGATACTTTGTAGCTCTAGGCCCAGTCAGTTTGATCTTCTAAATTAACATGTAATTGCAATCCTGTTGTTATGTTTGCCAAATGTACATCACATAATAATGTTTATTTTTTCCACAGTGAGGAGAATGTCCTCTTACAGCTGAAATGCCATTTCACTTGGAACTTATTCGATGAAAACAGAATCCCAAATGATATGGAAAGTGGGGTGCTTGACCAGATTAACAATTTAAAGACTGAGTTCAAAGCCACAATGTGCAACCTGTTGGCCTACATAAAATCCTGCAGAGGCCAAAACGATGCAGCCCTGAAATACCTACAGCAAGCTGAAGCATTCACCCAGGAAGCCCACGATGGTCATCAAGCAGAACTCAGAAGTCTGGTCACCTGGGGAAATTATGCCTGGGTCCACTATCGCAACGGAAATATCCCAAAATCTCAGATCTATGTAGAGAAGGTGAAACAAATCTGTGACATGTTTTCAAGCCCTGACAGTATTCAGTTTCCAGAGCTGTATAATGAGGAAGGTTGGGCACTGTTAAAGTGTGGGAAGCAAAATGAAAGGGCCATGGTGTGTTTTCAGAAGGCTCTGGAAAGGAAACCAGACAACCCAGAATTCACCACTGGACTTGCCATTGCCGTATACCGTCTGGATGAGAGTCTGCCACGTGAGAATCTCATTGATCTTCTGAAGAAAGCCATACAGCTGGATCCCGAAAATCAGTATGTTAAAGTCCTCCTGGCCCTGAAACTCCAAAAGATGAATAAAATAAAAAGTGCAGAGAGTTTGGTTGAAGAGGTCTTGTTGAATGCCCCTTGTACAACAGATGTGCTTGAAAAGGCAGCAAGGCTGTATTATTATAAAGGTGACCTAGATAGAGGCATAGAACTGCTGCTAATGGCCCTTGAATCCGTGCCTGACAATTCCTATCTGCAATTTACAATTGGTAGTTACTATAGAAAAAAAGTCCTCCAAAAAGTACCAGGAAAGAAGTACATGTCTCCTGAGGAAAAACAGAAGTTTGAGGAACTAATACAGCAAGGTTTGTATCATTTAAGGAGAGCTAATGAGATCAATGGACATTACTCTACTACCTGCCTCTATATTGGTGACCTCTATAACATAAGATGTGATTTTGAAAATGCAGACTTTTACTACAGGCAAGAGTTCACCAAGGAACTTACTCCAGTAGCCAAACAAAGGATCCACCTGCATTATGGCAACTTTCTGTTGAACCAACTGGAGGATGAACACACAGCAATCTACCACTTTAAGGAGGGTGTGAAAATACAGGAAGAATCATATGAGAAAGAAAAGATGGAAAAAGGCCTGCAAAAAATTGCCAACGAGTTTTATCGAAAAGGAAAACATGCCCAGGCTGAGTCCATTTTAGAATTCCTTCAGGAGCAGAAGAGAGAAATGCAGCCAGCACGTGACATATCTGAGAGGGGTTTAGACTCCTGAAGCCTCATCCCACAGCATCATTAGCCAAGAAATGAAGAGGGAGATAGCAACCTCAGAAGAGCTTGGTGGGAGCTCAGTGAAACCACCAAGATGAGATTCAAAAATGTAATAACTGATATGGGAAAACATGGACTTCAAAAAAGAAATTATAATTATGCACTGTGAATGAAAGATTATCATTACTATAGCAGCAATCATATTGTAATATGTGAATGTCTCAAATCCACATGTGCACTTTAGCACACACGTTGCTATATGTGGCCACATTGCAATAAATTATCATATACCTGAATATTTTCAGTTAGTGATGAAATCAATTAAATTCAAGCATCTGAAAATAAAATTCAACTACTGTATCGCTGGTTTCCACATTAGTGTTTTGTGTACTGAGATCATCACTATTCATAGTATAGACTC
>NW_004567112.1:54996331-55000787 GCF_000260355.1 Condylura cristata
TTTCCTTCTGCAGAGCTTCCTGGCATCAGGGAGCCTAGATTTTTAAAGGAGCCAAGTGAGTAGGAAGCTGCTGGAGTTCCAAGCAGAGTTGCAGCGTTCAGCTAATCCTGCCTGTGCGGCTTCCCTCATGGGAACTCCCCAACTGTTGGTTCTCCCTCAGTTATTTTCCTTCTAGTGAGTCCAGGGCGTTCTCATTTGGGTTGAAACTCGTAGCATGAAAGTATATAGTGCGTTTTTATATAATCCCATGCAAGTTTGGATGTAGTGGTCTCGGCGTCTTTATTCTGCTGCCATCTTACCGGTTCCCGAGCTGGTGGAGCTGATCAGTGGCTTTGAGAGTTGCCCAGGTACTCTGGATCGGGTCTGTAGTTTCAGTGGTTTTTCTCTCACCCAGGTATTGAGGATCAGATTTGCAGTCTTTCTGCAGCCTGGGCTCTACTCACTGAGCTGATCCGTCCCTCTTCACCTCCAGGGTGTAGCATGGGGCAAAGCGGCTCCTGCAGCCTGGGAACTTCCAGGCTCCTGGGTTTTCCCAGGAGTTCCCAAAAGGGAACTCCCCAATTCCCGATTCCCCCTCAGTTATCTACCTTCTAGTGAGTCCAGGGTGTTTTCGTTTGGGTTAAAACTTGCAGTAAGTAAGTCTATAGTCCGTTTTCAATCCTCAATTCCTATGCAAGCCTGGACACAGTGAATTCGGCATCTTTATCCTGCAGCCAACTTCTGGAAGTCGAGCAGTATAGACTCTTTTTAAAAAAAAAAGTCAGAGATGTGCTTAATAAAACTGATATGATGGAACACCAAAGAATGCTGTGGATGTTTTGAAAGTATGCCGGATCCTAAGTGTTTCACCCTCCCCTCTTGTTAAATAGTGTTGCAGTGGTTGAGCTTGCTTCAACTAAACCTGGTGACTGGTCATAACCAGAGGCCACAACAAACATGGTTACTTCTATATTCAGTTTGTCATGCACCCACCTGCCCTCACCCTCACGCGCACACACCTGCCCAAACCTACTTGAGGGGCTGCTGCCCTCCACCCTCTCTGTCTTGTTAATAGACTGTACAAACATGTATACTTGCTTTCCTCTACTCAATTCCATGTTGAGAGATTAGGGTGTACCACAATTTCTGTGCCATCTAGGAGGCAATCTGGAAAGTTTCCTCAATATAGGAAAGAAAAAAAGACATGTCCTGCAACTCTGGTTGTCTATTCCCTCTTGTTCTTCAGGTGAAATAAGAAGTCAACTGAGATGAAAAGGGAAACTAATACATTTTGATTGAGAGGTACAATGTTTCCCCTAGTGGAAGGTTGAGCTCACGTTGACTGAGTTTCTTATGATTAGATCACATTCTGTGGGAAGAAGTCCACAAGTGTTCTGAGTGGAAGGTAGATGGGTAGCCTCCTGACTTTGAAGAGGGCTGCTTGTACCTGTGTGTACAAGTGATTGAACTAGTCTTGTTCCTCTATTTTCATCACCAAAATAGAAAAGGCTAGAAAAGTAGAAAAGGCTCTAGGGTACATGTCTCACAATTCTCACGTTCATTTCCATATAAGGTACTGCTATAGAGAAAAGTATTCAAACTGCAAAATAGGGGCATAAATGGAAGGATGTAAAAAAGATGTTACAGAAAAAAAAGGCAAGCTGTTTGTCATTTTAAAATAGCTAAAGGGAGGAACATTCTCTTTTTCCTCTTGATTCCATATTGAGAAATGAAGAGGTTTCACAGATTCTGTTTACATCCCATCAGAAGGCCATAGGAAAGTTCCCACTTTGCAGTAGGAAAGAAGAGAATAGGACTAGATCCTGCCATTTCTGTCAGTTCCCCCCTGTATCTTCAAGTGAAAATACAAGTCACTGGGACACAAAGGGAATGCAGGCCACTTGACAGAGTGGGACAATGTGCTCAGCAGAAGAGTGTTGAGTCACCTAAGTTTCCTGTGGTAGGATCTAGTGTCTGAAGTGTCCTGAGGGAAGGACAGATGGGTACAGCCCCTGACCTTTAGAAAGAGCTATTTGTACCTATGTTAAAAGTACTGCAACAAATGACTAAAAGGAAAAAATGGTATACGGCGTATTACTTGCTCCATACTTATATGAGGATCTAGAAATAATAAATGTTATGGAAATTATATGGAAAATCATTAAATATGTGCTGATATGTGTATCTGTCACTCTCTGAAATCTCACCCTCCAGATATAACAAATGGCACCACACTGACTGCAGTGGCTTCATTTCCCTAGCACTTCATACATCTCCCAGGGCAGGACGTGGGCCTCTCCTCATGTGCTCACCAGGTGAATATCAGCCACCAGAGTTTCAGTCACTTAAACAACATAAGTGGACTGAGTGATCACAGATAACTTGCATTTCTTTGTCAAATCTTCCTGTTCTCAACACAGAGACTGTAAAAGAGTTTCATTTTCCCTTCTTCTTTCCTGTAAACAACCAACCAGAGGCAGGAACATGGGGTCATCATTTGCATCACTCACACACCGCCTCCATAAAATTGCTTCAACAGGAACTTGAGGCACAGGAGAACAGTTTCTGAAGATCCACCTGCTTGGACACAACTATCAAATCAGCCCAGAAACAGACTGTCATCATGAGGTGGGTGAGACAGAAATGCTTACTACCTTTGACTATGAAACCACGTGACAAGCTGAGCTTCTGGGGTGCAGGCAAGTCCTGTGGTGACTTGTTCAGTATAAACTAACTTTCCTCCATGAAGACAAATTCCTTCTGTACTATTTCACTATAAACAGAGGATCTCTAAGCTGAAATTTGTTCACTCAGGGAGTTGGAGCCAGGATCTGAAGTACAGAGGTTTGGCATAAGTAGGTATACAGTGGAAGTTTGAGGTTAGAACCAAAGAAATTACTTTTCATGGGCTTTGTTGCAGTTGTTCCCTACGTGTAAAGAGTGAAGACAGGCTCTCTTATAATCATAACAGGGATCATTTCTTATTATTTCAATCATTTCTTATATTTTAGTAAAGATGGAAATAAGAATGCAAACCCTACTTCCAGTGAGTACAATTTAGCCTGTGAAATAGCTAATCATTTCCAGGTAAGGAGTCAGAAGAAATAGCTATCTGGGCATCTTTCCATGCAAAAGCAAAGCTTAGATGTGCTTGCTGCCATGAGAGGAAGTGAGCAGCTGGAAACATTGACCTTCAATCATGAGAATGAGGTCTATTTTCAAGTACTAGTAGGATTCTAAGTTTCTGAAGATGGAATTGTTTCCCTGGGGATGGTCAAGGGTTGGTTTGGGAATGAATAGAAGGGAAATTTTACAGGTGATACAGATGGCTGATAGGATGGTGGTGCTGCTGCTACTTAACTAGTATCCATATGTTAAAACTCAGCAATCTGTACCCTTAAACAGGGTGTTTTCATTGCCTGTAAAGGACAATTTGTAAACATCATTTTTGAAAATGCATATAGGCCTGTTAGAGTTCTTCCATCAGCGTGTCAGGAAAGGGATATTTTCTTCTTAGAATTGATTTCCACTCACAAGATCATACTTGATAAGTCTTCACCTTCTTTTTGTGATCTAATGAGTGAACTCTCCTGGAGAGTGTCCTATGTGCTTCAGGAAGAATATGTATCATGTAGCTGCTAGATGGAGCATCTGAAAATGTCACTTGAGTCCATCTGTTCTAATGTCCACTTAAGCCCAATGGTTCCTACTTGGTTATCTGGATGGGCAACTGTACATTGTTGATTTAGGAACTAATGTGTCCTAATAATATTTTATTGCTACCTATTTCTTGCTTCAGGTGATTGAATGTTTTCTTTAGATGTTTCAGTGCTCCTTTCTTGGGAGCATAATTATGTACAAAACAAAATACGAAATAAATGTGTAGCTATCAAATGCTAGTGATAGTTTCCCTTAAAGTTTTATTTTGGATTATTGCACTACATTTACAAAAGATGTATCTACCAAGGCAGGAACATTTTCAAACAAATCACCTGCATCTGGCTCTGTTTCTTGTTATCCATCTCAGGACTAAATTCCAAAGGATAAACAACATGGGCTTTCATGTCTTATTTGGCTCCTTCTAACCAGATTCAGACTCCTGGTGGCAGAGAGGCCAAGCTAACCTAGATTTTACTTAATATCCCTGAAAGTAAGAGTGTGTCATGAACAGATGGTCCTGTAAAGTGTTCTTTACATGGATGAGTGAGGACTAAGAACTGACTCAGTGTTTGTGAGGGTGAAAGACCACATCTCTAGTGTCGGCCTCTGTCCTTTCCTCCACCCCGCCTCACATCCTGCACATCCATGCACACAGTAAATTCTCCTGCTCTGTGTATTTTTGAACAACCAGCTTAGAAATATAAATTAAGGAAGTCAAAAAATAGACCTCATTTCTATCTCAGTGAAGTTCAATGTGTGGAGTAGACAGAGTTATCCAAAAAAGCAACATATATAGGACATAGAAGGACAACCTAGG
>NW_004567112.1:55001827-55010284 GCF_000260355.1 Condylura cristata
GTGAGAATCTCATTGATCTTCTGAAGAAAGCCATTCAGCTGGATCCCGAAAACCAGTATGTTAAAGTCCTCCTGGCTCTGAAACTCCAAAGGATGAATAAAGGAGATGAAGGAGAGAGTCTAGTGGAAGAGGCCTTGGAGAAAGCCCCACATGCAAATGATGTGATTGTCCCAGCAGCAAAGTTTTATAGATGGAATTCTGACCTGGGCAAAGCTATTGCACTGCTGAAAAAGGCTTCGGACTCAATGCCTAACAATTTCCGTCTGCACTTTTATATTGGTAGTTGCTGTAGAAAATATGCTCTCCAAATAGTACAAGAAAAGAAGGAAATGTCTCATGACACAAAACAGAAGGTGGAGGAACTAATAGAGCAAGGTTTGCACCACTTAAAGCGATCTAATGAGCTCAATGGAAATGACTCCTCTACTCTCTACTATATTGAGAATCTCTGTAAGTTAAGACGTACATTTGACAAGTCATAGTGTTAGTCCAAGAAGAGTTGTCATAGATGTAATTAATAAAAGTGAGCTGTGCAACATAAAGGTGTGCCGTGGCTTTTCTGACATTATTCTGGATCCTACGTCTTTCACCCTCACCTGTTGGTAAATAGTGTTGCAGTGGTGTTGAGCTGGCTCCAATTAACCCTGACTGGCCATGACCAGGGACCACAACAGGGTTTCTTCAGCTTGTCCCTGCACCCACCTGCCCTCACCCTCACGCATATACATGTTCTCAAACTGACTTGAGGGGCTGCTGCCCTCCGCCCACTCTATCCTATTAACAGCCAATACGCACATGTCTATTCCCTTTCCTCTTCTAAATTCCATATTGAAAGATTAGCAAGTAACACAATTTCTGTCCATCCAGGAAGAAATATGGAGAGTTTGTCAATACAGTAAAGAAGAGTAAAAGACACATCCTGAAGGCTCTGACTTGTGCATTCCCACTTGTTCTTCAGTGAAAGTAGAAGTCAACTGAGATGCAAAGGGTAACTGATTCCATTTCATTGAGAGGTATATTTCCCCCTAGTGGAAGGTTTTTCACTGAGTTTCTTGTGATTAGATCTGGTTCCTGAGGAAGAAATGCAGGATTGTTCTGAGTGGAAGATAGGATGGGTAGGTCTCTGTGTTAAGTATATTTCTAGGTGTTTAGTTATTTCTGATGCACTTGTAAATGGCATTGTTTTGATTTTCCTCTTCCAGATCACTGTTTGCCTATAGGCAAGCAACTAATTTATTATATCGACTTTTTAACCTGCCATTTTACTAAACTGATTTATTTCAATTAATTTTCAGTGGAGTCTTTAAGATAATCTATGTATGTTACTATATATAGGTTGAATGGGCTACTCGTATCTGTATGTTACATGTGTACATTGTCTTGCCTTTCAATATTTATCACCAATTCTTCCCGGAACAAGTGCCTTAAGAATGAAGATTACGTGACATGTTACACTTAATATTCATTTAAGTACTTATAAATATAATTATTTGCAAATAATAAAAAAAATTATTTACCCCCCAAAAGATGAAACAAATTCTTCTAAAATTCACTTGGTATACAAAGCAAAAAGTGGTATCATTAAATAATGAAGTTTGAAATAATACCAATAAGCCAAGAGAGCATTTAATGGGATTCAACATCATGGATATATAATAGTTATTAAAAAGTCTCAAAATAATAAAGGCCAGGAATAACAAACACAAAGCTAATATCTTTCTTAATGTTGAAAAACTAAAGCTTTTACATTAAGTTTTGCTACAATACATAGAAGGAAAAGAATGCCCACTTGCTCTACTGTATTGAAGATACTATTGGAAGTCCTGGGTAGAGAAATTAGGCAAGAGAAAGATAAGAAAGAAATCCAAATATAGGAAAGAAAAAAAAATCTATCATTATTTGTAGTGATAATATATAGAGAGAGACAAATGCCAGCAAGTGTGTTTTATAGGTGGAATTTATAAACAAAACAAAGTTTCAGAACACCAAACCAATAACAATTCTTAGAAAACTGACTCAACTGAGGTTATCGCAGTGGCACAGGGGTGGGCAAGGGGTAGCTGAGGGGGAAGAGAGAAAGAAATGGGGTGGGAGAAACTTGGACTATGTTGGAGGACTATGGGCATTTTGGGGGTGGGTGCAGGATGATAACACCTGAAGGGGAAGATCCCATGCCTCTAAATCATAGTGTAAAAGTGTACATAAGTATCACAGTGATATCAGAAGGTACACATAAATCAGCAGTATGGAATTCAGAGCCCAGAAATAATGAACTAATTTAAGGCAAAAGGAGTTATCAGTATATAATGGATCAAATAAAATCCCTTCAATAAATGGTGCTGGTGAAACTGGCAGTCACATGCAAAAGAATGAAACCAGTCCACTACTTATAGCATATACAAAATCAATTCAAAACAGATTACACACTTCAATGTAAGTCATGAAACTACAAATAGAAGAAAACAAAGGCAATATGCTCCTGCCACCAGCCTCTGAATGTCTTTGGGAAGGGAAACAAAAGGAAAAATAAACCATTTGACTATATAGAATTAAAAAGCTGCCAATGAAAGAGCAAATCCAAATAACGTGGACCAAATGGAAGGCAACCTACTGCATGGGAGGATATATTTACAAATCATATGTTCCGCAGGTGTAAATACTCAAAATATTTAGAATGCATACACCTCCACAAGAAAACAAGCAACTTACTGAGTTGTGGGTAGAGATTGCTGCAACAGACACAGGAAAGGATGTTTAAGGTTAACAGAAATCCCATTAGCAAAGTGTAAACAGATGGAACAGTGGGAAATCTTGTGACACTGCGAGAATTGCTATTGTCAGAAAGATAAAAAGCGACTAGCTTGGCCCTTCCTGGTGGTGCAGCAGATTGGAGCACTGCAGTGCAACTAAGCCAAGCAGTGGCTGCTTCAGTGGGACTTCGATCCCCAGCCCTGGAGGTGACCCAGACCTGTCTTGCCCACTGCTCCCCTCATCAGTGACTTTGTCAATCTGCCTGTTCTGCTCCCCACTCTGTCACCCTCTTGCCAGCCCTACACCTCTGGCCTATACCCCATTTCTGAATGCATAAAGTCTTTGAAAAAAAAAATTTGACTAGCTTTGTCTCAGGTATGAATAGAAGGAAACCCTCAAACACTGATGGTGGGAGTGGGAATTTGTGTAGCAATTATGGAAAACGACCTGGAGATTCCTCACAAGTTGAAGGTACAAATTCCATAGGATCTGGTCATCTCACTGCTGGGCATTTAGGCAAAGAATATAAAGCACTGCTTCAGGGATATTAGCCCCAGGCTCACTGCACTGCTATTTTCTGTAGCCAAGAACTGGGCATAACAGGTGTCTGCTGAGCAGGCAATCAAAGGAGCACGTGCCTGATGCGGGATGTCAGCAAACCTCAGGCATCTCATCCCCCTCCCCTGATAACCTTGCCCCTGGAATTTGGTGCTTCTTTTCCCACTCCCTGGGAATTTGGTGCTTCTTTTCCCAGTCCCTGGGAAGGTGCATTCCTGAAGCTGTCCAAGGATAAAACCCAGGAGGGGGCCCTCCCTGGTGGCGCAGCGGGTTAAAGCACAGCACCGAGAAGCTAAAAAGCCACTTCTGCATGAGTTCGATCCCCGCCTGCTCCGGAGGAGATCCCATGGCGAGGCAGACCTCTCCTGACCCGCCTGCTGCTCCCCTTAGCAGTGTACTTCATCAATCTGCCTGTTCTGTTCCTCACTCTGTGTCTGGTGAAGCCTCTTCGCCACCCCTGAGCTTCTGGCCTGTACCCCAGTTCTGTATGCCCAAATAAATCTTAAAAAAAAAAAACAAAAACAGGAGGATGGTACATATGTTGTAGAGACTATTTGGGTTGCATACATGACTGAACATAATGAAGCCTCTTTAAAAACTGGTTGGACCCGTCTTGCCGCAGAAAACTACCCATCTTGTGGACACAAACAATGATATGTAAGTAAGTCCCCTTGTTCATTAAAATTGTACCTACGTGAAGGACACTGACTCTTTCATTTTTAAAAAAATTTAATGGTTTTTAAAAAGATTTATTAATTTTTGCATAGAAGAACTGGTGGTGTAGGGTGATGAATCCACCAGAGACAGATGAGGAGCAGAACAGGCAGACTGACTGAAGTATAATGCTGAGGGGAGCAGCGGCCAGAAATGAAAGGCCTGGTGACCCATGTGGATCACCTCCCTGACTGCTGGACCAACTCAGGCCACAGATGTGATAGCGATGAGATTTAACCCCTAGGTCACCAGGGAGGCCCCGGCCTCTTTGTTTGGTGTCTCTCTGATCTCTGCGTATGAAGGCTGATTTCAGGTTGTACTCAGGATACTTGGGTTGTACCTCCAAATGCCTATTGGCTGAAGATTGAATAAAGAAGCTATTGGAAAAGGTGAAGATGAGCTTCTACCATTTGCAACCCAGAGGATGTGATACTCGGTGAAATAAGACAGAACACACAAAAAGTCTATGATTTCACTCTTATGTTTGAGATAGGAAATAAGCAACAAAAAAAATCACTTTATTTATAAGAGCAACATTATGGTTCCAATAAAGGATGGGGAAAGGGCAAATAGGAAAAAGGGTCAATTGTGATGGATGAATTCCAAATTTTAGTAGACAACAGAGAAGTGTAACTAGAGTGTATTTATAATGTGTACCCCTGAATCATATACTTTTTTTAAAAAAGATTTATTTATTTTTGCATACAGATCTGGGGTACAGGCCAGAGGTACAGGGGCGGTGAGAGGATTCACCAGAGACAGAGTGGGGAGCAGAATAGGCAGATCAACAAGGTTCACTGCTGAGGGGAGCAGCAGGTGGGCCAGGAGAGGTCTGCCACGCCATGTGGGTCACCTCCGGGGCAGGGATTGAACTCATGAGGAAGTGGCTTTAGCTTCTTAGTGCTGTGCTTTAGCCCACTGTGCCACCAGGGAGGGCCAAGAAAATAATTTTAACATCAATTTGATCAGCAGGAGAAAAAGTTCGGTTTGATGACAGAAATGCAGAGACTGTACTGACATGAGAATTCCAAAGTGAAGCTACATATTATGAGCTAAGGGATGGGGCAGATCCTGAGTTTTCGGGGTTGGGGTAGGGGCTCACGTGATGAGGACACAGAGACATATACACAGTCGCCCTGGTGCTCTGGGATGGATGTTGGCCCTGGCATCTAGACAGAGCTCTCCAATGGATGGGTTGTTTCTGGCAGGCATCATATTTCAGTGAAGGTAATAGCCTCACTTTGCATTCCTTTTAGTTTGTACATTTAGTATTGTGTTGGTCATTTATTTGTATCATATGGCCTTTGTTAAGTTGAAATAGAATCCTTCTTTCCATTCCTGTCTTGTTGGGTTTTTATCATAAATAGGTGCCTAGTTTTATCAAATGCTTTCTATGCAGCTATTAATATTTACATGTACTTTTTACCTTTACTTTTGTTGATTTTCTATATTAAAATACTATAACATATATTGTTTAATATATATAAATAATAATACAAAATATTGTATTTTATCATCCATAAAATAATTGACTATATTAATCCATTCTTGCATCTATGGAATAAATCCCATTGGATAATGTGTATATCCTTGTGGAGTTAACCAGTTTTGTCTAGACTTTTCATTTTTTTAAATCAGCAGACCACAAAAGTCTGCTGGAGAGACAGGGTGTCATCTAGAGATCCCGAACCATGAGCTTGGACAATGATTACCTTCACCCTAAGTTGACTCTCCTGAGAATACCTGACGTGTTCTATGTTTGGCACGTAGGGTTCATCGTGACCATTTAGACCGAAAAGGATATTATCATAGCACAGCCTAGGACCCACCCAAATAATTGCACCACTTCCGGTGCTGAAGTTGTCAGTGGAAAGGGGCCTCCAAACCATAACTACATCACAAGGACATTCGCCTTCTCCCTTGACACTTAGGCTGTGGGAGTCACAGAGTCACAGGAAACAAGGAGCCTATGTCCTTGAATAGCACTGGGGGGAGGTTCACTGCCAGCTGTCCAGGAGCAACAGCTTAGACACTTACCTGAGCAAGAAATAAACTATTTTATAGGGCTGCTATGTTTTTTAATTTCTTCATGATAGCAGGTAGCTGGGTGGACCCAGTAATTCCTTTCTTAGGGACATATTTTCAAACATTTGTTTTTCCCAAACCTGAAATATTTGGGGTCTCATTTACACTCTTCTGCAGTTTGACCAGCACAAGCACCCCTTTAGACAGAATCCCTAGCTCTGCTTTCACTTAGTAACATCCCTGATTTTCACCATATCCAAGAAGGAAGATAAAGCGCATTAGAGAATGTGAAATGTTAACCAATGTAAGTCACTTGACAACACAGTGGCTGAAGCCTCACTGCGCACAGATCAGTTTTAGGTGAGTGACCCCTGACTAGAGAAGCAAATGCCTTTCTGGGCATCTATTATGTGCTAGGCACTCTCAGGATTTTATACACAATTGTTTTTAGATGTCATAAAATGCTATATGGCAAATATTAACATAAAATCATTTTACCAATGGAGAAACTGATTCATAAAGAGGTTCCCGGTTCGACCACTTTAGCTCTGTAGTCTCTATCCCCCCAATATATAATCTCCCTTTCTGACCCTACTTGTTCTTTTCTTCTATGCCTTGTATCACATACATATGATTTTATTATTTACTATTGCATTTGTTGACTTGGATGGTCAGAATAAAATATTAAACTGGGCCCCTTACATAACAGCAATGTATTTTATCACGGGGGTCGGGGGTGGGGGGGAGTTTGAAATCAAGGTGCCAGCAGAGTTGATTTCTGCTAAGACCCTCCTCCTGATGGGCCAAGTGCCTCTTACAACATGTCCCCATGGCCTTTCCTCTGTTCTCCCTTCTCCTACAAAGACATCAGTGCTACTGAGTGACAGCCAAACTGTGATGACCTATTCACCTGCATGGTTTCCAAAATCAGTCCTATTGTGTTTAGGGTTTCAGCATATGACGGGGTTCAGGGTCACAATTTCTGCCTTTCTGATAAAATCCAACCCACTCTGAAGAAGAGAATGTTGGTGTACTAAGTATCCAAGTGCTTATAATGTTACCTGACATAGAAAAGGTATTCAATGAGTATTTATATGTTTTTTGAATAGGTGATAGTATATAGTTATGCACATAAATGAATAGATAAATGAATGAATTAATGCAAAATTTTTTTCTAATATACAAGAGGCATCCAATCATCCCAGTGTATTTTGGTTGTGGGAATTTCATGGGGACTATCCCTGAGAGGAGAAAGCATACATTGTACAAAAATGAAGAATGATATAACAAATATATAAAATAATAATAAAAAGCGTGGGAGACAAAAGGAAAATAAAGCATAATTTTAGACTAATTTAAGAAATTGTCAAGATCGTTAGTGATCATTCATCACCAATAAGAGAAAATTTATTCTCAACGATCAGTAACAATCTTGACAATTTTTAGACTAAAATTATCCTTTATTTTCTTTTTCCTCCCCCACACTTTTTTCATTATTTTATATTTTTGTTATATCATTCTTTATTTTTGTACGAAGTATGCTTCCCATGTAATATTACTCAGCAATCAACAAAGATAAACTTACACCTTTTGCAGCATGGATGGAGCTGGAAGGCATCATGCTTAGTGAAATAAGACATAAAGAAAAAGAAAAATAACAGATGGAATTGTTAGAGGAAGGATGTCCTAAAGGAACTCTGCAGAGTCTTATGGACTCCACCCCCTACTCCAGCTTTCTGGACCCTACACCCTACTCCAGTGATTAGAAACTACAACTCCCAGAAGTACCAAGGAGAGAACTGTGAGGACCCAAGGGCAGAGCCAGCAGGAAGGAATTCTGGGACATTTGGAGGATAAAGAGGGCGTGATTGCGTAGCTCGCTCTCTGCTCAGGAAGCAGCACTCCTGACCATGTGACTCAGTATGTTCAGTCAGCCTAGCCAAGGTATTCCAGTTAACTTTGTATCCCGCTCTCTTTCCTTGGGTTGTTTCCTGTTCCTTTCCCTTTTTGTAAATAAACCCATTATTGACCCTTTTGTGTGTACCTGCAGTGTAACCGAATTGTGAGTGCCTGGGTGAGGCCCCACAGACAGGCGGCCAGTACACTCTGGGCTACCCTGTAACAGTTTCACTCATAACAGGAGCATAAGAGATTAGGGTGGAAAAATGCTATTGTAGTAAAGTAAAAACAAAAATCAATGAACAGCTATCAACCAGAGATATTCCATTAGGGTGGTGGGGAGGTGAATAAGATTAAAACTGAGGCAGGAAGAAAGTACAGGACTGTGGTGATGGCACATGGGTGAAGTAAGCCCAGTGGACTTCCCACCAAGATGAAAGCATGTACAAAATGAAGAATGATGTAAAAAAATAAATAAATATATTTTTTAATTAAAAAGTAATATACCTG
>NW_004567112.1:55010524-55012520 GCF_000260355.1 Condylura cristata
AGAGAGAGAAAAAATTTTAAGCAAAAGAAAAACTGTCCCATCATAACTTGGCATATCTTGTTCCTGCTTGGAGAATTCCTGCTCATGACAACAGAGAATCCTCACCTCTCTCAGGTGAGGACTCCTTCAAACGCACAGCTGCAGTGGCTGATACTGAAAAGAGGTAACATTGAATTAACTTTTAAAAAGAAATAAACATGGGGAGCTATTGAATTAACTCTTTCAAATTTTTGAAGCCAATGTTAAAGCAATTTGAGTTTTAAGACAATTTTAAAAAATAATTGTAAACATACATTATTTGTTAATATGTGCAGGACAGAATGATTTATCAGTTGATACAAATTGAAGAGCCCTGTAAAGATTCATTTCCCTTGGGAACTCGGCTAGTTTCACTTTCCAGTTTTAGTTTCTCTTTCCTCAAGTTAAGGGCAGAAAAAAGAATTGAAAGTATCAGGTAGAATCCAAAAGGTTATCTGAGAAGCAGGCTGCTTATTATATACCATTAAAAAAATAAGTTAGCAAAAGCAGACATTTCAGGAACTCAAATACACAGGCAACGTAGTGAAACAGTTTGAGGCAGTGAATCATTTTAATCTCCTCATTTGTGAAGCAATTCAAGATAAGGTTTTGATATCTGTTTGTTGCTTCTTTTGGGGTTTGTTTGTTATTTTTTCTTCCTGTTATATTTATTTGACCAAGACTGAAGGAAAATTAAATCTTTTGATGAGCTGAAAGTATACCCTAATAAAAAAAGAGAATTTTCCCAAAAAAGAAGATAGCAGTCTTGGCTTGTGCCTAATTCCCTGTTTTAAAGGAAACCATGGAAGGAAGAGTTTCCAAAGCAAATTAAAATACATGCAAAATTATTACAAAATCAATTCAAAGGGACATGCTGAATCAGAAACCTCCTGCCTAAGAAATGATGGTATATGCCATCACCATAGTCCCATATGCTTGTCCCACCCCATTTGTGGATCTTGTTCCCCTCTCCTCCCCTGTAGAATGTCTCTGGTTTATAGTTGTTGATGTTCTTTTTTTACTTTATTGCAATTACTCTCTCTATATATATTATCCTGATCCCTTACACTCCTGCTATGAAAAAAATGAAGAATAATGTAAAAAAAAAATTATAAAATAAAATAAAAAAGAAATGGGGGTATGGGTCATTATTATAAGGTGTTACCAAAATTACCCACCAGAGCAATCTTAAAGAAGAGAAGTTTATTGAGGCCAGTTGCTGGGCAGGACTCCAGAGCCAGAGGAGCATAGGCTAGAGAGTATAGAGAGAAAATTTGGTAACAAAGGGTAGCAGGGAGGGAAAGGGTCCAAGCTCAGAGCACCAGGTGTGAAATGTGCAGATACAGAAGTCAAGGCCCAGGCGAACCCCATCCTGCACAAACAGGATGTGGGCAAAGTCCTTTCACTTGTGGCATCTGTTTCTTTGTCATCTGCAGGCAAGGCACCCGCATGACCCCCTTCCTTGCCTGAGTTCGCTAGACAATTGTAGTTTATTGCAACATAAAATCTCATTCCATTGTTTATATAAAAATAATAGCACAAAAAAAGGTAGTACGAAAAGAGGGAAATGACTAAAAGTCCAGAATGATTGAAATAAGATGTAAATGTTTTAAATGGAAATGGCCAGGTAAAAGGAGAGTATATCACAATGATAAAAAGCAAAGCAAAAACAATTAGATTATTTAAAGTTTCTATAAACAAAAAAATCAATTAAGGTATATGACAGGCCAAACTGATTAGATCAAAAATAGAAAATATACGTTTAAAAAGATAAATTGAAAAGAACAAAGGAATTAAAAATATAAAAGGTAAATTAGAATTTCAGAGAGATAACCAGGAAATCAAATATCAGGTTGAAAAAAATATTAAAAGACAGAAAGTTAGACTTCCAGAAAATGGTGGCAGGGTAAAGACGCTGAGATCACTGCGTCCAGGCCTGCATAGGAATTGAGGACTGAAAACAGACTATAGACTTACT
>NW_004567112.1:55012717-55013980 GCF_000260355.1 Condylura cristata
TCAGCTCAGTGCGTGGAGCCCAGGCTGCAGAAAGACTGCAAATCTGATCCTCAATACCTGGGTGAGGGGAAAACCGCTGAAACTGCAGACTGATCCAGAGCACCTGGGCGCCTCTCAAAGACCCTGATCAGCTCCACCAGCTCAGGAACTGGCAAGATAGCGGCAGAGTAAAGACGCTGAGACCACTACATCCAAACTTGCATGGGATTATATAAAAACGGACTATAGACTTTCATGCTACGAGTTTCAACCCAAATGAGAACGCCCTGGACTCACTAGAAGGAAAATAACTGAGGGAGAACTGGCAGTGGGGCAGTTCCCATGAGGGAAGATGCAGAGACAGGATTAGCTGAACCCTGCAACACTGATCGGAACTCCAGAAGCTTCCTACTCACTTGGCTCCTTTAAAAATCTAGGCTCCCTGATGCCAGGAAGCCCTGCAGAGGGAAACTGCCTGAGGCAGCAGCTGCTGCTGCTCCACAGCCTTTTGTCCCAGCCCTGCTACAACCCTGGACACAAACTAAGACAATTCAGCTAGGGAGAGGAAACCAAATCCTGGGAAAAGGCTGCAGCTTAGAACCAGAGACCCGAGGATACCCCCACAGACCTGTTGCTGACCTTTGCCCCAGCAGCCCCGACAAAGCCCTGGATATAAACTCAGACAACACAGCTAGGTGAGTGGATCCCAAGCTGCTGCAGGTGGGGGGGGGGCAATCACAGGCCCAACCCTAGGATAATGCAGCAATTTTAACAATCTTGCATGGGCACATTCAACATAGAGAAGCCCTAGGAAGTGCCTCAAACAGGGAGACTTGCTCAGGGGTCTACCTGCTTACCACATCTACCCAAAAAAACTGGTAAAACCGTGGAGTTAAAGAGATACAGTTGGGCTCTGTGAAAGGACCTCAGGGAGTGGGGAGGCACTGTTCAGGGATGGACTATTTGGACTAAACAAAAAGAGTCCTGAAAGCTCAAAGGGAGGACTGGCAGCCTGCTCAGCTGGGAGGATTTCAGCCCTCTGGCATTCCCCTGCACTCCTGTGGGGAGGGGGAGATCCCACTCACACAACACAGGCCCGAAGACACACAGTACTTAGAGTGTAAACAAAGCCAGTCACCAACTCAACCAAAGGCCCAGCTCCAGGGAGACCTACAACACTTCTAATTCATCATAACCACCACGGGCACACCAAGAATAGAGGAAACCTGGGACATCAGAAGGCTAAAAAGATCAACAGACACCTTACAGAAACACGGCCTCAAC
>NW_004567112.1:55020434-55044240 GCF_000260355.1 Condylura cristata
ATAATGGACCAGGCGAGAAAATAACAAAAATAATGAACAATCATATACCAGAGACATTTTGTAGGGTGGAGTGGGGAATGGGATCAAAAACGGGGTGGGGGGAGGGAAGTGCATGGTATTTTTCTGATGGTACACGGGTGACATGGTGATGGGAACCCCGCGGGGATTACAACTGAGATGGAAAAAAAAATGTACAAAATGATGTAAAAATAAACTGTTATAAAAAAAAAGAGAGAGAGAGAGAGAAGTTAGAAGGCTAACATTTTCAAAATGTAATGTTAGGGTCCGAAATCACCCGGTTGTCCCCGCGACACATGCAGAGTTTATTAAGCCAGCTAGCTGGGATCAAGCGTTCCTGCAGGCATACAGGCCACACAAAGAGAGCAAGACCCCGACCATAGGAATGCTAAAGAATATAGAGGCCCTGTTGGCCGTTACATACGTCATAGCTAATACAAATTCAGAGATTTACAAACTCCAAGGCACCCAAAGAAGCACCCAAGCACAGGTTACCAAGGTACCCAAGGACAGGTTTCTAAGAACTGTCAGTCTAGAGCTGATATCAGGGTCTAGTTCTCAGCCGGTTTCAGGAGCTGGCTCCAGGAATGTTATCTGCCTGCCCTCCTTTTTGGGCCCAGGGTGAGTCAGAGACTCAGACAGAGGGTCTAGTGAGAGAGGCTTAACAGTAAAAGACTGAATGAAAAACAAAACCATTTCAGGAGATTTACTTTTGCAAAGCTACCTAAACTCAAAATACTATTGAAGTCAGTTGACACAGACTTCCCAGCCCCTACAGAGATCCTCACAAACAGAAAGCAGGGCCCAGTGCACCCTAACAAAACTGCCCTATTCCAGGGAACCGAGCCTCAGGCCCAAAGATCAGCCCACCACAATCTCCTTTAGTCTCCTGTTCCCAACAATCACTGTTACAGGACACCCCAGTTTGAACTGGGCTGCCTGTCTGTGGGTCCTCACCCACAAGCTTAAAATTTAGTTGTACTGCAGGCACACACAAATGGGTCAATAATGGGTCTATTTACAAAAGGGGAAAGGAAAAGGAAAACCCAGAGAAAGAGAGAGAGATGCAAGGTAACTAGAATATTTTACCCACTCAGCTAACTTGGAGCTCTGGTGACAAACTAGCTGATAGCACTCAATCACAAGGGCCCAAGAGCTGTGGCTGGAGTGAGAGAGCACCATTGGAAAATGGCTCCCTATTTATCCCCAAAAGGCCCAGAATGCCTGCTTAGCTCCGCCCTTGGGTCCTTGCAGTTCTCTCCCTGGTACTGCTGGGAGTTGTAGTTTCCAATCACTGGAGTACGGTGCAGAGTCCAGAAAGCCGGAGTAGGGGGTGTGGTCCACAGAGTTCCTTTAGGACATTCTTCCCCTTAACAACTCCACTGCTTCTTTGCCAAACAGTGTTACAGAGTACCAAAATATCAAAAGAAAAAAAGGAAAGATTTTTCTCATTTGGGTGGCAAAGATGAGAATCATCTTTGTCATGCTCCATGCTCTCTGGTTGTGCTGCGGGAATCTTTGCTCCATCTAAACTGTTCACCTTTCTGATTTTCCGACAATGGGACCAGGAAGAATGCCTTGGAGAGCAGTCTACAGCAGCTAAAATGCTATTTTACCGGGAAGCTGGTGGAGAGAGAAAATTCCTTGGATTATTTTGAAGACAGAGTGTGCAACCAGATTGAGTTCAAAGTCACAATGTGCAAACTGTTGGCCTACATAAAATCCTGCAGGGGCCAAAATGAGGCAGCCCCAGAATGCCTACGGCAGCACCCAGCCAGCCCATGATGCTCATCAAGCTGAACTCAGAAGTCTGGTCACCTGGGGAAACTATGCCTGGGTCTGCTATCACCTGGCAAGACTCTCAGAAGCTCAGATTTATGCAGACAAGATGAAACAAGTCTGTGAGAGTTTTCAAACCCTAACAATGTTGAGTGTGTCCTGAGATGTACAGTGAGGAAGGGTGGACACATAAGTAAAATGAAAGGGCCATGGTGTGTTTTGAGACAGCTTTGGAAAGGAAGCCAGAAACTTACAATTGCAGCTCCCATCTGGAGGACAGTCGATGACATAAGAATCCCACGGAGCCTCTCTCTGAAGCCCCCGTTTTTGTTTTTGTTTTTTTTTCCGCCTGAAATCAGACAGCCATATGTGAATATCCTGGCTCTGAAACACCAAAGGATGAATAAGAAGGTGAAAGAGAGAGGTTTGTTGAAGAGGCCTTGGAGAAATTTCCATGTGCAACTGTTGTGATTCACCTGGCAGCAAAGTTTTATCAAAACACAGGTGACCTGGACGAAGCGATGAAACTGTAGAAAAGGCGCTAGAGTACATGGCTGCCAATCTCACATTTATTTCCTTGTGGGAACTGCTACTGAGAAAAGTCTTCAACATACAAAATAGGAGCATAGACAGAAGGTACGTAAAAAGGAGAAGTTACAGGAACTAAAGGCGAGCTGTTTGTAATTTTAAAAGCACTAAAGATAGTGGTGCAAACTATTTCTATTCAGCCACTCTCTATATAACAGCAGGTCAGTAGAAAGGAACGATGTAAATTTCAAAAAGAATTAGACATTCCTCCAAGAAACACATACAGATGGACAACATTCCAACGTGAAATAATGTTCGTCATCACTTATCATTTAGGAAATGCAAAACAAAATACAGTGACAGATCACCTCAGACCAGGGAGAATGGCCCAAATCAAAAAGACTAGGAACATTAAGTATTGGTGAGGATGAGGAGAAAAGAAACCCTCCTACATTACTGCTGGGAATGCACAAGGTCCAGCCCCATAGAAAAGAGCTGGAACTTTCTCAAACATAAAATGGATCGACTATATGATCTAGCAACTCCACTTCTACATATATATCCTAAGAATACAAAAACATGAAAGGAAACATACACTCTCATGTTAACTGCAGCACTATTTAAACCAGTCAAGATATGGAAGACACTTAAATACACAAAATGGATGGAAAAGGAAGATGTAGCATATGTACACAGTGGAATACTAATTAACTATAAAAAATAAAAGCCCTCTGGGCCCTCCCTGGTGGCGCAGCGGGTTAAAGCACAGCACTAAGAAGCTTAAGCCACTTCCACATGAGTTCGATCCTGCCTGCCCCGGAGGTGACCACATGGCATGGCAGACCTCTCCTGACCTGCCCCCTGCTCCCCTCAGCAGTGAACTTTGTCGATCTGCCTGTTCTGCTCCCCACTCTGTCCCTGCTGAATCCTCTCACCCTCCGCATCTCTGGCCTGTACCCCAGTTCTGTATGAATAAATAAATAAATCTTTCAAAATAAATAAATAAAAATACAAACCCTGATAAACTCTTGCTTTTGTGATCACATGGGTGCAACTAGGATGATTTTGCTAAGCAAAATAAGTTAGGACAAATACCAGCTTGAGTGTCTTATACATGGAATATGGGGAAAGAAAACAAAGGTTCAGATTACATCACCCCAATAAAGATTCCTGGAAAGCTGACTATGGATCTGAGATGATCATAGCGGTGCAGGGAGGGAGTTCCTGAGGGTAGAGAGAGAACTAACTAAATGGGGAGGGAGTTCATTGGACTATGGGCATTTTGGGGATGGGTGTAAGATGTTAATAACCCAAGAAAGGGGAGCTCCTACATCTGTGAATCATAAGGTACAGATACACGTAGGTATCACACTGATATCAGAAGGAGTACATAAATCAACAGTATGGAATTCAGAGCCCAGAAATAATGAAGAGCTAATTTCAGGCAAAAGGGTATAAGCATATAATGGGTCAAATAAAACTCTTTTCAATCAATGATGCTGGAGAAACCAGACAGCCACGTGCAAAAGAATGAAACCAGACCATTCCCTTACAGTATATAAAAGAATTAATTCAAAACAAATTACAGACTTCAATGTAAGCTCTGAGATGACAAAATAGAAGAAAACAAAGGTAATGTTCTCCTGCCACCAGCATCAGGCATGTCTTAGGGAATCAGAGTCCAAGGGAAGGTAAACAAAAGCAAAAATAAGCAATTAGACTATATAGAATTAAAAGATGCCAATGAAAGAGAAAAGCCAAATAACAGAACCAAATGAAAAGGCAACCTTCTTAATGGGACAATATATCTGAAAATCATATATTCCACAGGGATTAATATTCAAAAGGCTGTGGAATGCATATACCTCAACAAGAAAACAAGCAGCTGACTAACTTGTGGGTAGAAGATCTGAGTAGACAGAGATTGTTTAAGTTTAACAGACTCCTCTTAGCAAAGTGTAAGGCAAAATAACAGTGGGAAATCATGTGAGAATGGCCATTCTCACTTGTGAGAATGGCTACTGTCAGAAGGATAAAAGTGACTAGCTTTGGCCTGGTGTGGAGAGAAGGAAATTCAAACACACTTGGTGGGAGGGGGAATTTGTGTAGCAATTATGGAAAATAGCCTGGAGATTCCTCAGGAGTTGAAGGTACAAATTCACTAGGATCCAGTCATCTCACTGGTGGGCATTTAGGCAAAGAATACAAAGAATACAAAACACTGATTCAGGGATACTAGCATTCCCGGCTCACTGAAGTGCTATTTTTAGCAGCCACAAGAGGGTAAAACAGGTGTCTGCTGAGCAGGCAATCAAAGGAGCATTTACCTGATGCTGGATGCCAGCATCCTCAGGCATCTCATCTCCCTCACCCCATAACTTGCAGAAATAGTTGTCCCTGGGAGTTGGAAGTTTCTTGTTCTCACTCCCTGGGAAGGTGCCTTCCTGAAGCTGCACCAAGGATATGAGCCAGGAGGATGGTTCATATGTTGTTAAGACTATCTGGGCTGCACACGTGACTGAACATAATTAAACTTCTATATAAACGCTGGTTTGGAAGGGCTTGCTGTAGAAAACTACCCATTTGTGGATACCCATTAATGACTCACAAGTATGTCCCCTATTCATTAAAATTGCTTTCTACCGATGAGAATAGCCTGCCTTTTCATATTTTTTAATGGCTTTTTAAAAGATTTATTCAATTACTTATACAGATGAACTGGGTGTAGGCCATAAATGTAGGGGTGAGGAGGGTGAGAGGACTCACCAGAGACACTGTGGGGAGCACACAGGGAGAGCTACTGAAATACACAGTTCAGGGGAGCAGTGGATGGACCAGGAGAAGTCTTCCCCCCACCCCTTGTGGGTCAGCTCCCTGGCTGGGGATCCAACTCAGGGCACAGCTGTGACAAGCACTGAGACTTAAACACTAGACCTTTGGTGTCTCTCTGATCTCTGCATATGAAGACTGATTTCAAGTTGTCTTCAGGATACATGCTGAGTTTTAGCCCCCAAAGTGCCCATTAGCTGAAGATTGGATAAAGAAGTTGTGGTGACATATACAGGAATTCCGTTCAGCTATGAGAAAAGGTGAAGATGAGCTTCTCCCAGAGGATATGATACTCAGTGAAATATGTCAGAAGACGACATGATTTCACTCTTAGGTGTGAGATAGGAAATGCACAAACGAAAAGAAATGCTTTGATTATAAGAGCAACATAGTGGTTCCAATAAAGGATGGGGGGGGGGGAATGGGCAAATTGGCAAAAGGGCCAATCACGATGAAGGGTGGAAACTACACTTTCAGTAGACAACATATGCAGTGTAACTAGATGTTTATTGATAATGTGTACATGTACTTTATAATGTACCAATGTTACTTCAACAAAAATATAATTTTGGTATCAATCCTATCAGCAGGAAAATAAAGTTAATTTGATTAAATTAATGCAGAGACTGTACTGACATGAGAATTCCAAAGTGAGACTACATATCCTGAGCTAAAGAGTGGGGCAGATCCTGAGTTTTTGGGGGGTGGGGGAAGGCAGGGGCTCACGTGATGAGGACACGAGACTTATACACGGTCGCCCAGGTGCTCTGGGATTGGATGTTGGCCCTGGCATCTAGACAGAGCTCTCCAGTGGACAGGTTGTTTCTGGCAGTCATCATATTTCATTGAAGGTAATAGTCTCACTTTGTATTTCTCTTAGTTTTCACCATTAAGTATTATATTGGCCATTTATTTGGGACATATGTCCTTTGTTAATGTGAAGTAGAGTCCTTCTATTCTGTCTTGTTTAGAAATTTTATCAGAAATGGGTGCTGAGTCTGATCAAATGCTTTCTATACAACTATTAATATTAACATATGCTTTTTAACTTTACTTATGTTGAAATGCTATATAAAAATAATATGATTTATATTAATCTTTAAATATATATAAACAATAATAATATAAGAAATAGTATTTTACAATACATAAAATAATTGATTAATCCATTCTTACATCCCTGGGATAAATCCCATTTGATTATAGTGTGTATCCTATAGAGATACCCAGATTTTCTAGTCTTTTTTTTTTTTAATCAGCAGGCCACACAAAATCACCCCAGAGCTGGAGAGACAAGGTGTCATCTAGAGACCCCAAACCATGAGCGTGGGCAATGATTGCCTTCATCCTGGGTGAATCCCCTGGGAAAGGTCTGATGTGTTCTGTGTTTGGGAAGAAAGGTACATGGTGACCATTTAGACTGAATAGGAAACTGTCATAGAACTGGAAAAGATCATGCTTAGTGAAATAAGCCAGAAAGAAAGAGAAAAATATCAGATGGTTTTATTCATAGCAGGAGTGTAAGTAAGGGTTGTAAATATATACACACACACATATATATCGTAATTGTAATAAAGTATAAAAGAACATCAACTAACAACTATAAACCTGAGACATTCTATGAGGGGCGGGGGGGGAGGAGGGAGAAGAGAACAAGATCAAAACTGGGGTGGGAAGAGCACAAGGGATTATGGTGATGGCACATGGGTGAAGTGGTGGTGGGAAGTCCATGCGGATTACAACTGAGATTAGAAAATGTACAAAATGAAGAATAATGTAAGAAATCTATGTATAACAAAAAGAAAAGGAGAGAAATAACCTATGCCAGGGCCCTCCCTGCTGGCAAAACAGGTTAAAGAGCAACACAAGGAAGCTGGCATAGCTGCTTCACTACGAGTTCAATCCCCAGCCAGGAGGTGACCCACAAGGAGCAGCAGACGTCTGTCTCTCCTCCTGCTCCCCTCAGCAGTGTACTTCGTCAATCTGCCTTTTCTGCTCCCCACTCTGTCTCTGGTGAATCCTCTCGCCGCCCCTGCACCTCTGGCCTTTAACCCAGTTCTGTATAATAATAATCTTTAAAAAAAAAAAAGAAAAGAAAAGAAATAACATAGGACCCACCCAAATAATACTCCACTTCCAGAGTTGAAGTTGTCAGTGGAGAGGGGCCTCCAATCATATCTGTATCACGTGAACATGCACCTTCTCCCTAACGCTATGCCTGTGGGGGTCACAGAGTCACAGGACACAGGGAGTCTGTGTCAATGAATCACTGGGCAGAGGGTCAGGAGGAAGGGCCTTATCAGAAACAAACTCTGCTGATCTCCCTTCTCCTACAAAGATATCAGTTCTACTGAGTGAAGTCTCAATCGTGGTGACCTCTTCATCTGCATGGTCTCTGTGAAGGACCTATTTTCCAAAATCAGTCCCTTTGTGTTTAGGGCACCAGCATATGATGGGGTTCAAGGTCACAATTTAGTGCATACAACCATGTTTTTGACTTTCTGATAAATCCCAACCCACCCTGAAGACTAGAATCTTGGTGTAATTAATGTATCCAAGAAAATATAAGGGTAGCTGACATAGAGGAGCTATTCAATATGTGTTTATGTTTTTATTGATTATGCTATAGTGTATAGTTATGTGTTTAAATAAATAGTTAAATGAATCTGGAGGATCTTGTTTCCTGCTTATCACTAGAGAGAGCTGACACCTCCCTCAGGTGCCCACAGACCATTCCAATGCAGCTGAAGTGGCTGATACTGAAAAGAAATAATGTTGAATTAACTTTAAAAAAGGAATAAGAAGAGGGAGTTATTGAATTAACTCTATCCAATTTTAGAAGCCAATTTTAAGTCAATTTTAATTTTAAACCAACTTTGATAGATAATTGTAAACAATCATCTATTTAGCAATATGTGTAGGAGGGAATGATAAATCAGGAAGGAAAACATTAGCCCCAAATTGTAGACCTTGTACAGATCAAGAAAATCCATCAGAATATGTGAAAATTGTTCTACCTGCTATGAATACTATTGACTTAAGCATCAGCTATTCTATATGGCAAAACATTCTCTAGACAAATGAAAAAGGACCAACATTTTTGAGAAATCACGGAAAAGAAATGTAGAATTTTATTTATGGAATTAAAACTATTTTCACTTACTACATTATATCATAAGTAGACAGACGTTAGCATGCATTAGAAAGCCTGAAAGGCTTCCTAACATAGAGATTGCTTGATGCACCCTACAGTTCTGATTCACTCCATCTAGGCTGAATCCTCAGAATTTGCATGGCCCTCAGGTGAGGCTGATGCCCTGGTGCTAGATGACAAGGCCTTACACAACTTGTAGTCCCCTCAGGGGACTTGCTCATTGAGGAAGAGCAAGCACAGACTCTACCGTATTCTTGGCTGACACAGGACAGGCTTAGGCCTGTCCTCTAGGACAAAGACACAAATATTTCAACAACCAGAGTAATAAAATGCTCACAAAGTTTCACGTCTCCCAAAATGGAAACACTGCTAGGGAAGTTTCGGAATCTCTTTCCAATTTCTGTTTTGTAGTCACAGGACACATTGTCACATTAACCCAACTGCGAGGACAGTGCAGGCCTTGCTACTGTGGCAGTCACCCCATGGGCACTGGCCTTACATATTTCTGAAGAGTAAATCAGTACCTCTACGCACAACAGACAATGACCATGAGCTTGCTTTGTGCTTCCTCCCAACAACTACTTTTGCCAATAGCACGTAAGCAATCCATTCAATTCCTGGTTTCGGCAACGCAAATTGCAAAAAACAAAACCAAACCCTTAGTGTTCTTAGTTTCCTATTTCAGCATTCTTCTATTGCTTTTAACATGTTATTTTTATAAATTCTTAGTAGAACTATGATTAGAACTGGAACATTCACTCTGAATAGGACCTAAAGCTAAGAGTTTTCAGCTGGGATAATCTTAGCTAATAAACAGGTAGAGGTTGTCAAGAAGCATAGCTTCACGTACACTGTGTACTAGGCAGAAAAATCCACCATTACGCTGTCTGCAAGGCTGAATAACCTGCCTTAGCAATCCCAGGTGTCTGAAGAATAGTTGCATCTTTGCTCTGTGTAAATCCCTGACCATAAAGTCACCCAGTGCTATGACATTTTGGTTCCCCTTGGATCTGTACATATTATAACCCTCTTCAGATAAAATATAAGGCAAAGAAAGCATATTTCTTCCATCATTAACAGACTATGGCTGCAAATTGTGGTGTGTGGGTGCTGACTACCATTGTGTCACACACAGAATTTAAATACTGTGGTGTTCAGAGAGCCAAGAATGTGCAGAGATGTTAGGAACTATTTGATCAATCCTAGAACATCAGAGGAACCAAAGTCCTAGAAAAAGAAACAATCAAGTTTCCCTTATGTGTTTGTAACAGAGTTCTCTCTGTCTGCGTTCTCTCTGTCTGCGTCTGTCTTCTGTTGTCATGCCTGCAGAGTGTTAAGAGTTTAAATCACACATTAGAATTTGTTTCAGGTTTAACCATTTCTGTTTCTATAAATTGATTACTTGTCTAAATGAACAACAAGTAGTTGGAAAACTTCCAGTATCTGCACTCCTCAGCAAAAAGGAAGGCTGCTCTTTGCCACTGGAACTTACCATGGCATTTATAATATTGGTTTCCCTTATACTATAGCAAACGAAATGGATGGGCATGAGCGTGGTATCCACATCATATAATGTGTCCAAGCTTCAGACAACTTGTTATATCTAGGCCGATGGGTAGACTTACCAATGCTCTGGTACAGACTGAGAGACTTTTTTATTCTGGTGTCAATGTTTTATTATATTCTAAGTGTGTAAGACATGGCATTGTTTAAACTAGGGCTTATTTTTCCAAATATGGATGACTGATATCTTAGTTGATGATAACACCCTTAAAAACATTTAGGTTTCCCAATGTAAAATTTAAAGGATTGGGGAAGTAAGTTAGTTTATTGAAGACTCTCTTAGAAGAACAAAACTTGGGCCTCCCAGATGGTGCAATAAGGTAGGACACAGCACTGCAAGCTAGCCCAGCTGCATCAGTGTGAGTTCGATCCCTAGCCCCGGAGGTGATCCACATGGTGCAGAGACCTCTGCTGACCCATCCGCTGCTCCCCTCAGCAGTGTTCTTCTGCCTGTTCTGCTCCCCACTCTGTCTCTGGTGAAGCCTCTCGCCGCACCTGCACCTCTGGCCTGTACCTAAGTTCTATATGCATAAATAAGTAAATCTTTTAAAAAGAAGAAGAAAAAGAAGAACAAACTTCTCTCCCCTGACACTATTATCTGATTTTTCAGAGGCCCTTGATTGATGGTGAAGTCTGAGCTAGAATTTATGAGAAGTTGGTTGCTATGTAGTTGGCATTTATAAAATCTGAGGTATCATAAATCAAGTTATTTACTTAACTATAAGACAAGTTTCCCTTCTGAGTTCTTTGCATAATGATTTTAGTTATTGGTGACAGTAAAAACCAAGTTATTATGTGCCAGGCATTTTCCTAACATTTTCCTATGTTAACCTATTTAATCCTCAGGATACCACCACAGGTTGGTAACAGGGAAATTCACAGAAGAGAAACTAATTCCCGATTCACAGAAGAGAAATTAAAGCACAGAGACATGAAGCCATTTACCCACAGTCACAGCTATATAAATAGACCCCGGTTTCAAATTCGGACAAACTGAGACATACAGAGCCCATGGTACTAAGATACATCCATTTAGTCAGTAGCTACGTGGAAGTTTCCTGAAGATAAGAGATGGAGAGCCAGGCAAAGTTTCTGACAGGCAAGAATTTTTTGTGCTCCAGGCAAGGTTCACCGACCCCCTCATGGGGTGGGGGGGAGAAGTTGCGCCCACTGGGGGACACTGGTAAGCTTTTCTAGGCCATGGAAGTTGCTTTGCTGTTTCTTTTTTTGAGATGATTAATCAGCAACACTTATAAGTAGGGCATCCAGGCTGAGTTGATTCCCGGAAAGCAGGCAGTTCCCAGAACTTAGGGAGGCTCCACAATGAAAACAGTAACAGTCCCAAACTCGAAGTCCCCACCCTAGACTTGCCCTGGCTGCTTCCACCTTACACTACCTTAACAAAATAATCTCTATTGAAAAAATTTTAAAATTCAATGTAATATTTGGTAAATTGCATTACAAGCCAACATCTCTACTGGTAATGTTCCATTGTACCTAGTGGTGCAAAGAGTTACAGCACAGCGCTATGAAGCTCTCAGAAGCCACCAGAGGATGAGTTCTACCCCCAGCCAGGGAACTGACCCAGATGCCATTATAGACCTCTCCTCACCCTCTTGATGCTCCCCTCAGCAGTGTGCTTCATTGATCTGCCTGTTCTGCTCCCCACTCTGTCTATGGTGAACCCTCTCACCACACCTCTGGCCTGCTGTGTCTTGTCCATAAACCCTGTCTACAACAAATGCCTTGAGGGGAAAAGGTGAAGTACAGCATATGACCCGCTCCACAGTAACATGAGAAATTAGAGACAATAAATTATATAGAAATTATAAAGCCAATCATTTAAATGTACACGTTTGTGTATCTGTTACTCTCTATGAAATCTCACTCTCCAGTTAAGACAAACAGCATCATATTTACTTGCAGTGGCTTGTAATTCTCCACAAGTCGCACATCTCCAAGGACAGGACAACATATCTCCCGTACTGACCAGGTGAATAACAAACTAGGGTAATTTCCATAACTTAAATAATTTATGTGCACCGAATTATCACAGATGACTTAACTTTCTTTGTTAAATCTTGTAGAAAACAGACTATAATTCAGTTTCATTTCTCCTCCCCTATCCTGTAAGCAACCACCCACCACCCATGGGCAGGAAGGATAGAGTCATCTATTGCACAACTCACAAACCATCTCTATAAAGCTGCTTCAACAGGAACTTAAGGCACAATAGGGCGATTCGAAGACCCACCTGCTTGGACACAGCTATCAAAACAGCCCAGAACCAGACTGCCATCATGAGGTGGGTGAGACAGAAATGCTTATTACCCGTGATTATGAATATATCTGACAAGCTGAGATTCTGGGGTACAGGCAAGTCCTGTGGCTGCCTTTCAGTATAAAGTAAATCTCCTCAATGAGTCCACCTGATTTGTGGACTCAGGTAGCAGAGATAGGGTCAAATTTAAAGAGGTTTGGTAGGTGTGGCACAAAGTGGATGGTTCTTGTTACACCCAAGGAAATTTTCCTTCATGGGCTTTGTAGCAGTTGTTCTCTAAGTGTAAGTAGGGAAGTCAGGCTTTTGCTCATAATTATCACAGCACTGATTTGTTTTCAATATATATTAGTAAAGAGGGAATTGGGAATGCAAACCATACCTACAGTGAGTGTAATTTAGCCTTGAAATATCTAATCACTTCGAGGGCGGAGTCAGAAGAAACAATTATTATACATGGGCATCTTTCCATTTTAAAACAAAGCTTAGATGTGCTTGCTGCCATGAGAGGAAGTAAGCATCTGGAAATACTGACCTTCAGTCAGGATTAGATCTATTTTCAAATACTAGTGGGAACTCTAGTTTCTGAAGGTGGGATTGTTTGCCTGCAGATGGTCGGGTGTATTTTTGGGAATGACTAGGAAGGCACCTGTGAAACTTTAGGGGTGATACAGGTGGTTGATAAGGTGGCCCTGTCTGTGATACTTAATTATTATCCATGTGTCAAAACTCAGTAATCTTTACCCTAAAACTGGGTTCATTGTATTGCGTGTGAGGGACAATTTGTAAACTTCATTTTAAAATCATACAGACTGGCTAGTTCTTCCATCAGTGTGTCAAGAAAGGAAAAGTTTTCCTCTTAGATATGATTTCCACTCTCATACTCCAGTGGTTAGACAAGCTCATACCTGAGGGGAATTCAGTCTTCGCTTTGTGACCTAACATGTGAACCTGCCTGGAGAGTATCCCATGTGTCTTCAAGAAGAATGTGTACCGTGCTGCTGTTAGATGGAGCATCTGAAAATGTCGCTTGAGTCCATCTGTTCTGGTGCACTCTTAAGTCCAGTGGTTCCTACTGGGCTTTCTGGAGGGGTGATCTATACATTGCTGAATTTATAGAAGCGAAGTCTCCTAAAATACTTTATTAATATCTAGTTCTTGCTTCAAGTCACTGAACATTAGCTTTGTACGTTTAAGAGCTCCTATCTGGAGAGCACATTAATACACAAAATACAAAACAAGTGTGTTGTGTAGCCATTGAATGCTAGTGATAATTTCCCTTAAAGTTTTATGTTTTGATTATCGCAGTAAACTTACAAATGATTAATACACCAGGTGAAAGCATTTTCAGGCAAATCTCCTGCATGTAGCTGTTTCTTGTTGCCCCATGTCAGGACTCAATTCCAAATGACAAACAAGTGTGGGCTTTCCCGTTTCTATGGCTCCTTCTAACCAGGCTCTGACTTCTGGGGGCAGAGAGAATATGATTAACTTGATCTTAGTTAATATCCCTGAAAAGAGTGTGCCATAAAGAAATGGTCTTCCAAAGGGCTGTCAGTTGCCTCCATGAACCTTACCTGCATGACTGAGAACTGACAACTGACTCAGTGATTGTGCAGGAGAAGAAAGACCACATCTCTGTGTCAGCCTCTGTCCTCCAGTCCACCCCACCTCACCTCCTGCATTTCCATGCACACAGCACATCCTGCTGCTCTGTGTATTCTGAAACAACCAATTAGAAAGATGAATTAAGGAATCAAAGAAAAGAAAAGGACCTCATTTCTTTTTTTTTTAAGATTTATTTATTTGTGCATACAGAATTGGGGTACAAACCAGAGGTGCAGGGATGGTGAGAGGATTCACCAGAGACAGAGGGGAGAAAACAGGCAGATCGATAAAGTACATTACTGAGGGGAACAGTGGGTGGGCCAGGAGAGGTCTGCCACGCCATGTTGTCACCTCCAGGGCAGGCGGGGATGGAACTCATGCAGAAGGGGCTTTAGCTTCTTAGTGCTGCGCTTTCACCTGCTGTGCCCCCAGGGGGGGCTGGGGGGAGGATTCTTAAAGGCTGATGCAGGGTCTGGGGAGGTCAAGGGGAAAAGGACCTCATTTCTATCCAGTTAAACTTAAACGTGTAGAGTAGTCAGGGCTGTCCAAAGGAAATATAAAGACAACCTAGGACCCCAGAAAGGCAAGATTTGGGGCCAGTCTGAGTCTGAAGATTCGAGAACCAAAAGGTTGAAACCAGATCTCAGGAGGAACAGACCCATGGCCCAGCTCCAGCAGTCAGGCAGAGAAGCAAACTCACGCTTCCTCTGCCCTCTGTTCTACTCAGGCCTTCAACAGGCAGGGGCAGGGGGTGGGGGGAGGGGGTTGGAGTGGAATAAGCCCATCCACCTCAGTGAAAGGGGGCTGCTTATTCAGTCTTTGGAATCCCAGCTAATCCCATCTGCCTACACTCCAACACTAAGCCCAGCCCAGAACAAATGTTTAGCTAGATATTAGATATTCCAAGGCCAAGTCAGTTTGACATTCACAATTAACCTGTAATTGCAACTTGCTGCAATGCTAGCCAAATGCACATCACAGTAACCAAGTTTTTTTCTCCACAGTGAGTCCAACAACAGTTCTCTGGAGAAAGATCTCTCACAGCTGAAATGCCATTTCACTTGGAATTTACTACTCGATGAAAACAGAATCTCAGATGACCTAGAAAATGCAGTGCATGAACAGATTAAAAATTTAAAGACTGAGTTCAAAGCCACAATGTGCAACCTGTTGGCCTACATAAAATCCTGCAGGGGCCAAAATGAGGGAGCCCTGGAATGCCTACAGCAAGCTGAAGCATTTACCCAGGAAGCCCATGATGCTCATCAAGCAGAACTCAGAAGTCTGGTCACCTTGGGAAACTACGCCTGGGTCTACTATCACATGGGAAGACTCTCAGAAGCTCAGACATATGTAGACAAGGTGAAACAAGTCTGTGAAAAGTTTTCAAGCCCTGACAGTATTGAGTGTCCTGAGCTGTATAACGAGGAAGGTTGGGCACTGTTAAAGTGTGGAGAACAAAATGAAAGGGCCATGGTGTGTTTTCAGAAGGCTCTGGAAAGGAAACCAGACAACCCAGAATTCACCACTGGACTTGCCATTGCCGTATACCGTCTGGACGAGAGTCTGCCACGTGAGAATCTCATTGATCTTCTGAAGAAAGCCATTCAGCTGGATTCTAAAAACCAGTATGTTAAAGTCCTCCTGGCTCTGAAACTCCAAAGGATGAATAAAGGAGATGAAGGAGAGAGGTTGGTGGAAGAGGCCTTGGAGAAAGCCCCACATGCAACTGATGTGATTGTCCCAGCAGCAAAGTTTTATCGAAGCAAAGGTGACCTGGACAAAGCCATTTCACTGTTGAAACAGGCTTCAACATCCATGCCTGAAAATTTCCTTCTGTACTTTTATATTGGTAGCTGCTATAGACAAAAAATTCTCAAAATAACACAAGAAAATAAGAATATGTCTCCAAATGAAAAACAGAAGTTAGTGGAACTAATAGAAGAAGGTTTGTATCATTTAAAGAGATGTGATAAGCTCAAACAAAACTACTCCAATACCCGCACCTTTACTGAGTCGCTCGAAAATATAAGAAGGGAACTTGAAAAATCATAGTGTTACATCCAAGAAAAGCTTTCACAGATGGAATTAATAAAAGTGAGCTGTGCAACATAAAGGCGTGCCATGGCTTTTCTGACATGATGCCAGATCCTAAGTGTTTCACCCTCACCTGTTGGTAAATAGTGTTGAGCCGCCTCCAACTAAACCTGACTGGCCATCACCAGAGACCACAAAACAGGGTTTCTTCTATATTCAGCTTGTCCCTGCACCCACCTGTCCTCACCCTCATGCACACACATATGCCCAAACTGACTTGAGGGGCTGCTGCCCTACACCCTCTATAGATAATGGAAAGCATAGTCTCATTTTTGAGAAACAAACAAATCTCTAACGAAGCTCACAAAGAAACAAAGACATAAAGTAAAAATAGAGTCACAAATGAAAGAGAGGTTACAATAAACATCTCAGAAATTCAGAGCATCAAAGGAGATTATGAGGCTCTGGATTTCTGAGATGTTTATTGTAAACTCACTTTACATTTGTAAAGTAGTCATTTGGAAGGCAGCAATGTTCCTTATTATGCTAGTAATTTGGATAGCCTACAAGAGATGGGTGAATTCTTAGAAATAATAGAGAACCATCGGAGACTGAATCATGAAGAAATAGAAAGCCCAAACAGACCAATTACAAAAAAGATAATTGAAAAATAATCATAAGTGTCTGAAAATACAAAAGATCATAGCAGATGATTTCACTTATGAGCCCTACAAAACTTTGAAGTTGAGGTGATACACACCTTTCTCAAAATCTCCCAAAATTTTGAGAAGTAAAGGAATATTTCCAAACATTTTTTATGGTTAACATCTGAAAATTAATCAAAGGAATTCACCACATCTATAAAATGTAAAAGAAAAATCACATGATCATACCAATGTCAAGAAAGCAGATGGTGGGATTCAACATTATCAGCATATAATAGATATAACATGCCTGAACATAACAAAGTTTTGCTATTCATCAATAGTAAACACAAAGCAAACAACTTTTTCAATGGTAAAATACTAAAAACATTTCCATTAAGTTTTGGTACCAGATAAAGCACAAGGAAAAGAATGTACACTTTGTCCACTGTACTCACCATAGTATTCAAAGTCCTGGCTAGAGAAATTAGGTACGAAAGGATATAAAAGCAACCCAAAGATGGGAGAAGTAAATCACTCATTATATGTACTGATAATAAATATAGAAGATGCTTAAGAATCCACTGAAAAATGCTTTGAAATCAGTCACTTTGCAATCAATGTGCAAAAATTACTTGCTTGTCTATATGCAAACAATTATCTAGAGTATGAAAACAAAAAACAATGCCATTTACAAGGGCATCAGAAAGGACTAAATGCCTAGAAGTAAACTTAACACAGCTATTGAAGGTCCAATACAAACTATTGATATAAGAAATGGTTAAAAGAAGCAGAAGTCACAAGGAAATGGAAAAATATTCCCTGTTCATGGAATGGGAGAATTAGTATTGTCCAAAATGTTACAAAATCTTCCCCAAAGCAATATGCAGTTTCAATGCATTCTTTATCAAAGTTTCAATAGCATTCCTCAAAGACATAGAAACAACATTACTGAAAGTCAAATGGAACCAAAAAAGACACAAAAAGCGGCAAAAAGGAAACATGGTGAGATCATCACCCTTCAAGACAGGATGGTACTGCAACAAGCACACGGTTGCACAGGCCAGTGGAGTAAGTCTGAGAGCCCAGAAATACACTTACACATGTAATGACAGTTAACCTATTGCAAAAGAGCAAGAGGACACATCAGAGAAAGGAAGTCTTCTCAACAAATGGTGGGGTGGGGGAACTGATCGTCACAAGCAAAAGAATGGAACAAGACCACTCTCTCACACCATTACTCACATATGCAACCTTCCTATTGTCCTGTCTTTGGGAAGGGAAAGTAAACAACTAGACCATATAGAATTAAAAAGCTTCCAATGAAAGAGCAAATCCAAATAACATTGATCAAATGAAAAGGCAACCTACTGCATGGGAGGATATACTTGCAAATCACACGTTCCACAGGCCACAGGCGTTAATATTCAAAATCCTTTAGAATGCATGCACTAGCAAGAAAACAAGCAGCTGGCTAACTTCCGGGTAGAGGGTCTGAGTAGAGATTGCTGCAACAGACACAGGAAAGGATGTTTAAGTTTAACAGACTCCTCTTAGCAAAGTGTAAGGCAAAATAACAGTGGGAAATCATGTGACACTTGTGAGAATGGCTACTATCAGAAGCATTAAAAAGCAACTAACTTTGGCTCAGTGTACAAAGAAGGAAACTCTCAAACACACTTGGTGGAAGAGGGAATTTGTGTAGCAATTATGGAAAATAGCCTGGAGAGTCCTCAAAAGTTGAAGGTACAAATTCCCTAGGATCCAGTCATCTCGCTGGGCATTTAGACAAGGAATTCAGAACACTGATTCAGAGATAGCACTCCCAGGCCTGCTGCAGTGTATTTTCAGCAATCAATCAAAGCTACTGAGCAGGCAATCAGAGTATGTATCCCAGCAACCTCAGGCATCTCACCCCCTCCCCTGTTAACCTGCAGAAATCCTTGTCCCTGGGATATTGGAGGTTTCTTGTTGCCACTTACGAAGAAGTACAATAATGTAATTGAATTGACCTTTTTCTTCTGTTTACTTGATTGATGCCAGAATTATTTTTATTGTAGTAACAATGGTTTATAAAAGTATATGATTCAGGTATACACATATATTCCTGACCAGGAATACAGCCCAGGAGGATGGTTCATATGTTATTGAAACTATCTGGGTTGCATATGTGACTGAACAGAACTAAAGCCTCTATAAAAACATTGTTTTGCTAGTGTTTGCTGCTGAAAACTACCCATCTGTGGACACCAAACAATGCCTCGTGAGTACCTCCCCTTGTTCATTAAAAGTGCTATCTGCCAATCAGAGTAGCCTGTTTTTTCATTTTCTCTTAATTTTTAATGGCTTTTTTTTAAGGACATTCATTTAGATAGAAGAACTGAGTAAAGTTCAGGTGTTGGGGTGAGAGGGCATGAGAGAATTTACCAGAGACAGAGTGGGGAACTGAGCAGATAGATTGACTGAAATGCACTGCTGAGGGGAACAAGGAGCCAGACAGGAGAGGTCACTGCGCCGTGTGGGTCAGCTCCCTGCCTGGAGATCCAACTCAGGCCACAGCTGAGATAGCGCTGAAACTTAACCCCCAGACCACCACAGAGGTCCCCTGCATCTCACTTTGGTATCTCTCTTATCTCTGCATATGAAAACTGATTTCAGGTTATACTCAGGATACATCTTGGGTTGTACTCCCAAGTTCCTATTGGCTTAAGATTGGATAAAGAAGTTGTAGCATATATAGGAATATTACATAACCATTAAAAAAGATGAAGTTCTGCCATTTGCAAGCCAGAGGATATGATACTCAGTGAAGTAAGTCAGAAGACCATAAAGACTCTATGATTTCACTCCAATGTGTAAGATAGGAAATGTGCAAGCAAAAAGCAACACGGTTTTTCAGAGCAAAATAGTGTTTCAATAATGGGGAAGATGGACAAAGTGGGCAAAGGGCCAAGTGTTATGAAGGATGAAAAACAGACTTTTAGCAGACAACATAGCAGTGTATCTACGTATTTATTTATAATGTGTACACCTGAGTCATATACTTTTATAAACCATTGTTACTTCAATAAAAAATAATTTCGGCATTCAATCAAATAAACAGGAGAAAGAAAAAGGTCAATTTGATTACATGATTGCAGAGACTGTACTGACATGAGTACAGTGAGGCTACGTATCCTGAGCTAAAGTATGGGGCAGATCCTGAGTTTTCGGGGGGTGGGTGGAGGGCAGGGGCTCACGTGATGAGGACAGGAGACTTATACACAGTCGCCCAGGTGCTCTGGGATTGGATATTGGCCCTGGCATCTAGACAGAGCTCTCCAGTGGACAGGTTGTTTCTGGCAGTCATTATATTTCATTGAAGGTAATAGTCTCACTTTGTATTTCTTTTAGTTTTCACCATTAAGTATTATACTGGCCATTTATTTATGACATATATTCCCTTTGTTGAGTCCTTCTATTCTATCTTGTTTAAAGATTTTATCAGAAACAGGTGCTGAGTTTTATCAAATGCTTTCTGTGCAAATGCTGATATTTAACATGCATTTTAACTTTACTTATGCTGTATCAAAATAATAAGATTTATAGTCATTGTTTAATAGATAAACAACAATAATATCAGAAATAGTATTTTATAATACATAAAAAATTTGTATATTAACCCATCCTTGCATCCCTAGGGTAAATCTCTATTTATTATGGTGTGTAATCCATATGCAGTTAGCCAATTTTGTCTTGTCTTTTAGTTTAGTTTTTTTTTTTTTTTAAATCAGCAAACTACAGAAATGACACTCAGATTGCTGAAGAGACATGTTGTCATCTAGAGAGCCTGAACCATGAGCTTGGGCAATGATTGCCTTCATCCTGGGTTGAATCCCCTGGGAAAGGTCTGATGTGTTCTGTGTTTGGGAAGAAAGGTACATGGTGACCATTTAGACTGAATAGGAAACTGTCATAGAATAGCCTAGTAATAGCTCCATTTCCAGAGTTGAAGTTGTCCCTGGAGAGGGGCCTCTAATCTGTATCTGCATCACACAGACATGCACCTTTTCCCTTGACAGTTAGCCTGTGGGGGTCACAGAGTCACAGGATACATGGAGCCTGTGTCCATGAATCACTGGGCAGAGGGTCATAGCCAGCTGTCTAGGAGCACCAGCTTAGACACTTACATGGGCAAGAAATAAATTATTTCATCGTGTGGTTTATATTTTTTGAGTTTCTTCACTACAGCAGCTAATGTGAACTAATTCCTTTCTTAGAGACATATTTCCAAATATCTGTTTTTCCCAAACCTGAAATATTTGGGTCTGATTTACACTCTTCTGCCACTTACCAGCACATGCACCCCTTTGTACAGAATACCTAGTTCCACTTTCTCTCAGTAACTTCCCAGTTCTGTCCTTCACCAGACCGTTGATTCCTTTTACCTGATTTACTCATCCCTCCCTTCTCCCTTCCATGCTAGTAACCAGTAATTTGACCTTATGATTTAAAACTTGACGTGTTATATTCATCCATTTTTGAGGTTTCTAGATGCCACATATAAGTGATAATTACAGTACTAATCTTTCTGCCTCTCATGTTTCTCACCAAGAAACCCTCTAATTCATCTATATATTGCTGTAAATGAAAGATTTCACTGTTATTTAGATCAGTATTACTTCATTGTGTATGTATGTGCTGTATCTTCCTTATCAACTTTTTCAAACCTGTCACAGTCAGAAACAAAAGCAAGGACTTGAGACTGAGCAATATAGAAAACAGACAGCTGACCCCAGCTCTGGAAAGTTCTCCCAGCTGCAGGTCATGTTGGTTTGGGGACAGGCAGAGTTACAGGGATTAACACACATCAAGCATGGTGCTGTGTGAGGGTTTTTTCATGGGGAGAACTCCTTGCTGTCAGCTCATCGGGACTTTAGGACACTTCAACAAGAGAAAGTTCTAGTTTATAATATGGGCTTGCTCAAGTTCATTTCCCTCGAGAACTCTGCTAGTTTCACTTTCCAGTCTTAGCTTCTCTTTCCAGTCTTAGCTTCTCTTTCTTCAAGTCAAGTGCAGAAAAAACAGTATCACTCAGAATACAAAATGTTTAGAATAGTTTCTGAGCACGATGATTAATTTATACCATTAAAAAAATTTAAGTTAGAAAACTCAAGATTTTAGTAACTCGAATACACAGGCAATATAGTGAAACATTTGAGGCAGTGAATGATTTTTTTTTTAAGTTTTATTTATTTAGGCCTAAGAACTAGAATGCAAGCCAGAGGGGCAAGAGTGGTGAGAGGATTCACCAGAGGCAGAGTGAGAATCAGAACAGGTAGACTGGTGAAGTAGGTAGACTGCTGAGGGGAGCAGCCGGTGGGTCAGTAGAGGTCTGCCACACCATGTGGATGGATAGAACTCGGCACTGAAACAGTTGTGGCTTGTTTGCAGTGCTGGGCTTTAACCCCTTATACCACCAGGGAGGGCCCGAGGCAGTCCACTGAACAACAGTCTCTCCTCATGTACTCACCAAGTGAATAACAAAATAGGGGAATTTCCATCATTTAAATAAGAATGAATTATCATAGTTGACTTGATCTTCTTTGTTAAATCTTGTAGAAAACAGACTGGAATTCAGTTTCATTTCTCCTCCTCTATCCTGTAAGCAACCACCCACCACCCACAGGCAGGGGGATAGAGTCATCTATTGCAGAACCCACAAACCTTCTCTACAAAGCTGCTTCAACAGGAACTTAAGGCACAGTAGGACGATCAGAAAATCCACCTGCTTGGACACAGCTATCAAAACAGCCCGGAACCAGACTGCCATCATGAGGTGGCTGAGAGAAATGCTTACTACCAGTGACTATGAATGTATGTGACAAGCTGAGCTTCTGGGATGCAGGCAAGATCCTGCAGTTGCCTTTCAGTATAAACTAAATTTCCTCAATGAAGGGAATTTTCTATTGTACTATTTCACTATAAACAGGATCCCTAAGCTTCCTGATTTGTGCACTCAGGGAGCTGGAAACAGGATCAGATTTAAAGAGGTTTGGTAGGCGTGGCACAAAGTGGATGGTTCATGTTACACATGAATTCCCCTTCATGGGCTTTGTAACAGTTGTTCTCTAAGTGTAAGTAGTGAAGCCAGGCTTTTGCTTATAATTATCACAGCATAGATTTGTTTTCATTATATATTAGTAAAGAGGGAATTGGGAATGCAAACCATACCTACAGTGAGTATGATTTAGCCTGTGAAATATCTATCTATCTATACATATACATATACATATATATATATATATATATATATATATATATATATATCTCCTGTGAAATATTTAATCATTTCCAAGTGGGGAGTCGGAAGAAACAATTATTATATATGGGTATCTTTCCATGTTAAAGCAAAGCTTAGATGTGCTTGCTGCCATGAGAGAAAGTGAGCAGCTGCAAACATTGACCTTCAATCATGAGGACCAGGTCTATTTTCAAGTACTAGTGGGATCTCTAGTTTCTGAAGGTGGAATTGTTTGCCTGTGGATGTCGGGTGTATATTTGGAAATGACTAGAAAGGTATGTGGGTAACTTTAGGGCTGGTGATACTGAACTACTATCCATGTGTCAAAACTCAGTAATTTGTACCCTTAAACTGGGTGCTTTTTATTGCATATAAAGGACAATTTGTGAACTGTATTTTAACAATCATACAGACCAGCTAGAGTTCTTCCATCAGCATGTCAGGAAAAGATAGTTTCTTCTTAGAATTAATTTCCACTCTCACATTCCAGTGGCTAGACAAGATCACATAGGATGATACTTCAGTCTTCATTTTGTGACCTAACATATTCTCCTGGAGAGTATCACAAGTGTCTTCAAGAAGAATGTGTACAATGCTGCTGTTAGAGCATCTGAAAATGTTGCTTGAGTCCATCTGCTCTATTGTACTCTTAAGTGCAGTAGTTCCTACTGGGCTTTCTGGCTGGATGACCTATACATTATGGAATTTATAGAAATGAAATTTCCTAATAATACTTTATTACTATCTAGTTCTTCAGGTAACTGAACATTGGCTTTATATAATTCAGTATTCCTGTCTTAGGAGCATAGTAATACACAAAGCAAAATAAGAAGTAAATGTGCTGTGTAGCCATCAAATGCTAGTGATCATTTTCTCTTAAAGTTTTGTGTTTTGACTATTGAACTACACTTGAAAATGATTAATACACCAGGTGAAAGCATTTTCATGCTAATTTCTGGCTATGTTTCTTGTTGCCCCATATCAGGACTAAATTCCAAATGACAAACAAGTGTGGGCTTTCCCGTTTCTATGGCTCCTTCTAACCAGGCTCTGACTTCTGGGGGCAGAGAGAATATGATTAACTT
>NW_004567112.1:55048316-55078756 GCF_000260355.1 Condylura cristata
ACAAGAGTTCTCTGGAGAAAGATCTCTCACAACTGAAATGCCATTTCACTTGGAACTTACTCAATGAAAACAGAATCGAAGATGATCTGGAAAGTGCGGTGCATGACCAGATTAAAAATTTAAAGACTAAGTAGAAGGCCACAATATGCAACCTGTTGGCCTACATAAAATCCTGCAGGGGCCAAAATGAGGCAACCCTGGAATGCCTACAGCAAGCTGAAGCGTTCACCCAGGAAGCCCACGATGCTCATCAAGCAGAACTCAGAAGTCTGGTCACCTGGGGAAACTATGCCTGGGTCCACTATTACATGGGAAGACTCTCAGAAGCTCAAACATATGTAGACAAGGTGAAACAAGTCTGCGAGAAGTTTTCAAGCCCTGACAGTATTGAGTGTCCTGAGCTGTATAACGAGGAAGGTTGGGCACTGTTAAAGTGTGGAGAACAAAATGAAAGGGCCATGCATGGTGTGTTTTCAGAAGGCTCTGGAAAGGAAACCAGACAACCCAGAATTCACCACTGGACTTGTCATTGCCGTTTACTGTCTGGATGAGAGGCTGCCGCGTAAGAATCTCATTGATCTTCTGAAGAAAGCCATTCAGCTGGATCCTGAAAACCAGTATGTTAAAGTCCTCCTGGCTCTGAAACTCCAAAGGATGAATAAAGGAGATGAAGGAGAGAGGTTGGTGGAAGAGGCCTTGGAGAAAGCCCCACATGCAACTGATGTGATTGTCCCAGTAGCAAAGTTTTATCGAAGCAAAGATGACCTGGACAAAGCTATTAAATTGTTGAAAAAGGCTTGATCCATGCCCAACAACTTCCTCTATACTATCAAATTGGTACTTGCAGTAGACAAAAAGTTCTCAAAGTTTTACAAGGAAATAACAACATGTCTCCAGAAGAACAGTAGAAGTTTCTGGAACTAATATAAGGTTTGATCACTTAAAGAGATACAATGAGTTCAATAGAAATGACTCCATTCCCCTCACCATATTGAGGAGCTTGAAAAATATAAGAAGGGCTCTTGAAAAATCATAGTGTTCCTTTCAAGAACAGCTGTCATAGATGTAATTAATAAAAGTGAATTATGCAACATAAAAGAGTGCTGGAGCTTTCTGACATTATACTGGATCCTAAGTCTTTTACCCTCACCTGTTGGTAAACAGTGTTGCAGTGGTTGAGCTGGCTTCAACTAAACCTGATGACTGGCCATAACCAGAGGCCACAACAAACATGGTTACTTCTATATTCAGCTTGTCCCTGCACCCACTTGTCCTCACCCTCATGCACACATTCCTGCCCAAACTGACATAAAGTTCTGCTGCCCTCCTCCCTCTCTGTCTGTTAAGATCCTATACATACATTTATGTCACTTTCCTCTTCTAAATTGCATGTTGAGAGATTAGGACATACCACAATTTCTATCCCATGCAGCAAGCAATCTGGAGAGTTCCCTCAATACAGGAAAGAAAAAAAGACATGTCCTGCGGGCTCTGCCTTGTCAATTCCCTCTTGTTCTTCAGGTAAAAGAAGACGTTAACTGAGATGTAAAGAGTAACTAATTCCATTTGATTGACAGGAACAATGCTTCCCCCAGTGGAAGGTTACACTCACTTTGACTAACTTCCTTATGGTTATATCTGGTCCTGGGGAAGAAATGCAGAAGTGTTCTCAGTGGAAGGTAAGATGGGTAAGTCTCTGACCTTGAATGTGGGCTACTCATACCTGTGTGGTACATGTGTACATAGTCTTGCTCTTCTATTTTATCACCAAATTCTTCCTTGGAACAAATGCCTTAAGAACAAAGATTACGTATGACATATTACACTTAACATTGATTTGAGTGCCTAGAGACATACAATTTTTTGCAAATAGTAATAAAATATTTACATCCTAAAAGGTGAAACACATTCTTCTGAAATTCACGTGTTACACAAATCACAAAACATTTATTATTAAATTCATGAGAATTAAAATAATATCAAGCACACTTCTGACTCCATTAGTATCAAACCAAAAATCAACTACAAAAGAAAGCAGAAATATCTTTCATAAGTGGATACTGAATGAGATATTACGGAACAACTATTGGTTTAATGAATATCTCAAAGATTAAAACTACCTTCAGACAAATGAAAATGAGAATACAATACCTTCAGACAAATGACTGAATAGCTCAAAGATTAAAATTACCTTCAGACAAATTAAAATGAGAATATAGTATCCTATGGAACACTGGCAAAAAGGGAAAATGGTGGGATCACACTCCCAGTCTTCAAGACAACAAAGTTGTAACAATCAAAACAGTATGGTGCAGCAACAAACATATGGTACAGACACGCAAGCCAATGGAATAGGTTTGAGAGCCTCGTAATAAACCCACACATGTAAGGACAGCTAACCTATTGCAAAAGAGCAAGAGGACGCATAGCAGAAAGGAAAGTGTCATCAATAAATGGTGGGGCAGAATTAACTGCCACATGCAAAAGAATGAAACAAGAACACTTTCTCTCACCATGTAAAGAAATTAACTCAAAGTGGATAGAAAATTGGATGTTAAACCTGTGTCCATACAATACCTAAAAGAAACATAGGCAAAAATGCTCCACAATGACTTGTTTTTTGGTTTCCACTTTAACAGCAAGGAAAACAGAAGCGATATAGATAATTGGGACTACATCAAACTGAAAAGCTGCTACAGAACAATAGAAACTATCACTAAAACAAAGGCACACTATTGAAAGGGAGAGAATATTTTCACATCATACATCTAATAAAAGACTGATTTCCAAGATCTACAAAGAACTTACAAAAGTCAACAAAAAGAAAACAAATAACACAATTCAAAAATGAGCAAAAGGATTAACAGACACTTCTCCAAGAAAGACATACAGATGGACAACAATCCAATGTGAAAAAAATGCTCATCATCGCTTATAAGTTGGGCAATGCAAATCAAATCACAGTGATATATCACCTCAGACCTGAGAGAATGGCCCAAACTCAAAGACTAGTAATAAGAAGTATTGGTGAGGATGAGGAGAAAAGAAACCCTACTACACTATTGCTGGAAATGTACAAGGTCCAGCCCCTCTGGAAAAAGAGTTGGAACTTTCTCAAATATAAAAAAATGAATCAACTATATGATCTAGCAACTCCACATCTACTTATATATCCAAATATTACAAAAATAGAAAAGGAAACCTGCACTCTCACATTAACTGCCACAATATTTAAAATAGACAAGCTGGGTCCTCCCTCGTGGCACAGCGGGTTGAAGCACAGATTAAGACGCTAAAGCCACTCCAGTATGAGTTCGATCCCCACCTGCCCTGGAGGTGACCCACACGGCGCAGCAGACCTTTCCTGACGTGCCCGATGCTGCCCTCAGCAGTGTACTTTGTTGATCTGCCTGTTCTGCTCCTCACTCTGTCTCTGGTGAAGCCTCTCACCACCCCTGCACCTCTGGCCTGTACCCCAGATCTGTATGCACAAATAAATAAATCTTTTAAAAAATAAATAAATAAAATAAAATAGACAAGCTATGAAAACCAACTAAATACACACGATAAGGGAGATGTAGTGTATACACACACACACACACACACACACACACAGTGGAATACTAATTAACTATAAAAAATAAAAACCCTGACAAACTCTTGCATTTGTGACCACATGGTTGCCTCTGGGGTGATTTTGCTGAGTAAAATAAGTTAAGACAAATACCAGCTTGAGTGAGTTACACATGGAATATGGAGAAACAAAAAGGCTCAGATTACATCACCCCAATAACTGACTATCAGTGGTGCAGGGAGGAGGGAGTTTCTGGGGGAATAGAGAGAATAACTAAGTGGGGAGGGAGTGCATTGGACTATGGGCATTTTGGGGGTGGATACAAGACGGTAACAACACATGCAGGGGGATGCCTCCACCCGTAAATCACAAGGTACAGGTATACATAAGTCTCACAAGCAGTATCACAAGGTGTACAAATATCAACAAGATAGCAATAGAGCCCAGAAATAATGAGCAACTAACTTCAGGGAAAAGGGGTATAAGTATACAATGGATCAAGTAATACCTTTCTGATAAATGGTGCTGGTGAAACCATACAGCCACATACAAAAGAACAAAACCAAACTACTCTCTTACAGAATATACAAGAATTAATTCAAAACAGGTTACAGAGTTCCATGTAAGTCATGAAGCTACAAAATAGACAGAAGAAAACAAAGGCAATATTCTCCTGCCAACAGCCTCTGAAATGTCTTTGGGAGTCAGATTCCAAGAGAAGGGAAAGAAGAGCATCCATAAACAATTAGACTACATAGAATTAAAAAGCTACCAATGAAAGAGCAAATACCATAGATCAAATGAAAAGGCAACAACTGCATGGGAGGGTATATTTGCAAATCACACGTCCCACAGGCCTTAATATTCACAATACTGTAGAAAGCATACACCTCAACAAGAAAACAAGCAGCTGGCTAACTTCCGGGTAGAGGGTCTGAGTAGAGATTGCTCCAACAGACACAGGAAAGGATGTTTAACAGACTCCTCTTAGCAAAGTGTAAGGCAAAATAATGGGAAATCATGTGACACTTGTGAGAATGGCTACTGTCAGAAGGATAAAAGTGACTAGCTTTGGCCTGGTGTGAAGACAAGGAAACTCTCAAACACACTTGGTGGGAGGGGGAATTTGTGTAGCAATTATGGAAAATAGCCTGGAGATTCCTCAGGAGCTGAAGGCACAAATTCCCTAGGATCCAGTCATCTCACTGCTGGGCAGTTAGACAAGGAAATCAGAACACTGATTCAGAGATAGCACTCCCAGGCCTGCTGCAGTGTATTTTCAGCAATCAATCAAAGCTACTGAGCAGGCAATCAAAGGAGTATGTAACTGATACTATATCCCAGCAACCTCAGGCATCTCATCTCCTTCCCTGGTAACCTGCAGAAATCCTTGCCCCTGGGATTTGGAGGTTTCCTGTTCCCCCTCCCTTGAGGGTCATTCCTGAAGCTGCACCAGGTATACAACTCAGGAGGAGGTTCATATGTTGTTGAGACTTACCTGGGCAGCATACGAGGCTGAGCATAATTAAGCCTCTATATCAACACTGGTTTGGCAGGGCTTACTGCAGAGAACTACCTATCTGTGGAAACCCAATAATGACTCGTAAGTAAGTCTCCTTGTTCATTAAAATTGCTATCTGTCGGGCCCTCCCTGGCGGCACAGAGGGTTAAAGCACAGCACTAAGAAGCTAAAGCCACTTTTGCATGAGTTCTATCACAGCCCCAGAGGTGACCACATGGTGTGGCAGACCTCTCGTGATCCGCCCGCTGCTCTCCTCAGCAGTGTACTTCATCAGTCAGCCTGTTCTGCTCCCCTCTCTGTCTCTGGTGAATCCTCTCACTGTGCCTGCACCTATGGCCTGTACCCCAGTTCTGTATGCGCAAATAAATAAATCTTTAAAAAAAAATTGCTCTCTCACAATCAGAGCTGCCGACTTCTTTCTCTTTTTTTTTTAAAGATTTATTTATTTATTCATATAGAACTGGGGTACAGGCCAGAGATGTGAAGGGTGATAGGATTCACCAGAGACAGAGTGGGAGCAGAACAGGCAGATCGACGAAGTACACTGCTGAGGGGAGCACGGGCGGGCCTGGAGAGGTCTGCCACACCATGTGGATCATCTCTGGGGCAGGGATCAAACTCATGCTGAAGTGGCTTTAGCTTCTTAATGCTGCGCTTTAACCCACTGCACCACCAGGGGAGGCCCAAGACATGTTCTTTTATCACTGTAACCATTGCCCCATTCCCTTGTGGGTTAAATGCCCAGCCATACAGGGTTGGCTCAAAGAGGGACACAGGTTAAGGCACCTCCTGGCAGGGACCCATAAGAAAGGGGCAGAAGGGGCCAGACAAGTCTGGAAGAAAAAGAGCAAAATCAAGCCAAGATAAGTGCTGCATTGTTAACCTTCCCTGGGCCTCTCATGCATGTATGTTTCAAGTGTCCTCTTCCATGTCCCCCAAATCCCTGGTACAAATACAAGTCCCGAGAAGCAAGCCTGGTCTCTGTTTCATGTGCTTCCTCGGGGCCTCTTTCCTGTTTGCATTCTGCTCACTTCTTTCCTCAGTCTCCTCTCCGGTTTCTCCTCCTCCCTGTTCAACTCCATTTCACCTTGAGTAGGCAGGGAACCTGGAACTTTCACATTCCCTGGGGATCACCCTGTTATAAATGAATTTATTCTTAAATCCCAGCCTTAAGTTTTCATTTCCTACTCTTAATTTCAGTAAGTTTCACTTTCCATTTCTCTTTCTATTTGGATAAGCAGCCACTCAGAGGCTGAGAAAATGCAGCCACCCCCATCTGCCTTGTTCTTATAAATTTCATAAATTTCCTTCAGCATTTACTTCAGCCACCCAAGAAGATTTCTGAAGAACAAGTCAGCTTGGAATTGGACACCAGCTTCTGTGAACAGCAGGAAGCAGATTGCCATCATGAGGTGAGTGAGAAAAACTTCTAAGGACACTTGGACAATGAGTGAAAGTTGCAAGACCAGCTCCTAGTTCTTGAGTTGTCTTGCTGATTACTGTCTAAACTTGCCTGTATTTGTTTGGCACTTGTTCCTACATAAACTTGGTTCTGAACTGGTGTAATGAGTTCTAAGCTACTAAAATTCATCCCTGAATGGTGTTCAGAGCCAGGACGTGGGGTAGAAAGGACATTATTTTGTCATTCAAATGTCAACCCAAGAAACTGACCCTTTATGGTTTCTGTTTTGTTTTATTTGAAAAAAAAAAACTGGAGGTTTTCTTCTTATAATTTTAAAAGGAAGAGAGGAAGACATTTTTTTCAGCATGTATTATGAAAGATGGAATTGTTAATCAAGCCTAACTCACATTGAGGGGGATTTTGCTCTGAAACATTTGATCACTTTAAGGTGGGGAGTTAGAAGAAACAATTCTTACAGGTGGGCATTTTTCCATTTTTTATATGAAAACTAAAAACCAAAACTTAGTTTTTTAGGTTTTTGTTTGTTTGTTTGTTTTGCTCTCATGAAGCTGATGAACAGAAAAAGAGAATTCCACTTCAAAACATGATACCCTGACTTCTTTTGTAATACTGATGGGGTCTCTAGTGCCAGAGGTTTCTAGTGCCAGAAAGCAGAGCAATGGTTCTGGAGGTTCTTGGGAGTGGGGTTGTGATCGACTAGAGAGGAAGGAGCACAGGGAGAACCTTGGGGATGAAGCAGAATGTCAAAGATGCCTAACATGTAGGAGATGGTGGGCTGTTTTACCTGAACCTGTGTCAAAACTCAAGAATCTGTACAATTAAACTGGGTTCATTTTAATGCATATACAAATTTATCTTTGGGGACCTCCCTGGTGGCACAACAGATTAAAGTGCAGCACAGCACGCTGAAGCTTTCCACAGCCACTACAGCATGAGTTTGATCCCCTGCCAGGGAGGTGACCCACATGACGTGGCAGACCTGTCCTGACCCACCGGCTACTCCCCTCAGCAGTGTGTTTCAATTCATCTGCCTGTCCTGCACCCCACTCTGTCCTGGTCAATCCTCTTACCCCCACACTTCTGGCCTGTACCCCAGTTCTTGTATGCATAAATATTTTTTAAAAATAAATAAAAGATAATCTTTATAAACTCATTTTTTTTTTTTTTTTTTTTTTTAAAGATTTATTTATTTATTCATACAGAACTGGGGCACAGGCCAGAGGCTCAGGGGCGGTGAGAGGCCTCACCAGAGACAGAGTGGGGAGCAGAACAGGCAGATCGACGAAGTACACTGCTGAGGGGAGCAGCAGGCGGGCCAGGAGAGGTCTGCCCCGCCATGTGGTCTCCTCCGGGGCAGGAGGCAGCGGGAATCGAACTCATGCGGAAGTGGCCTCAGATTCTCAGTGCTGTGCTCTAACCCGCTGCGCCACCAGGGAGGGCCTATAAACTTCATTTTTAAAAATGTAAATGGATCTGTTAGAGTCTCAGAAAAGGCAGTGCTGGAAGAAAAATATGCCTTTCCCACCAAATACCTATAGGGAGAAATAGAGGGTGAATAGCTAAGGAAGGGGGATGGGATCCTATTTGAAATTTTGCATAGGTCTTGGGAAAAGTTTCTCCAGCCCTCCCCTTTCAGTCCCACGCAGTGAGTGTCTCCACGAGACAAAGGTGGGAGTTAAATCCAAAAGGGCAGGTTGATTATAAAAAGGGGAAGAAGAATAAAGGATGTTTGCACAAGCACAAGCAGGCAGAAAGAGCTGCTCCTGAAAGGAACAGCTTTGGTAAAAGTGGGCGGCCTTGGGAGACACTGCCTCTGCGGCCCTCTAAGGGAGAGAGTCGGTGAAGAGAATCACCTGCAGAGTCGCAGGCCACGGGAGACCCTCTGCCACCCAGGTGCCAGCCCCGAGACTGGACTGATCAGGTCTTCTCTTTGGGAGATGCTCACTCCTTTGGGGAGTGGGTAACTTTTCTTAGTCTAATCGCTTCTAGGCTGTGACTAGTTTGATCTGTCAGGACCAGTGATTCTCTGCAATGGTCTCCATGTCTATATCCCATCTCTCTTCTGTGCCTCTGGGATGCTCTCTATAGCAGTCTGCTACTTGCCAGAGAAGTAGGTGCCTAAGGATTTTTTTTTTTTTTTTCATTTTTATAGCTGGTTTAATGACCAGGTTAATCACTCCTACCCCCAAGCTTCTGGCCTTACATGAACCAGGTTTCTGGCCGTACGTAGCCGCTTTTCCAAATTTCTACTCTCAACCTCCATCACTGTTGTCCCTCATGAAGTGAGAAAGGGAAGACACCAGGAGTAAGGAAGAGAAAGCATTCTCAAATGCTCTGCAGGGTTATGTCTGGGGAGGAGGTGGGGGAAAGGGATTCATTGCCAAGCTCCCAGGTTGTTCTTCCCTGACAGATTCCTGGTTAATTGTGATTGCCTAAGGGAGGTGGAAATCCAGGCCCTGTCCAGTCCAAGACTTGGTAACTTCCCTGCTGGGGAGCTTGCTTGAGTATGTGTCAAGTGCCACTGATTTGAATGGCCACAGATTCTTTACTCTGGACGGTAGTCTCTGGTCTATGCTGAACTAAAACCCACATAAAGGTACCTATTCCCACAAGCTTTGGGGACACAAGCAGTCTTGGCTCTTCCTCCCCAGCAGTGCTAAAAATTACCGAAGAAGAATACCACCTGGGGAAATGCCGAGTACTGTCCCCTGATGGGTCCACTTCTCCCCCATCCATGGAGGAACTCTGCCGCCCCCTCAGATACTCAAAATTCCCCCTCAGATATTCAAAATTCCCCTACAGGGCCCTCCCTGGTGGCACAGCAGGTTAAAGCACAGCACAAAGAAGCTTAAGCCACTTGTGCATGAGTTTGATTCCCGCTTGCCCCAGAGGTGACCACATGGTGCAGCAGACCTCTCCTGACCTGCCCGCTGCTCCCCTCAGCAGTGTACTTCGTCGATCTGCCTGTTCTGCTCCCCACTCTGTCTAATATATTTTGCTCAAAATCTCACTTCCAGGAGACAGCAAGTATCTACTACCAATAAAATGAAGGCTTTAGGGAGGAAGCCTAAGGAAAAATTGGAAAACCTGAATTTCAATTTTCAATCATTTTTACAATAATAAAGTCACATACCGAGTTAATTTTCTTACTGAATTGCTCATTATTGTGCTAAATGTTTTAGTGAGGTTGGCTAGCTTAGTATTGCTGAAGTTTTGGTAGGAATAAAGTGTTTTCAAGATTTCCAGTAAGAGCTATTTCACAGGTTCAGTAATATTGAATGACCTCTTCTACTTGCCCTATACTGTTCAAGTAATCAACATCTCCTGAACTTATCCATGACAGGGTTGGAACATGTCGCACCTTGAAAAACATACTTAATATCAATAAGTACTTAAAGGCTGCCTCTTACTGGAAATGTGCTCACTGATTGTCAAAGTGTGTGCCCTCTCTGTTGCCATACCTATCCCAGTCTTACAAAAACAGAGATAGTATCACCAAACTGAAAAAGCACTTCCCATTTCTTTTTCTGTCCTTTTTAATATAATATTGGTAAGAATAGATGATGCCAATTTTGGATGAATGTTCTCCCATGTCATGTTGTGGCAAATAAGTTGGCAGAACTATTTCATTTGTAACAGTTTTTGAACATGCACTACTCTGTGAAATCCAAAGTTTAATGGATTTAATTATTTTGGGAATTTTTTTCACTAACCTTATGATGCCAATAATCTACTAGTAAACAAAGGAGCAGGAACTCAATAAAATATACCCCAAACCCCAAGCAAATATATGAGAATACACTTTCAGAGGGCAAGTGATACTCGTCAGCATCTTTCAACTCAAAAGTGTGGGGGGCCTTGACGAGCAAGGCGAGGGTGGAGAGCCCCAGGGACAGCGCGAGGAAGAAGGCAAAAAACGGAGACGCGTGCAAGCGCTCTTTATTCTTACAACAGTCATATATATATACTTGAGGGCGGCACAGAAGGAAGGGGGGGGGTTGGTCTAATGTCTTAAAAGCCAATGGGGTTGAGGGGAGGGATCCATCGTCATCTCTCAGGCGCCAGAGCTTGCTGAGCAGGAAGGAAGGGGAGTGGGGGAAGGGATTCAGGTGTGCTGCATTCTCAACCAGGATGTTTACCCTAAGTTCCGATCAAGTGTTGTTTTGTACATAGGAGGCAAAGTCCTGGTCTCCGTCCAGACATCTCCCCGGTTCTTGTTTTATAAAAGCTGCAGTTTTGCATTTGAGGGGAATATGAACATGCACGATTTCGGGGGACTGTGCCTGTCTTAGGTTGCAGATAAACACTGTCAGCAAGCGCATTGGCGCACACTAAAGGGCCAGGCATGCCGGAGTGGGCACGAAGGTGACCAAGGTAGAAAGGCGTAGGGCGGCGGCAGATGAGCTGCTGGCAGGTGTGAAACAGGGTGGTGGCTGACCTGGAATGTTTACCCTAAGTTCCGATCAAGTGTTTTTTTGTGCATAGGAGGCAAAGTCCTGGTCTCGGTCCCTGACATCAAAGTACATACTTGTCAATGTTTATTTGTCTCTCAAAACCAACTCATTGCTTCTGCAGATTTTATCTATGCCTGGAAGTCTGCTTAAATAATTAAACCTTGACAGCTGGTATGTGACTATAGGAAAACAGTGAGAAGATAAAGGGAAAAGACTAAATTATATAGCATGGTAGCAAATATCCCCAGGATTTCATGTCTTACATGGATCCTTCTAACCATTTCTGGGAGCAGAGAAGGCCAGGATAAACTTTACTGTACCTAGTATCCCTAAAAAATAATTAAGTGACACAAAGAAATAACCCTTTAAAAGATCACTGAAAGACTCAATAAAATGTGCCAGAATGTGTGTGTTTAGAGAACTGACTTAGTAACTAATTGTGCAGGACAAGAGAGACCACATTACCTTGAGTGACCTTCTCTCCTCCTATCTCCACCGACCCCCCCCAACCTCACCTTCTGCACATTCACTCACACAACGCAAGCAACCTGTTTTGTAAGTTTTTGAACAGATCTTACGTACAAGAAAGTGAATCAAAGGAGAAGAGTAAACAACCTCCTCTTCTATTTAAGAGAAATTGAGTGTGGTAGTCAGGGTTGTCCAGAGAAACAGTATCAAAGGAAACATATAGAGAACCTTGAATTCAGGAAAGTCAATGATGAAGTTCTAGTCTGAATCTGAAGGCCTGAAAATGAAGAGGTTGTTGGTTTAAAATCCAGTCTCATGGAGAAAAGGCCAGTTTCCCGCTCAAGCAGCCAGGCAAGAGGACAAATTCATCCTTCATTTGCCTTTGTTCTACTCAAGCCCTCAAGTGGGATGAGGCCGGTCATTTACCGAGGGTGATCTACTTTATTCAGTCCATGGATTCAAATGTTAATACCTTCTGGAAACATCTTGAGACTTATGCACAGAGCGAATGTTTAACTAGATATCTGATAACCCCATGGCCCAGTCAATCTGACATTTAGAATTAACCTGTAATTGCATCCCTGCTGCAAGGCTTGAAGAGTACACATCACAGTGACCCATGTTTATTTTCTCCACAGTGAGGACAAGAGTTCTCTGGAAAAAGTCCTCTCACAGCTGAAATGCCATTTCACATGGAATTTATTTAAAGAAAATGATGTCCCAGATGATTTGGAAAGCCGTGTGCTTGAACAGATTAACAACTTAAATATTGAGTTCAAAGCCACAATGTACAACCTGTTGGCCTACATAAAACACTGCAAAGGCCAGAACAAGGCAGCCTTGGAATGCCTACAGCAAGCTGAAGCATTCACCCAGCAAGCTCATGCTCATCAAGTAGAACTCAAAAGTCTGGTCACCTGGGGAAACTATGCCTGGATCTACTATCACCTGGGAAGACTCTCAGAAGCTCAGATGTATGTAGACAAGGTGAAACAAGTCTGTGAGAAGTTTTCAAATCCTTATAGTATCGAGTGTCCTGAGCTTGAATGTGAGGAAGGATGGACATGGTTAAAGTGCAGAGATAACCAGAATGAAAGGGCAAAGGTCTGTTTTGAGAAGGCACTGGAAAAGAATTCCAATAACCCAGAATTCTCCTCTGGACTAGCAATCGCTATGTACCGTCTGGATGCAAAACCAAAAAAGCATTTCTCTGTTGGTGCTCTGAAGCAGGCCATTAAGCTGAATCCTGATAATCAGTATATCAAAGTTCTCTTAGCCCTGAAACTGCTGCAAATGAATGAAGAAGCAGAAGGGGAACAGTTGGTTGAGAAAGTATTGGAGAAAGCTCCTTGCCAAACAGATGTCCTTCGTCAGGCAGCCAATTTTTACAAAATAAAAGGCAATCTAGACAAAGCTATTGAAATCTTTCTGAAGGCAGTCAAATTCACACCCAATAAAGGTTATCTATATTACGAGATTGCATGCTGCTACAGAGCAAAAATCAAACAAGTTCAAAATACAGGAGAATCTGAAGTCAGTGGGAATAAAGAGAAGATTGAAGAACTAAGGGAATATGCTAAAGACTATTTGAATAAAGCTATTGAGAAGGGACTAAGTCCTCTGTATACATATTCTGATCTCACTGAGCTCCTAGAAACAGAAGAATGTTCTCAGACAGCTTTTAGTAAAGATGTCCCTAACACAGAGAAACAATTCCATGAGAGCTCTTGCAATTTTCAGAAGAATCATGTGAAGTCTGAAGACACTGATGTTCAAAGAGATTTAGTGGGTTTGCCCATTTGCCAAAAGCCATTTGAAAAGGAAAATATGAAATGCCAACAACAGAATATAGTTGAAAGTCAAGTTCCAAAATATGCGCCAAAGTATTGGTATCACCAAGGATTAATTCACAAAGCGAACGGAGATCTGCTGCAAGCAGCCAGGTGTTATGAGAAGGAACTAGGAAGCCTGCTGAAGAATAGCCCTTCAGGCATTGACAGCTTTTTCTTGCAAAATCTTGAGCCTGAAGAACACAGTGAGGAACTGGGTCCTAACACAGAGAGCTCCTGATTCCAGAGCTGAAGAACATAGGAGTGAAAGGAACAGAGCATCAGAGAAACTTGGAATGATGACCATCAGGAAGGGAGGCTCAGGAAGTCAGGCGTTGCCCAATCTGAGTTTGCCTATTGCTTCAATGTACTTTTTTTTAGAGAGTTGTTTTCTTACATCCCTCTCCCTGTCCACACTCACAACACACAGTTCTCTAGCCTGTGGTTCTTCTATTAGAAGAAACATGCTATTAGTCTACATAGCACTGATTAGTTTTCATTTTTCACTTAGCTTGCCTGATACCCTCATTTCTGTCCTTCTTGCCAAGTGACATACTGGTGACTTTACCAACACAGTCTCACATCCCTCACACATCATTATGTAGCCTTCAAGCCCTCCTAGTGGAATGAATAGTTACTAACTAACGGTGGAATATAGCTGTCTTACTCTTGACATTAGCCATATATTGATATGTATTCCTGATAGTGATACTGTGTTTTGATTGTAATAATGCTACAATAAATTTTAAATTTTAAACTCACAAAAAAGGTAATTGTGTGACTAAGAGTAATTCTGATTCCCCAAACTTCTTTAATAAGGGACAGTGGATGATAGCTACAGCCACACACATTCACCTTAACTCCTCCTTGGAGCTAATACCCTCACGCTATACCCAACTCATCCACAGCTCCAAGACTCAGCCGAAGAATGGGAGCCTCAAGTTTCAAAGAATTGAGTGTCCTGCATTCTGGCACTTCTTCTTTTATGGTGAAGAACTATGGTCCCAGAAGCTGTCAGTATCCACAGAAATGGCAGAATCTCATTAAGACAACTACGATAATGTAATCATCAGTGGATGGGCCAGGACACATGTGCAAACTGAGCGCCCCCTAAATGTACTTCTTGTGCTGCTCCCCGCTCTTCACTCTTGGTAGCTCTGCATTGCCCATTGCCCTGCAACCCCTGCACCTTCCTTTCACATTCCATGTGCCATTTGCCAGGAAAGCTGGTTGGTTCTCCCTTGAACCCATGCCCCATCTATGAACTATATAAACTATGACTCTCATTCAGCTCAGGTGTCTCACCTGAGCCCACAACCCAGTGAGCAGCTGTTACTGGTCTCTAGATTTGCTGACAGCCAGGAAGACCTGGAAATTAATTGCCTCCCTAACAGAGTACAAGGGCCACACTACTAGGCTGCGTATAGCGTCAAAGATCTTCACTCTCCATGATAAAGGAAAATATTTAAGTATTCTCCTCCCAGTTGGGGACCTCCACATGGGTTGGGGGAAGAGGCTTCTTCTCTACCATAAGGGCACAAAATAAAGATTACAGCAGTGCCTAGTGATTACATTAGTGTTTCCCTAAACCAAAAAAATGACCAACATTCTTCCAGGTTTGTAGGTTAGTTACACTAACCCATGCCAGGGTTAGGGTGACTTTCAAATGCCATGTCAGAGCTGGTCCTATCTCCAGGCATCCAAGTGAAACAAGATTCATTTCCTCAAGTCAAAATTCTCTGTTGGGAATGTTTTGCTGCTTTTATTTTGAATTTATTATCCCATCACACTCGTGTACATCTCTTGGCCTCATAGAAAACTTCATTAAACATGAATCAAAACAAAAGAAACATGAGGACAAAAAGAAGGATTACATAAATTTTGATTGAGTGAATTACATGAATTTATATTTAGGCCATTACACAATGTGGTTGTTGAGCCTGTGATGATAAGTAGTGAGACCATCAAAATAGCCAAGGTAGACCCTCCCTGGTGGAGCAACGGGGTTAAAGTGCAGGACTACAAAGCTAGCTGAAATCATTTCAGCATGAGTTCGATCCCAGCTAGGAGGTGTTACCCACATGGCATGGCAGACCTCTCCTGACTCCTTCCCAAGGTTGCTGACTCACTGATGATTCTGAAGGCACCCTCAGCCTAGTAACTGATGAGTCTAACAAGTGGGCTATTTAAGGTTGGCCAAGTTTCAGGAAAATCCGGAGAAAATGGTGCTGGGCATAGCACCTAACCACAATGGTGACCTGATCCCCCTAAAACTATAGGGATAAGGAGCCATCAGACCCAGGACACACTCAACTGGAGCTGCAAGGAGACAACTTCTCAGAGACTTTTGGGGAACAATTCAACCACTGACAAACCAGAGCCTGACAGAGTGGGAGTTTAGCAATAAACACCCCGAGCTTCACCTCCTTCTGTGCTCTATCTTTTTTTTTTCAAGATTTATTTTATTTATTTATGCATACAAGAGCCAGGGTACAGGCCAGACGTGTGGGGGGAGAGAGGATTCACCAGACACATAGTGAGGAGCAGAACAGACAGATCTACTGAAATACACTGCTGAGGGAACCAACAGGTGAGACAAGAGAGGTCTGTTGCACCCTGAGGGTCACCTCCCTGACGGGATTGAACTCATGCTACAGTGGCTATGGAGAGTTTCATAGTGCTGTGACTCAACCCTTAGTACCACCAGGGAGGGCCTGTGTTCTCTCTTCTGGCTGGTGCTCCAAGTGGACAATCCAAAAGAAGTCAAAAATCAAAGACTTCAGATTAATAAAGCTACATGGTTAGCTGCCATGAACAGAGAGCATGGTCTTGAAGGCAGGACCAGAGGGCAAGGGAGGACAAGACAGAAGTGTGTTCCTATGTCCTCTTACAGAGCTTGCCTCCTAAGGGCAGTGGGGCACTTATGAAAATGAATAAGAAAGCACTCTCACATGGCATCTATGTAGCACTCTCTAGTGCAGTGATGATTTTCCAGGGGAAACTTTGACACTGTTCACCAGAGAACAGAGACCCAGGTCTGATGGTCACAAGACCCAACCAGAGTGGTGGCACTTAGATTAATGTTGTCTACAACTGCATGGTTGGTGGAAAGCAAGCTCTCCCCTCCCTCTCCCCCGACTCTCTCCCTAGTTGCAAGCCTGCCCAGGAGATTTTGCGGGGACCTGCTGAGCTGAAGCAGTCTCAGGGGGCTCTGAACTATGTTAGCCTGAATAAAATCCACATCAAAATCCCCCTGATCTCAGTGGTCCAATGACAAGAAACAGGTTGAGTGCCTCCTTGCTCTTGTGTTCATGGATTACAGTAGTTTAAGGGAGGGGTCCTTCCTGGTGGCGCAACAGGTGAAAGTGCAGCACTGTGAAGCTAGCAGCAGTCGCTTCAATGAAAGTCTGATCCCCACCCTGGAGGTGACCCTCATGGTGCAGCAGACCTCTCCTGTCTCACCAGCTGCTCCCCTCAGCAGTGTCATCAATCTGCCTGGTCTGTTCCCCACTCTGTCTCTGGTGAATCCTCTTACCACCTCTGTATCTCTGGCCTGTACCTCAGTTCTATGTGCAGAAAATAATAAATAAATCTTTAAAAAAAATAGCTTAAGGGAAAAGGATCCAGGAAAATGCCTGACAGCTTAAGTATATCTGCCACATCCAAAAGTCACCACACATGTGCACACACTTGGAATTTCATAATAATGCTTACACTGCTAATAACTACACTGTGTGTTCATTAGTTACACTAAATACCTAAAGCAGGATTGGTCTCTCCATTCCTTTTAGAGGGATGTTACTATAATGACATTCTTTTCCAGAGTCTTCCCAGAACCCAAAACAAGGAGGTAAAAGATGACACATATTGATGAGTAACTACCTATGAGGAAGATCAATAATTCTTTTCTGGCAAGTTGGCTGAATAACCTTGGACAGATGGACAAATGGTTAAGTGACACACTTGACATTTTGCAGTCCCGGTGTGGGCTAAAAGCCAATGTACTTTCCACACACTAATTCCTGAAGCCTGGTCCTGATTAGATCACCCAGAAGCAGGAGGGTCTCTTTCTGCTTCTCACAAATGTCGTCTGGACAGAGATGCCAAGATTGGGGTACATGTTTAGAAAGCCTGGGTCACTCATCTCTGAAGAACCTAGCAGCTTCCGCATCTCAGCACAGAGTTTGTGCGGGTCATATTCCTGGGTGGTATCTGTGGTATCTGTCCTCACCCTGCTCCCTCTCCAGTGGAGAAGCAAAACATTTGGGGCCCAGGCTTTTCCTAATTCCATGTCCTTAAAGCTGGCAACTGTTTGCAGTGACCACTTTTTTTTAAGATTTATTTATTTGTGCATACAGAACTGCGGTACAGGCCAGAGGTGCAGGGGCAGTGAGAGGCTTCACCAGAGACAGAGTGGGGAGCAGAACAGGCAGATCGACCAAGTACACTGCTGAGGGGAGCAATGGGCATGTCAGGAGAGGTCTGCCGCGCCATGTGGGTCACCTCTAGGGTGGGGATCGAACTCATGCTGAAGTGGCTTTAGCTTCTTAGTGCTGTGCTTTAACCCGCTGCGCCACCAGGGAGGGCATCAGTGACCATTCTTAAGTACAGCAGTGATTCAACTCTCCACCTCACCCCCTCCACCACAACACACATGCACAGGCATGTCTCATCTTTCTGGAGTTTCTCACCTCGGGAGCCTGCCACACAGTCAATCCCTGAAGCAAGAACAGACTCGGGCCAGGACATCACCTCTAAGGATATATGTGCAAGTAAAGCCTACTTTTGTGCTTGCTTATATACACCTGGCAGATATGCACATAGAAGCAGGTAGCCACAGAAAAGCTGAAGACATCTATCAGAAACAGTTATGCATGAACCCATGCAGAGAAAAAGAACTGCAAATGGTACATTTCAATTATGTAAATTTCAGAAATTTCAAAAAAATTCAGAAATCACAGGAAATCAGAGCAGTATGTTACTACTGCTGTAGATGGCAGTGAGCCTTTCAGAAATTTCAAAATTTGTCCAAAAAATTCAACAAAGTTTTAAAAATTTGGAAATCAGACCATTATGTTACCACTGCTGTAGTCAGTAGTAAGCCTGAAAACCCCCTGCCTTGCTCACCTGGATGTTGTGAATTTTCTCCATCCCTTTATTTTCCAATGAGAATGTTACCTGGTCTCGTTTTGTGCTTCTGATAGGATTTCTGATATAATACAATGTTGTGACAGGGACATGGGGGTAATATTTGACTACTTAAAGTGCTAGCTCCATTTCCATTGAAGTAAATGTTCCTTACAAATGCAAATAATTGGTTTATTTTTATTTTTACAGCAGTGAGTCAAATGGGAATCTCATAAAAGATAGTCTGGCTCAACTGAGATGCCACTTTACGTGGCAGTTGCAAATTCAAGACACTGAAATGCCTGACTTAGAAAACAGGGTCTTTGATCAGATGGCCTATCTAGACATCCAGTGTGATGTGGAGATGTGCAACCTACTGGCCTACATGAAACACCTGGAAGGCCGGCATGAGGAAGCCCTGACTGACCTGAAAGAAGCCGAAGACTTGATCCAGCAAGAAGATGCCAACCAATCGTATGTGAGAAGTCTGGTTACTTGGGGAAACTGTGCTTGGCTCTATTACCACATGGGCAGACAGGCAGAAGCCCAGATTTACCTGGACAAGGTAGAGAACACTTGCAAGGAACTTGCAAGTTCCTCCAGGTATAAAGTGGAATGTCCTGAGATGGACTGTCAAGAAGGATGGGCCTTGCTGAAATGTGGAGGAGCTAATTATGAACGGGTCAAGGCCTGCTTTGAAAAGGCTCTGCAAGTGGCCCCTGACAACCCGGAGTCCAGCACTGGGTATGCAATCATCATGTATCGCCTGGAAAACATTAAGAAAACAGGACATAGCAGTCTGCAACCCCTAAAACATGCCCTCAGGCTAAACCCAGATAATGTATATCTTAAGGCTCTCTTCGCCCTAAAGCTTCAGGAAATAGGACAAGAAGTTGAAGGGGAACGCTACATTCAAGAAGCCCTGAACAACATGTCCTCTCATGTCTACATCCTTCGGTACGCAGCCAAGTTTTACCGAAGAAAAGGAGTTCTAGATAAAGCTATTGAGTTCCTAAAAGAAGGCTTGAGAGCAACACCCAATTCTTCCTTCCTGCACCATCAGCTGGGGTTTTGCTACAGGTCGCAAATATTCAAAATAAACAGAAGTACAAATTGGCAGTGTAGGAGGCAGTCTAGAGAAAATGTTGAAAATTTAACAAAATTAGTCATATCTCATTTGGAACAAGCCGTGCAAATAAAGCCTACTTTTGTGCTTGCTTATATACACCTGGCAGAGACGTACACGGAAGCAGGTAGCTACAGAAAAGCTGAAGACATCTATCAGAAATTGTTATGCATGGACTTGTGCAGAGAAGAAGAACTGCAAACAATACATTTCAATTATGGCAAGTACCAGGAAGTTCACAAGAAATCAGAAGTTGATGCAATTGTCCATTATTTAAAAGCAATAAAGATAGGAAAGTCATCGTATTTATGGGATAAAAGTATCTCTTCTTTAAGGAAATTGGCTTTCAGGAAACTCAGAAATAATGAATTAGACCTGGAAAGCTTGAGCATCATTGGGTTGAGCTATAAATTGCAAGGAGACATAACTAAGGCCCTCCAGTATTATGAGCAAGCTTTATCTCTGGCTGCTGACCTGGAGAACGCTGAAGGACATGGATCCCAGGACTGAAATCCTAGGTACCACTTGCATACTGCATTTGATTTTAGGTTAACACTTACTAAACTTTTCTGCTGGTTGCTTTTTAGGGACATAGGCTATGCACAGTAAAGTTGCAATATTTGAACAATTACTTAAGCCTAATAAAATATTAGTTGTACCCAGAAAAAAATGAAACAGAACATCTTTATCTCTGGGAGCTAGATAATAAAAAACTGTCTGTTGATCATATTTGTAGCAAATAAAACACTGGACTTACGTAAAATAAAAATGTGTAATTCATTTATCTTATGAGCAAATGGATTTCAGTACTAGACACCCAAAGAACTACGGTGATGTAGGAAAGGAAAAAATTCTTTTTCCTTTATGCATGTTAGATTTATTGGCTGGGATATCATAAGTTAAAACTGAGAAAAGACATTAACAGAGAAAAATAGTTTTGAAGATGTGCTTCAAGCATGTATCTGGAAGTACCCAGTAATGAGTACTTTAAAGGAATGGTTAGAACTTGGACTGATGTAGCATATTAACCAATAAATTTTTAAAGAAGTGATAAGACTTGGAAGGCCTAGGATTGTGAACCATGAAAATGTGAAAATAGAGGGAAACTAATGAAAGCAAGTTAGTAAGGCTTATCAGGTAGATTATTAGGCTTTGACTCTGAATTAATGCAGATTCTATCAGGCAATTAATTTGTTATTTTTATTCAAGTAACATTATATGGGTTTCAGTTCTGCATCAGTAATAATTAAGTGGTAACATTAATCTGTATTTAGGCAATTAATTTCTTCCCTTCCTGGTAGAGAGGGGAGGGCAGACACCTGTATGAGTATCTGTCCTACTTGGAGACAGATAAGAAAAGGGCACAGAGCTTTTCAGAGATCTTTTTCTTAATTGCCTTTGGCTCAAAATAATCTTTATGTCAAAGCAGCACATTTTGAGGGAACATATTCTGCTTGCCATCAGTAAACAAAGCAGTTATTTTCACCAAACTTCCTGCAGTGCAATCAGAAAGACAGTAAAACAAGTTCACTATCAATTAAAGGTCAGCTTTCTCTATGAGGATGTTTGAAGTTTAACCCACTATCAAATTCCAAGCAGCTTCTCTTATTTTATGCCATTTTGTTTGAAGCATTATTTATCCATTCATTTGCTGGTACTGCCCTCGTTATAATCTCTGATTATGACATTCTATTAAAAAGCAATGCAAAAAGATAATATTTTTAAATGAAAAAAGCAAGCAATGTCATTGTTTTTCATTTATATTGGGGGATTTATTAATTTTTTATTATGTTTGAAACATTATCACAAACTTGGTGGCTTAAAAATCACACAAATTCAGGCTCTCTCTGGTGGCACAACAGTTTAAAGCACCACATTATTAAGCTCTCTGAAGCCACTGCAGCATAAGTTCAATCCCCCCCCCCCCCCAGGGAGCTGACCTGCATAGCATGTCAGACCTCTCCTGAAATACACTGCTCCCCCTCAGCATCTGCCTGTTCTGTTTCCCTGCCTGTTCTGTCTCTGGCGAATCCTCTCACCCACCACACCTCTGGCCTGTACCTCAGTTCTGTAAGCATAAATAAATAAATCTTTTTTTAAAGAAAATTCCACGAATTCATTATCTTGCCGTTCTAGAGGTCTGCCATGTGAAAGTGGCTTCACTGGGCTGAAATCAAGATATGAGCACAGCTACAGTCCCTCCATAGACTCTAGGGGATAATCCTCTTTTGTACCTTTCCCTGTTTCTAGAAGATGCCTGTATTTCTTGGTCAGGACACCTCATCCATGAGAGTACAAGTCCCCAAAGAATTCACAGAACTATTGGACAGGACTTTGGATTTCTACTGAAATTCTATAGGCACCAAGGTGAGCAGATTTTATATCATTAAGTAAAGATTTACACTGAAGCAACCTCCCTAACTTCCTTACCACAAAATTGGAGATTCATCACATTGAACAAAACAATAACTTCAAGTGCTTGTATTTGGGCAAGAAGACTGTGAGGTACCAAATATGTCAACTCTCCCAGAGTCAGAAACATTCAAAGTAAACCAATTTTGGATAGCTGGTTGATTCTCTATTAGGCAGTTCTTCCCAACTATTGCTATTAATAATCTGTCCCCAGAAAACAGATCTGGTTAATGCATAATAAAGCTATGGTTGTGTAATTCATTTGTGTCAGATGGGTTTGACAATCTGCAGAGATCATGGTAGTTGGTGTTTTTTAACCTAGTACTGCCTCTCTGACCAACCAACAGCTCTCACCATTAACTATAAGCATAGATCCACAGCCCAGCTCTTTGCTAAATGTGGTAGACTCAGTCTAGCTCCTTGCAAATCGCTGTGGCCATCAGCGTCTCCATTCTCATGGTTCTGCTAGACCTGCAATTGCATTGAGACTAAAGCCTTCTACCTAGAGTCTACCCCAGCTTGGATTATCCAAACTAGGCCTATGTCCATAATGCTATGTCTTGTCCCCAGCCAGTCCAAAAGCAATAAACCATGCTGGATTCCATGCTACCTGTCTTGGCGAACATCAGAAAGCCCTCTGGACTTTGGATTCAACAACAAACTATGGGCTCCATCTCTCCTCCAACATGACACAGCACATTGGCTGCCAACAAGCCATGCTGATCTGCCAGTCCACTCTTCATTTCCCCCCTCTTTTTTTTTTTTAAAGATTTATTTATTTGTACATACAGAACTGGGGTACAGGCCAGAGGCTCAGGGATGGTGAGAGGCTTCACCAGAGACAGAGTGGGGAGCAGAACAGGCAGGTAGATGAAGTACACTGCTGAGGGGAGCAGCGGGCGGGTCAGGAGAGGTCTGCCACGCCATGTGGTCTCCTCCGGGGCAGGCGGGATTCGAACTCATGCGGAAGTGGCTTTAGCTTCTCAGTGCAGTGCTTTAATCCGCTGCGCCACCAGGGAGGGCCCCCCCCTCTTTTTTTTTGCCTATATAACAGAAAGGGGGGGACATGTAGGTTCCTATGAGCTGGCTACTAGATGGCCACTCATGAGCAACTGTGACATATTTGCATCTGCCAATCACAACAAAGCATTCCTTGACAACTACAGAGTATAGCCTGTATCACTAGACAGGCCCAGGGACCTGATTATGTGACTATCTCCATGGTGGCCTGTGATAAAATCGTACTTAGCTGATGCAAATGGCTCTTGACATATGGTCATGATTCCCCTTCCCTATCCTTCATCAAACTTTGTCCCCCATTACTATCCCACCCTCTAGACAGTATTCCTCACACCACGGTGGCATGGTCAGCTTTTATTATATGCTTTCAATAAATGGTACAAGAATTTCTGCTCAAGTATCAGAATCTCACCTTGCAAACCAGCTCCATGACTGCTGTGTCCCCAATGGTCTGGCCACAACTAGCAACAAAGTCCCTGTTACAACACATGCAGAAGGGAATACGCCTTCTCTGACAGTCCCTCCATAGCCACCCTTCGCTCAGGCCTCCTTTTAGAAAATGGAAGTCCAGAAACATTCCCAAGCTCTTGATCTGTATTCCTGAAATCCATCTCCTAGCCCTTGCAGGCTGTGCTGTGTTAAAGCACAGCACTATGAAGCTCTCAGAAGCCCCTGCAGCACGAGTTTGATCCCCAGCCAAGAAGCTGACACACGTGGAGTGGCAAACCTCTCCTGACCCGCCCACTGCTCCCCTCAGCAGTGCATTTCAGCACATCTGCCTGTTCTATTCCGCCCTTGGTCTCTGGTGAATCCTCTTAGCCACCACACCTCTAGCCTGTACCCCAGTTCTGTAAGCATAAATAAATAAATCTTAAAAAACAAAAGTACACACAAGAGTACTATTTACATCAGTGATTCTCAGCTTAAGGGGTGGGGATAGGAGGGGGAAAAGGAGCATTTTGCCTCAGGAGACAAAAAGAAGTTGCAGGGGACCAGAATTCTAGTCACAGCTGCAAAGTGGTACTGACATCTATTGGACATACACAAGGATGGCACTTACACATATGACAATGCACTGAACAGTTTCCCACACAAAAAATAATCCAGTTCTAATGTCTTCAGTGCCAAGGTTGAGAAACTCTGACTTACTTCCAGTCCTTGGCAGAGTTGCTGAAAGTGAGTGTTTATTCTGAAACACAGCCGAAGGAGCACCTACCCTATTATTTGAGTTTCCGTCTTCCAAACAGATTTTAGATCAGTTGCCATGTTTTACATTCCACTTCTCTTTTTTTCTTGTCTTTCTGAATTTGAATTCCTAAATATTATAAATAGATACCCAGGAATTCTTTTTCCTTTGACGTTTGCCATTGATTGCTTTGTTGCTATCCATTTACACCTTAGTAAACAAAGGCTATGTATGCCCACTTTACCACTCTGACCTTATTTCTTAGGACTTATGCCTACTCTCTCATTCCAGCACTCTATTCAACACAGCAACATGCCCACTTTCAGGCCTCTGTTTTTGATGCCTCCCCTGCCTAAATTGCTCTTTTCCAGCCCCTTAATCACTCTTCTCCCACCTTCACCCCTTCAGATCTTTGCTCAGTTACCATTTTTTCACCTTCCCTCACCAACATATTTATAATAGCAAAACATCCTGTGTGCCAACCCTCTCTCTGCTTTCCTTCCACGTTTGATTTGTTCTTAATCTCCATGAAATTCACCCCATGAAGGGAGGTTCCTTGTCTGCTTTATTCATTACTAGATTGATAGTGTCTTAAACCATGCCTGACTTTTAACAACTGTTCAATAAAATATGTTGAAGGAATGAGGGATTAAATACAAAGGGAACAAAATTTTTAATGTATGGCTTGTATGGCATTTTCTGCTTCAATTTCCAGTACTACCTCCATCTGAGCTGGGACCTTGTTACAGGATGGTTGGCAACTGTACAGAGGGCAAATGTTCTCATTCAGTCGCAGGAGGGTATAAAAACCTCTTTGCAAAGCTGTTTCGCAGCATTTATCGTAAATTGAAGTTATGCACATTTTGACTCAATTTTTTCTCTAAATTTACCCAATGGAAGTAATAGTATAGGTGCGTAGCACTACAGTGTCGTCTATTAAATCAAGATTGGCAGGATCTTCAGTTTCAGGCCAGGGTGCAGAAGCTAAAAGAGTACCTGTGTCAGCCTTCCAACAAAAATAAAATGATAACAACCTATCATTTTACTTTTAAAATAATGATGATGATGATGGTGATGATAATTAATAATAATAAAATCCAGGTTAACTGAATAGCACCCGGTCTCAGTGAGGCAGGTGAAACCAAACCCAGAGGTCCAGTAACACATTCAAGACCCAAGGACTGCGCTCTGTGAAGGTCTCCCCGGGGTCCGTCAAGCGACACACACAAACCCACACTCTTGGCTCCTTTAGAAGTTTCCGTTTCCTGGAGATGGACTCCGCCTAGTCAGGGATCAGATTCGCTTTCCAGCTCCCTTCCCGCTGGGGTCCAGCTTTAACAAAGACTGACGCCTGGACACGGACCTTGCGCGACGGATGCCGGGGCCAAGCGCGCGCCCGGCCAAGCGCGCACACGCCCGTGCGCGCCCCACCGCCCTGCAGCCCGGGACCCGCCGTCCGGAGGAGAAAACCCGAGGCGACCCGCGCCTCCCCGGAGGCCCGCAGAGCCGGACACCATGAGGTCAGTAAGGCTCACCGCCTTCTCCTCCCGTGTCTGCGCGGGCCTTTGTTCCACGCCGTGTCTCCTTCAATCGGGTCTCACCGCAGTGCAGCCGGCACCGACCCCCCCCCCCCCCCCGCACCGAGCATCGGCCGGGTGTGCGCGCCTGGGACTCTCCCCGGGAGCCCTGTCCGGGCCGGGGCGTCCGAAGTCGGGCGTGAAAGGGAAGGCGGCGGAGCGGACGCTCCCCGGGGGTCCGCGCCTCCCCCGCGTCACGGGCGGGACTGTCAGCCCGGCGGCCGGGAGACGCGCGGGGCTGCGGGTCTCCCTGTGGCTCTTCTCCGCCCCTGCGGCGGACACCCGGCTGCGCTAGCGGTCGCCCCGGGGCCAAGAGGGGCGGCTGCTACGTGACACGGGTCCCCTTCAGCCTGTCACCTCCTCACCTTCCCTGATCTGCAGCTGACATCCCTTTGCGTGAGCAGACGCCGTGTCGCCGCAGCGCTGCAGGCATCGCACGCGCCCGACACTGCCATCTTGCCTTCCTGATGTGTATTGTTCTACCTAATCCGCTGTGTAATGGGATTTCTTTATTGGTCTTTATCAATTTATGGCGATGTGTCTTTTTCTCACCTATTATGCACCCCCAGGGTCTAGCGCTCTGTCCTTGCCCCTTGTTGAATTCGTCGAGAAATGAATGATTCAAATCGTGGGCTCCTGAAGCAGATAGCCACTTTTCCTAAATCGTGAGCTGAATACCCAACGCAAAATGTGTTAGACTACAAGACTCTTTCCCATCTGTAAAAATTAATGGCATCTCTTAGAACTAAGAAAGCATTAATTGACAGCTTAGCACATAATATTTGCAGATGATGATGATGACCAAAAACTGTTTTTAATAAGTAGCTCACTTCTAACATATATAAGAAAGGAGACAGCAGCATAAAACTGCCAGAGAATCTGAGAGGAGAATGCAAAATACCAATTTTGCATTTGTATGCAGAACAGGGTGGGAAAGGGCTGGTCCTCTTTGAGGACTGGCTCGCAAGCAGTAATGAAAGGCTAGTTTGAAGCAAAAGAAAACAAAATTACCTAAAGGCAGACGTTGCCTCTTCCGATGCAATAGCCTCTCTCTGCCAACTTCCCAGAGACAAAGTTTAAAAATCAAATAGAAACCATTTAAAAAGGAAGATTTCTCATCTATCCAGTCGTGTGCAAATTCCACAGAGCTTGGACAGAGCACTTCAGTTACTGACAGAATACCCCTTTCACAACAATCACATTCCTAACACCCGACACAGCTTTCTTCATTGTCCTTGCTAGAAAGCTTCTTCTGAAGCAAATGTTCATTTTGCTCTACAGACCAGCAGGGGGCAGGTAAGCCCAATTTGTGTATCTGGGGAAACTGTTAATGAACATACCATGTCTTGCCCATGATTTTGGTGGTTACACCAGAGAAAGGAGGAGACCTGCTGGGGCAATCATATCACATTTCCTAGCCAAGACCCTAGGAAACAATGCACACACTATTTCCTTTTTTAATTCAAACATGAAGCCAGATCCCTCTCCCCCACCCAAAAAAAAAAAACAGCAAGGTGTAAAGACAAATGAAACAGGGAAGACTGATATGAGAAATTTTGGAACCATTAGCAGGAAAGGAAGAACTAGAAAGAATTCTGTCATCTAGAGTTCAGGGAATTTTTTTTCTTTTTTTTTTTACATGACCTATTCCTCTAGGCTGAACATGCCACAGCTACCACTGTGTAGCTGCATTCATTCAACAAGTACTTATTGAGCTATTATGGTATTCCTGGAATAAACAAGTGCTGGGGAAACAGTGGTAGAAAAACAAAATCAAAAAAGGTCCCTATTTTGATGGGGCTTACATTTAAGTAGGTGCATAAGCAATAAATAAGTTTGCCAATAATCACTATTTGGAAAATAGTAAGAACCATAAGGAAAACAAAAGTTTCATGTGCTAAAAGGTGACACAGAATGATGGGGGCCATTTTAGACATCTCATAGCCTCTTGGGTATGGAGTATTTGGACTGAGTTGGGAAAGAGCTAGTTATGCAAAAGTTTAAAACAGAGCATTCCAACTAGTATTTCAACTGGTACAAATGTCCTTGAACCTATATGTTCAAGATAGAGACATAGCATTGTGTCCTCTGTGTCTGAAATAAGGTGAACAAAGAGGAGGTAGTAGAAGAGAATGTTGGGTGAGTAGATAAGAACTGGTCCTTCAGGGACACGGGTAATGCCAAGGACTAGATGAATATCTAAGAATGTTGGGAAGTCATTAGGAGATTTTAAACCAAAGCGTGACATCACCTGATTTACATTTTCAAAAGTGTGGAAATAAGGAGACCAAAGGAAAGATGATTATGGTTTAGGTTAGGAAAATTGTAGTTTAGTAAATGGGAAAGAAGGCCGGATTTGAGATGTATCTGGGTGATAGCATTAACAGGACTTTATGTTGGAGTGGGTGAGGAGTATAGAGACAGAAAATTAAACATGACTCCTAGGTTACCCACCTTTGTAACTAAGAGATACCAAATAAGGTGGGGAAGACTAAGGCTCAAGGAGCCCAGATTTCTATATTGGACATTAGTATTTGAAATGCCAATTGAAATGGTTACTAAAGGTATAAACTACAGTTACATAAGCCTGGAACTCAGGAGTGAGATCAAAAAGAGAGGAAATGTACTTGAAGGTTATCAACATAAGAAATTCTTTAACTTGTGGTCGGGAGCCTATTTTAACTCATTGACCTTAATAACGATAATTATATCTTTGATAAGTAACATTCGCATCTGTCCTCCAAATCAGATACTTTAACATGTTTTGACCCAGCTCTATCATTCTTTCATAGAAGCATTAATTACCCCAAAATAAATCTGTCACTCTATCTGAACATGCTGCACAGCATGTCTGTGAGAAGTAGTTACATCTCAGGACAACTTCAACAATGTAGAATGTTGTGACTTTAAATGGAGGGTCATATTTGAAACTATTGCTTTCTTAACCTGAGACCTTTAGAAATCTGGTATGTCTTTCCAGGAAGTTGAGTCACTAGACCTCTTATCTCCTTTTGGATCTGCTTTAAAAATCTCTCCAAGGTTTCTCTTAGGTTCTCCCAGGGCAAATGAAGTTTACATACCTTAAATATAGTATGTATTTTAAAGCAGTCTATTCTTAAAAATAAACTTCGTGTTTATATTAAAGAGGTATTATAGCAGTATAGTTGAAATCATAAGCTTTTGAGTCTGGCAAAGCTGGATTTGATTCTTGGTTCAGTCATTTGAGCAGTGTGTAATTTTGGGCTTGTAATTTAAACTGTACCCAGTCCTCATCCATAAAAATGTGAAAATAGGGGCCCTCGGAGTGGAACAAGGGGTTAAAGCACAGCACTGTGAGGCTGTCCGAAGCCACCACAGCATAAATCCAATCCCTGGCCAAGGAGCTGGCCCACAAGGCATGGTAGACCTCTCCTGTCTCACCTGCTGCTCCCCTCAGCGATGTGTTTCTGTTGATCTGCCTGTTCTGCTCCTCACTCTGTCTCTGGTGAATCTTTTCACCCTCCCACACCTCTCGCCTACACCCCAATTCCTGTATGTATAAATAAATAAATCTTTAAAAAAAGTGAAAATATAGAAAGGTTTTTTTTATAAATATTAAGTGTAATTTGTATGAAGTATTTAACACACTGCCTGGAATGTAGTAAACTATCAATGAACAGTTTTAGTAATACTATTCATTGGTAGTTTTAGTAACTTTTTTGAGTGATACTATCAATAGTTTTAGCAATATTTTGAGTACCCACCTGGTTCTAGATAGTTTATTCTGAATAAATTAGTCTCAGTATAAAACTTATACTGAGTCTGCACTGAGCCATAGCCATTTACATAGGGCTGTAATTCAAAAATATTCTTGTTTGCTGTTTCATTTAACTCTTCACCTTGAAAAAAACAGCAGAAATTTCCAGATAAAGGGGAGCTCTAATCTGGTGGACTAAGTCTTTTTATATATAAGCACTGTCCACCCATGGTCTCCAATGGTCCTTCCCAGGACAGTATCCACTAGTCATATGTGGCTATTTAAATTAACTAAAAGTAAATAAAGTTTAAAATTCAGTTCCTCATTTGCATTAGCCCTGTTTCAAGTGATCAGTGTCTACCATATTATGAAGTTCAGACAAGGTCATTACCATCATAACAGGACGTTCGCTGGAAAACTTTGGTCTAAAACCCAATGACTAAAATGTACATATATGTGTGTATTTTGTTGTGTGTGTGTGTGTGTGTATATATATATATATATATATATACTTATATACACAAAATTACAGAGACTATGAAAACTATATAAAATTAATATTAATAATTCTAAGCTAATTTAAATGTCTACCAAATATAACATTAAGCCAACCACTGATGTTTAAGTTTAGTATTTATAAAAGTGGGAAAACATTTAATGGACTACATTATAAATAGGAAGTAGTTTTATCTGTTCAGTCACTAGTACTATTGTGCAATTAATCCAGCTCTCTGACTTTTTGTTACTTTGAACATGACTCAAAGTACTCTTTATCACCTTCCCAACTTCCAACAAATGTTGATATGTGTGATGAATAACAGGAAAATGTGATTGACATTAGCGTGACTGGCAAAATAAGGGTGCAGCTATAGCTAAGGTGATCTTAGAAGAGTGGACATTTGAAAACCAATTAAAATAATTATGAGACTAAATAAGCCCTAGAACTTTAAGAGCTACCACTGTGTAGCTGCATTCATTCAACAAGT
>NW_004567112.1:55079121-55120708 GCF_000260355.1 Condylura cristata
GCTGGAGACAAAGATTTGAGTATTAGCAATGTTGTGCAGCTCCACTTCTGCTTCTTATTGCATATTTCTTTCAGTTAGCCCCTTTCTCCCCCTCAAGCATCATTTTCTCCTTCAAGATGGGGCATAACATTTCTATTATAAATATCCTGATTAAAATATTTTGGACAACCCCGCACCACTCCCCTACACCAGCCTGCCTCCACCGCAGCTTTGTTTCTCTGTAGCTTCATAGTGAAACTTCCTCAAAGACTGACCTGTAGTCCCCCTGGCCACATCTTCACCAGCCACTGTCCCCTCAGTCCACTCCAGTAATGGTTTCATCCCTACCCTTCTAGAAAAACACTTTCCATGTCCCCTTCAACTTTACTCCTGTCAAAGAAGCAATCTTCTCTCTCCAGCAATCTTCTCTCTTCGTTTTACACATTTAGTATTCATTCTTTTGCATTTAGTATTCATTCTTTTGAGACAGATCTTTTCTTCCTTAAGTTTTCGTGACACTGGGTTTCTGGTTTGCCTGCTCCTCACTGATTATTTATCTTGGCCGCCTTTCCTGGTCTTTCTACTCTGCTTGATTGGAATGTCTTGTAGCTTAGTTGTTTTGTTTTTCAGTTATAAACATTTTATTGTTTATTTTAAAAACTTGCCATTAATTTCCACAACCAGATCATTTATGGAGCACAACCTCACATCTCCACATCTGACCACACCTCATTTACCCTCACTAAAGTTCCAGTGACACAAACCTGTCATCTCGCCCCTCTGTATTTTCCTGCCTCCCCCCCCCCCGCCCATTCCCTTTGGCAAAGAAAACAAAACAGTATTTTTTCATAAGGCCTTAGAATTATTCTTGTTGTTTTGCTTGTTTGCTCTTTTTGGTTGTGTATATCCTGCAAATGAGTGAGATCACCCAGTAACTGGCTCATTTTCTGACTTTTTTCCCTTAGCACAGTCACGTCAAGCTCCATCCATTTTGTCCCAAAGGACAGTATTTTTTTAAACAACGGAGTAGTAATCCATTAAGTATATCTTCCCACAAATTATCTGTCCAGTCACGATCAGTGGACATTTAAGTCAATGCCCTGCCTTGGCTATGGTGAATAGTGCTGCTAAAATCTTTTTGTGTTAGTGTAATCATATTCTTTGGGTAAATACCTACCACTGGTGCTACTGGGTCATACGGTATTTCCTTTTTCATTTTTGAGAGATCTCCATATATTTTCCATACAGGTTGCTCTGAATTTCATTCCCTCCAGTACCGGGTGAGTGTTCCTTTTTCTCCACATCCTCACCAGCATTTGTTTTTCTATATAGGCCATTCAGCAGGGTGAGGGGATACCTTATAGTTTTAACTTACATTTCCCTTATAATAAATGTGTTGTTTTGTTTGTTTTTCACGTGCCTGAATGTCTTTGGACAAGTGCCTATTTAAGTCTTGGCCCATTTTTAATTTTTATGTTTTCTTATTTGAAGTACTGTTGTTTAACATCTTTGTTAGTTTTTTTTTAAGAGTTATTTATTTATGCATACCAAAATGGGGTACAGCCAGAGGTGCAGGGGTGGCAAGAGGAGTCACCAGAAACAGAGTGGGGAGTGAAACAGGCAGATCGACAAAGTACACTGCTGAGGGGAGCAGCAAGAGAGATAGGAGAGGTCTGCCATGCCATGTGGGTCACCTCTGGGTCAGGGATCAAACTCACAGAAGTGGCCACAGCTTGGCTTAGGTTCGCAGTGCACCACTCCAACCCACTGGGCCACCAGGGAATGCCCCCTTGTTAGTATTTTAACAGTACAGGATTTACCCCCTCAGGTATAGTAACCAAATCACTGCCACCACCAAAGCACCTATAGATTTCCACCACAGTCCATTTTGCTCTCTGCCTACCTCCCCTTCTCACCCTTCCACCTCTTCCTCTGATGCCTCAGATCTGTGGGCAGCTTTCTACGGTTGGTTTTAATATTTTTCTGACCCTTTGTTTGCTTTCTCTAGAGTCCACAAATAAGTGACACCATCTGGTATTTATCTTTCTCCTTTTAGTTTATTTTGTTTAGCATAATCACTTCCAGCTCCATCCATGTTGCTGCAAATGGCATGTGTTTATCCTTTTTGATTGCTGAGTGGTATTCCCTTGTGTATAACTGTATATCACATCTTCTTGATCCACTCGGGCCATTTTTTGATTGGGTATTTTGTTGTTGTTGAGTTACATGAGTTCTTTACATATGTTTTAAACTAATGCCTATCAGACATGTAATGCGAAAATATCTTCGGCTAGTCTGTAGTCTCTTTTTTGCTTTTGTGGTTACGACTTGGTTTTTGACCTTCTCTGTCTAGGCTCAATCCTTGGTGATTTCATTCTATACCTTGTGGTACCAAAGTTTACCTGCATATTGGTGATTCACAGTTTTATATCATTAGTTATTTCTCTCCTCAGCTCTAGAATTTTCTTCATTAATGTCCAGCTTCATGCTTGCTATCTTCACTCTAATGTCTAATAGACATCTCAGAATTGACATTTCTAAACAGGCTTTTTTATTTATCCACTCAGTTCTTGAAATCAAAAACAAAAACTGCCCTTGATTCTCTTTCCCTTATGGCCCTCCCCACCCCCAGAAACCCATCAGAAAGACCTCTTAGCTCTGCCTCCAATATATAATTATCAAATCCTCACTAACCCTCTACAGCCAACAGGTTTGCCTCATCTCTCCTTAGATTGCGTCAACCTGCCTTTGTCTTTCTCTTATGAAGACTTACTCTGGCCATGCTATTTTAAAAAAAAAAAATCTATAACTTTTTTTACAACATTATTTTACAACATTTGTATAATTTAGGGGACTAGGCTCATACCACTTTAGATGTGTGTCACCACACCACTCGTACCGCCAAACATCCAGAGATCTCCACTACGTCCACTGCATGCTAGTTAGATTTTAACTACCCCTTAGTGGAATGGGATCAGAACTGGAGTGGGAAGAGTGCACGGGGCTCTGGTGATGGCACATGGGTGTAGTGGTGGTGGGAAGTCCACAGGGATTACAACTGAGATGAAAAAAATACACAAACTAAAGAATGATGTGAAAAACTACCCCTTAGGACCTCTGCCAGTCTCCCATTCCCCGTTTCCTGCTTTATTTTTGTCCTTAGCATTTATTTTCATCTCACATACTCTATACTTTATGAAAACACTGTCATTATTTTTGGCCTTTTTATGGCATACCCTGCCCCTTCCTCCTGTTAGAGTGGTCACTACATGAAGACATGAGGACAGGTTGGTTCACTTTGTTCACTGTTGTAACCCTTTTAGTTCGTATCCAGCAGTAGTAGACTCTGAAGAAATAGTTCTTGAATAAGCACCATCCTCACCAGCTTCCTGTCATGACTGCCGGGCATCTGTTCATCACAGAGCAACAAAGGGATATTTTGAAGCCTAAATCAGGCATTATCATTTCTTTATTTAAAATTCCCCCCCTCTAATTGCAGTTATAGTACACTTTCCTCATCATGGCCTAGCAGGCCTGCCTACATCATCTGTCCCTGACTGCTACTACATCTCAGCTCCTGCCACTCTCCTTTCTTTTGACAAGCTTTCAGCCACCTTTATCTTCCTCCTGTCCCCTAAACAGGTGCTCCAGAGACCAGAAACAGAGACTCAAAACCCTCCTTGTTATGTTCACTCTAAGTATATACTGGTGTTGCGTCAGGACCTTTGCACTTACTGATCCCTCCAACAAAACCAGGGCTCCTCAGCCTCACCGTTATTGACATTTTGGCCTAGATAATTCTTTATTGTTGGCCTGTGCTTTGTAGGATATATAGCAATATCCCTGATTTTGACCCAATAAATGCCAGTAGTATCCCATCAGTGGAGACAACCAAAATTGTCTTCAGTCATTACCAGATGTCTGAGGTGGGCTGGCAACTCTGGGTGAGAACCATGCTGTCCTCAGATGTCCTGTGACTGTGTCCCTCTCATTGTTGAGAGCAATCAGTCATCCCTTTCTACCAAAACTACCCCTCAGCAATACACACAAATACCCACACAGAACCACAGAAGCCTATTACTCTGATTAGTTTTTCTTCTCAACACTATTTACTGTCTGGAATTATGTTGTCAATCAATTTGTTTACTGCTTATTTTCTGTCAATTAATTCCTTTTCTTCCCTCCTCCCAGAACTAAGTACCCATTGAAGAAAGGACCTTTTCTGTCTTGTTCTCTACTACTTCCTCTGCAACTAGAATAGTGCCTGATATGTAAGGCATATAAATATTTATTGATATAAGTATACTATAGTACCTGTTTCTCAAACATTTTACCAGTATATATTGAGAGTGAGCATACCAAGGGAAGTTCTGAGTACAGCAGCCAGGAAAAGACATGTGCATGGATTCTCTTCACCTCATCATTAGAGCATTTCCCTCTTTGAGAGAAGCCTTAGGAATTTTCTGTACATTTATTGTAAACCTTAATTATGACCAGTGGCAGGTTTAGTAAGTCTTTCCTGACTGCTCACCACCATCATCAGCAAAACAAACAAATAAATAAAGGTAGGTATATTAAGTAGGACTTTGTCAGTTACAGACAGTGAAGATCCATTTCAAACAGGCTTAAGGTGAGAAAGAAGAAGAGAGAGGGGAAGAGTAGTTGCTTAAAGTCCAGGTATGGTCACAATGAACAAGGCAGGGTGGGGATTAGATCTAAGTATTTAGTCAGCACCATGAGGAAACTGTCTCTCTTGCAGTCTTCCTTCCTATCTCTGCTTCCCTCTCTGTTAGAGTTTTGCTTACGCAGGCTCTCCCCAAGAATCTGGAAAGATGACTATTAGCAACTCCAAGCCTGGACTATGTCTGAAAAAAGTCCATGAGACAGGGAATGACTGGAATATCTTGTTCTTCCCACAGACTAGTGTGAAGAGTGGACAAGCCCATCTCAAATGAGAGGATTTGAGATTACGGGGAGAGCTTGTTCCACAAAGGAAAACTAAGCAGAGGAATCCTGACCAAGTGAAAGCCATAGAAGTCCACAAGCCTGGACTATAGACCCACATGGTCACTTTGGTGAAACTGCATTGAAATTTGACTTGCAATTGGCTGTTTCCTTATAAGCTCCTTATAGGCAAGGCAAGGCAGTATCTTGTTTACAATCCCCAGGGTTTCAGAAGTTCCTGCACATGAAAGGCTCTCAGGAAAATTAAGTATTTCCTGCCCCCCTTGCCCCCTTCATCTTGCTAGCTCAAAGACAGTGTTTCCAGTGGCCCCTCAGAGATTATACTATGCCTCACACAAGGGGAACTCAATAAATACTTCTTGAAATGCAGTGAAAATTAAGGGCGACGATAAGTTAATTACAGGTGTCCACCTTTATTGTGGCTCAGAGCCCCGGGGTCAGGATGGGCAGTCAAAAAGCCCAGTAAGCGTCCTTTTGCCTGTTCCCCATCTTTCTCTCAATCTCAATTTAAGCTTCTCCCCATCTCTTGGCATACCGGTTCCTGTCTGTTTCTGTGCTTTTTTCCAAATGGGTTTTCTGCTTTCCTCCCTTTCTCTTTCTCTCTCCTTTCCTGCCTTCTCTCTTCCCTTCCTTTCTCTGTGCCAGTGATAAATTCCTGTGGTTTCTCTGTCTCCTTCATGTGCTTCTTTTTCTTGTTTCTCACCTTCTCTCTACTACTACTCATACCTCGGAAGTGGTGTTTTGCATTAATTATTGACTTGTATGTATTTATTATCCTTAATTGTCAATGTTGCTTAATAAGACCTTTATAAGTCCCCTCTCTAAAAATAGGTGGTTCCATGGCTTAGCAACTGCCAAAAGGAAATGGATACTATGTAACTTTGACAACCCTGTCATCTCTCCAGAACTGGTTTTTTAGTAAGTAGTAAGAATTTAATGACTGTTTCTAGATTATGGAGGAAACTGGTAGAAAGTTATGGGAGCCTTGTGCTTTAATTGTAATAAATAAAAGATAAAATTGGTTGTTACTCAAAGAACAATATTTAAGGTTTAAAACTTAAGTTACCTCCTATCTTTCTTCAAAATTTAAAATAAAATTTATCTTTGACAGTGACATTCCTCAGGATTCCTTGAAGACCATTCTGTTGGAATTAGAATGTCACTTTACATGGAATTTACTTAAGGAAGACATTGATCTGTTTGATGTAGAAGATACAATTAGGCAACAACTTGAGTTTCTTACCACAAAATCCAGACTCACTCTTTATAACCTACTGGCATATGTGAAACATCTAAAAGGCCAAAATAAAGATGCTCTAGGATGCTTAGAACAAGCAGAAGAAATAATCCAGCGAGAACACTCAGACAAAGAAGAAGTACAAAGTTTGGTCACTTGGGGAAACTATGCATGGGTATATTTCCACATGGGCCTGCTTGAAGAAGCTCGGAAGTATGTAGACATGGTCGGGAACGTCTGCGAGAAATTGTCCAGTCCTTCTAACTACAAGTTGGAGCGTCCTGAGATTGACTGTGAGAAAGGTTGGGCACTCTTGAAATTTGGAGGGAAGTATTACCAAAAGGCAAAAGGGGCTTTTGAGAAGGCTCTAGAAGTGGAACCTGACAATCCTGAATTTAACATTGGCTATGCCATCACGGTGTATCGGCTAGATGATTCTGACAGAGAAGGGTCTATAAAGAGCTTTTCCCTAGGTCCTCTGAGGAAAGCTGTTACCCTGAATCCAGATAACACCTACATTAAAGTTTTTCTGGCACTGAAGCTTCAAGATGTACATGCAGAAGCTGAAGGGGAAAAGTATATTGAAGAAGTCCTGGACCAAATATCATCCCAACCTTACGTCCTTCGTTATGCAGCCAAATTCTACAGGAGAAAAAATTCCTGGGACAAAGCTCTTGAACTTTTGAAAAAGGCCTTGGAAGTAACACCAACCTCTTCTTTCCTGCATCACCAGATGGGACTTTGCTATAGGGCACAAATGATCCAAATCAAGAAGGCCACTCGCAACAAACCTAAAGGAAAGGACAAGCTAAAGGTAGATGAGTTGATTGCGTCGGCTATATTTCATTTTAAAGCAGCTGTGGAGCAAGACTCTATGTTTGCATTTGCCTATACGGACCTGGCCAACATGTATGCTGAAGGTGGGCAGTACAGGAACGCTGAAGACATTTTCCAGAAAGCCCTTCGTCTAGAGAACATCACTGACGATCACAAACATCAGATCCACTACCACTATGGCCGCTTTCAGGAATTTCACCGTAAATCAGAAAATACTGCCATCCACCATTATTTAGAAGCTCTGAAGGTCAAAGACAGGTCTTCCCTGCGCACCAAACTCACAAGTTCACTGAAGAAGTTGGCTTCCAAGAGACTTAGTCACAGTGGCTCAGATAGGCAGAGTTTAATTGCCCTTGGGTTTGTTTATAAACTGGAGGGAGAGAAGAGGCAAGCTGCTGAGTATTATCAGAGGGCTCAAAAGATAGATCCAGAAAGTGCAGAAATTCATACTGCTCTCCATGAGCTTCGAATTTCTACTGAAACACACACTCTAGGAAATTAGTTCTAAGCTTTTTTTCTTACTCATCCATGGTGGGTTCCTATGTTTGTTTATTGTTTTAATCCATTTTCATTATAGAATCAACTTTTACTGAATTGTTATTGTACACCAGGCATCATGCTAAATACTTTATATACAATTATGATGAATCTTTTGATATTTTCCCTTTTTTCAATTAAAATACTATAATTCATTGAGTAACAGGAACATTTCAGCTGTTGCAACTTTAAAAATGACATGGACATTATGACTTTGTTTCCTCTAACTCTGCTGTTTATAATTTTCTGGTTAAATTTTGTCAAACTTCCCATACTAGTCATTTATGAAATGAACATAATCCTACATAAGCCTATGACATCCGAAGTCAGGAGCACTAAGAAGTACAAAATTCTGTTAATTAAATTTTTTACTGTGTAGCCTGAAAAAGGTGAAAATTTCTCATTAAAGTAGTTTTGATGACTTTGATGATGACCTTTAACCACCAGTCTGATAGTGACTTAAAGATTCTTTATTGTTAGAAGGGAAAAGTCCATTATAGTTAAATATTTGTCATCTATGATGATTTCAATCAAAGGAGAACACGAGGGGGGAAAATGTCTTCAAATATAGAACTTTAGGGACCCATGAAAAATTACCTCCCAAGATATTCATTCAGTAGCTAGAAATAGTCATGAAGTTAGGGGGAAAAAATGACTTATGGGAGGTCATTAGTCTTAAGTTTCCATGGTTCTTTTAACTAGAAGAATAAATCTAAAGTGAATCTAGATGGAATTATTTTTATTTCTTCCAATTAGAACTAAAACATTTTTAATGTAGAAAGCAGACCCACTGAGGAATTGGGAGAAACAATAAACAAATGAGTAAGGTAGATGTCCCTAACCTACATCCCTAGATTACCGAGATTCAATAGCTGAGTTTTGGAATCTGGACTGGGTAAAGTTCTCATACTTCCTAGTTTCTATAACTTGTAATTGTTTTAGAATCACAAGTCACTTCAATGAAGAATTTTCTTTAGTCTGAAGTTTTCGGAGTGATGTTTTTCCAGTAGGTCCTCAAAGAAGATTTAAGTCTGCTTTCTCTTTTAAATTTAATGTCCACCTTGAATAAATTAGGGTATTGCTAAAATGGTTTCTCTAGTGTTTCACTGATTATGGGTTACACAATTATGTTTACCACCACGTTATTAGTGGAAAAGTGTACTGTGTGATTTAATTCTCCATGCCTCCATGGTAGCTTTTAAAATTAGGGTATGATTTTTACTCTTTGTTACTATTTTTTATTGTAAATTTCTACGACAGTTTTGATAAAAGTAACAAATATTCATTGCAAGATTCCAAACAATACAGAAGTGTATGAATTTAAAACTAAGAGTAGAGTTCTCACTCTGCCAATTAACAATTCATTGTGTTGCCTGCCAGCTGTTTTTTCTATGTATATTCAAACATCATGTGTACAACAATGTAGCTCGTGAATTAAAGTTTTTTAAATGTTTGTTTTATGTAAACTGCTGTTTTGCATATTTTGATTATTTTTTATTCAACAAGGAAGAAAATGATCTGTACTTAAATATTTATTTGAGTGGATTCAAGACTGAGGTATTGAAACACTTTTCTATCTGGAGCAAATGTTTTACTTTGCAACAAGCCATTTGCTCACATTGAGAATAATAATGTAATGAAAGTTCTATTCTCAAGTACTGACTTAACATGAAATAAAATACAGTTACAATATCAAAATTAAGGTACTACTGAAAACCTTGTATTTAAGTATTAGAGCTTATGGTCCATTAGTGACTTTAAAATTCATTGTATGTTTAAAATATTGAAATGTATAGGAAGATATAACAAACTAAGAAATTATAAAATCAATATACGAAAAATGCAACTCTATTAAATAGTTAACTGAAATGAATACACTTATAATAACCTTGATTTTGTTAACAACTGTACTTGCCTTCCTAAAATATATAACTAGAGGTAATCATAGATTCAGGTTTAAAAAAACATACTTCACCATTATCAGTCATCAAAACTTAAAATTTGAATGATTTTCTTAAATGATAATTTCATCTTCATAAAGTTATTTATTTATCAAAATTGGTTCCTTCTATTAAACTGACCTGGCCTATTGTGTTGGGCTGCCTCTCAGAACTTTAAAGATCTAGTAACCCTTTATGTACCAGTTGACTCCTGATTGCAAAAAAACAACAACAACAAATTATATACACACACACATATATGTGAATTTAAGGGGACTTCATATAACTGATGAAGTAGAATTTGAGGAAGGGAATCGTGGTAGTCCTGGGTTATCCCACACAGTTAGTTAATGAGGACCCGCAGCTGTGAGTCAGCCTGACATTCTGAGGTAAGCGTCCCCCACACCTCTGATTCTCCATTATTCTTGTTTTTTTTTCTTTATTTCACTTTAACTTTTTATTCAGGGAGCTTCCATGGAACAGGTGACTTTGTGTCAAAATTTGGACTGTATACACACACACACATACATACATATGTATATATATATGTATGCATATATATATACATATGTATTGTGACTGACCAAAGCAAAAATAAGAATAGTTGGCGTAGCTTAGTACCTCAGGGCAGCACTAATTTCAGGCAAACCTGAAGGCATCAGTCACTGAATGCATACTAGTGGCTTTTATGCTGCTGAATAGCTAAAAACCAAGTGTCTTAAAGTACTGTTATGTCTCAAAGTGTTTAAGGACAATTGCCCTATATCTGTCCCCTGAAATTGCTTTAAGTAAAAGCCCACTCCACTCTACAAGACATGTTGAAGCCCTCTCCCCAACATGGACAAATTGAATTCTCTTTAAATTGTCTTAAGTCTTTGCTAATGGTTTGTGCTGAGTTTATCTTCATACCCAAAGTGAGGTTTTCAAGACTATGACAAAAAGGCCCCTTCTTTTTTCTAAGAACTATACTTCTGTTAATCTAGCCAAAATCAAAAGATTCATCTGGTATATATTCATGTGTTTTGCTACACATGCTGACTTAAGACATGCTTCTCACATACCTGCACATTTGGCTTTTGAAAGTGTTTTATGTCACCTAGTGGCATATAGCACCTAATCCTGACAAACCATACCTCCTGAAGAAATTGTTTAGGAAGAGTTTATATTATGAGATGCTATTTCCTGAAAATAACAGGATAATAGAAAACCCAAGTTAAAGTGTCTTTAAAATAAGTCTTATTTTGAAGCAACAGTTAATCTTATTTAAGGAGAGAGACCAAGACACAATTTCTCTCTCTGCATGCTAGCTCACACTTTTCAAATTTGGCTCCATTCTGATAAAGCTCTGCCTTTGTCATCCTCAGATGGTTGTTCATGCCCTTATCCCTCTGTAGTCAAAAAGAAGACATCCCCAGGCCCTCCCTGGTGGTGCAGTGGTTTAAAGCACAGCACTGAGAAGCTAAAGCCACTTCAGCATGAGCTCCATCCCTGCCCTGGAGGTGACCTACATGGCGCGGCAGATCTCTCCTGACTCGCCTGCTGCTCCCCTCAGCACTGTACTTAGTCAATCGACCTGTCGTGCTCCCTCTCTATCTCTGGTAAAGCCTCTCAGCACCCCTGAACCTCTGGCCTGTACTCCAGCTCTGTATGCATAAATAAATAAATCTTTAAAAAAAAAAAAAGAAGATATGCCCTCTAACCGTCTAAGAAGAGAAGTTCAGGTTGGCAGTCTGATAGGACCATCTTAGATTACAAGGCTGATCTCAAATCAGTCATGCTCAGGGAGGAAGGTATCATGTTCATTATCTAGGAATGAGCCACACAGTTGGCTTTGAAAGCCAGGAATGAGGAGAAAATTGACTCACCTGGAAGTATGTGGACTGCAAGGTGCACAGGTGGAATTATCAAGAAAATTGGTACTAGATACTGACATCCCCAAACACCAAGGGTATGTAGACTCAAATCAGTGCTTTCTTCATCCACTCCATATATTTCTTTGTAGTGTGGAGGAATGTGAAGGCCGGAAGGCCAGTAAAACTTTTGCTAAAAGATAAGCAATGCGAAGGTCAGAAGACCAGTAAAACTGTTGCTAAAACTATTGCTCAAAGATAAGTTTTGATCCCTCCTGGAGAAAATGTTCCAGAAACTAACTGTTATCTGCACCAGGCATTCAGCAAGCAGGGACTTGTGACAGCCCAGGACCTCCCACTATGCTTTTATAAACCCATGACTTTAAGAAGCCAGGGTCCTTCCCTCTCAAGGAGTGTCCACTGTGTCAGATCACTCTTGGTTGGACACTAGCTCCAGCTAGCTAATAAAGGTTCACTTTGCTTTTACATCAGACTTGGGTCTCGGTTGTTACTGGACTTGGCACTTCCATACTTTATAACCGTAGCAAGTGAAAGGAGCTTGAGTCGTTCTTAACACTGAAACCTGAGTAAACCTACTCTGTTGTTCTATGTCTCCTCAGTTTGGTTCTCTTACTCCTTTGTGCCTTCAGATTGTTCTCCGCCTCTTGATCATGGATAGAGGACAGCCTACTGGAAAGTGTGTGTGATGGGGGGAGGGGGGTGAGGGAGCACTAGGGAGGAGGAAGCTAGAAGGGAAAAGTTACACACACATTGTAGCAAATGCTACCAGCTAAAATTTAGACAATTTCAGAAAATAGAACAATCAGAGGCATTGTGGCCTGCAAATGTGAATCTGAAGTACCAGAAATGGCTGTTGACTAAAATAATGGCATGTATCCAGTAAAGCCAAGCAGCAGACCCTGCAGAACCCACCACTGTCTTAGCCACCAGCTGCTGTGAGCTCTGTTGGCCTTGAACAGGACTAGTCCAAATTCCAAGGTGGATAACACTGGCCATGGGATGACCTGGAAATCAGCAACCAAACCAGACTACCCATGTGGTTAGCTTGCATATATAATCATGTTTGGGGGGCTGGCAAAGGCCCACATAAAAATAAAATACTGCCTTGCATTCACGATATTAGGCACTTAAGTGTGTTAGTTATTTAACTAGTTCAACAGTGGGGACGATAGAGCAAGACTCAGAGAAGTTCACTGACATTCTCATAATCACAAAGCTACTAAGTCGTGTTACAGGGCACCCCAGTGTGAACTGGGCCTCCTGAGGGTGAGGTCTCACTGGCGTGCTTAAAATTCAGCTGTACTGCAGACACACAGAAAAGGGTCAAAATGGGTTTATTTACAAAAGGGGAAAGAACAGGAAACAACCCAGGGAAAGAGAGAGGGATACAAAGTAACTGGGATACCTTACCTACTCGGCTGACTGAAAACCGGCAGAGTCATGCAGTCCTGAGGGCCGTATCCGCCTGAACAAGAAAGCGAGAGACTCCATGGCACCCTATTTATCCCCCAATGTCCCAGAATGCCTGCTTAGCTCTGCCTTTGGGTCCTTGCAGTTCTCTCCCTGGCACTGCTGGGAGTTGTAGTTTCCAATCACTAGAGTAGGGGGTGGAGTCCAGAAAGCTGGAGTAGGGGGTGGAGTCCACAAGACTCTACAGAGTTCCTTTAGGACATCCTTCCCCTTAACAGTAGGGCTAAGATTTAAAACCAGATCTGATCAAATTTACAATCTACTTTGTCTATTGAATCAGTGATTCACCTAAACCTAAATCAGAATTACCAGTGAAGCATTTTAAAAATAAAATGTCTACGTTCCCTAAAAATCTAATATTTTTTTTCTAACCAGAATTTCTAAGGTGATGCTTAGACATTTATAGTCTTATAACGTACCCTAATTAATTCTGAGGATCAGTGAAGTCAGGAAATGACTGGCAGCCTGTAATTCCTATGGTGGGGTACATTGCCTGTTCCTCTACGTGTTCCATTTTTAGTAGAAATGCTAAGGGATAAGTAAAAGTTAGCAACAGTCCAAATTTAGACACAAATTTAAACATCTGTTCTATAGAAGCTCTCTGAATAAAAAGGTAATGAGAAATAAAGAAAAAGAAGAAGAAGAATGAAGAATCAGAGGTTTGGGGAGGATCTTACCTCAGAATGGCAGGCTGACTCACAACCATGGATCCTCATTAACAGTGTGTGGGATAACCCAGGATTACCACAAATCCCTTCCTCAAATTGTACTTCATCAGTTACATTAAGAGTCTCCTCAAAATCCACCAGAGCGGCCCACTACAACGGGCATATTAATCTTTCTCTCCACACAGCACAAACACAACATATCTTTGCCCTTTACATTGTGAAATTGGATTTTCAGGTTCAGTTCTCTCCCTACCTTCAACTTTCCCAAGGTCTTCTCTGATGGCTGTACATGAATTGTAGACAGCAGTCTGTACTTTTGCCTTAAAGTATAAAGATAAGTCCAGCATTTGCTGCATAAGTCAAAAACTCTCAAATTCAGAGTCATTCAGAGAGTGAGTCACCAAAAAGATTGTTGGCTCCTTTGACTAAATTGCTTTGAGAAATCAGCAGACAAGAGCTACCTAAAGCAGGTTTTCTTTGGAAAACCTGGTTTACCACAGCACTTCACAAACTTACTGTGCATGCAAATCACTTGGAAATCTTGAGATAACGATGGAATTGCTGACTGGCATCTGCTGACAGCATCACGCGTAGTGAGATGCCACCATCATTGCTCCTCAGGCTCGGCCATGCGTGTAGTCACCTGAGAAGTTCAATACCCCTGTCACTGGATTCCAGCTCATAACCAATTTAATTGGCATGGAGTAGAGACCAGGTCTCATGATTTTTATGTTTCCCTGGTGAGACTACTGTGCAACAAAGCTTGAGAACCAACCACTGGTCTGTAATATGGAAAATAGAAGCTGAGGAAGAAAACCAATTAAGCTAGTAGGCCCAGGAGAAAGAAAACCAATTAAGCTAGTAGGCCAGGAGATCTGAATTCCTCAAGTATCTGATTAGTACTTGAGCACTATTTAGTATACAGGCCTAGTTGAAGCTACCTGAAAGCTGACCTTTTCATTTGACTCAAAACCTCTGAAAGAATAGGTCCAATTTTTACTAGTTAGACAACCTCATCCTCTAGCCTGATAAAGTCCAATGATACCAGGTCCAAGTACTTATTCCTTGCCTATCTGACAAGCAAAAAATGAGCCTAACATTAGTAGGTGGCCCAGAAGTGGAATCTTAAACCAAGTTGTTCAACAATCACCTAGTTTGGGGTTTGTAAATGCTAAATTGGCCTTCCATTCCCAGAATAAATTCCACTTAAAAATTAATTAATAAACTGGCAAATAATTGCCCCTCAGCATTATTTGACCCTTCACGAAGAGAAAAAGGCCTCTTTCCCAAACTTCAAAGGTACCTTTGGAAACAATTTTGTTCAACACTAACACTATGTTTCATACCTCAAAAGCTGAGAAAAACCCTTTCGATAAATAAATCAAAAACAGTAAAAAACAATTTAAAAATAAAAGTCTCAAGGTTTTCTGAAAAGAAAAGAAGACAGGCCAAGTGAATCACTTCTACTAAGCCCCACATCACCAAACTGAGACTTAGGGTTAGTTTGGGGCCAGCCCACAAATGGCATCTTAACCAAGTTGTCCAGCAATCTCCTGGTTTGTGGTTTGTAAATGCTAAATTGACCTTTGACCTTCCATTCTCAGAATAAATTGCACTTAGAAATTAATAAACTGGCAAGAAAATCGGGGCTCTGGATACTGAGGCTCTTGAACTTTCTGGGTGCAGAACTAGTCTTCCCAGTTGACCACGGGTGATCTGTCAAGGACAAGATAAGCAGCCATTTTCCTTTCTAGATTGAGGCCAAAATGCAAATTATCTCAGTTCTAGACAAGCTGCATTGACCCAGAGAGCCTTGGAACCAGGAGGACCTTATGCAAATTCTTTACCCAACCAACTTTATTGACATGAAAATTGAGACTGTGATAATTGGGACTGTGATTTCACAACTAATTTATAAACTATCATTTCTTTTCCTTGTTCCCTACTTCAGTAGCACTCTTCCCTGTCTGACAGTCTCTGTCTATAACCAGTCACATTTATTAATTTATCTGGCCTCATACATAGTTTGTATGTCTGTGCCAACATGACCTCAAACCACAACACAAGCAGGCCCAGGGATGGTTCTTTGATAGAATGTGTTTGTTATTGGGATTACAAATGATAACAAATTAAAAAAAAAAAAAGAAAGAAAAGCATGGTGTATTTTTATATAATTAGTGGCTTATAAGAAATGAGACTCCCACTGGCTGGGAGTGTCCTTTGAGAAGTCAGGGTTATGACATTGTGACTCGAATGTGTGGCCATGAAGAGCCCTGCCCAAGCCTCCAGCTGCAGGAATCACAGTACATGCCGAGGGCCCAGTGCTGCACTGACATCTGTCACTGTCACTGCATTTGCACGAAGTCTGAGCATCCCAGCAAGACAGTCATGGCTGAAGCCCTCACCCAGGACATGCACATCTCCTCTCACAGGCAAGTTGGGACCCCACCAGTCCTGCCAAACTGTCCTGCAAACTGTACTAAGATGCATCCAACCAATTTTTCTTCCTTCTCACTCCTGCACTTGCAATCAGACCACCTCTATGCCATGGTTCTCCCAGGCTCTCCCTGCCCAATTGCATTTTCTCACACTAATAAATTTCTCACATGTTCAACTTGATCATGGTGTTGGCTTTTGGAGCTCAAGTTAACTTGCCTAGTGAAAGTAAAGTAATTAGACAACTTTAATTGATTGTAGGGTAAACCATTTATTCAGCTTTTTGGAGTAATAATTATGGTTAAAGAAAAGAACACAAATCTTTCTTAATTTAGCAAATTTTAAACAGCAATTAATCACTAGAAACATGCACAGAAATGGCAGGTACACCTGTTCTAAACATAAGATTCCTTCATACATGATGGACTAGGATTCCCAGTAGACTAAGCATCAAACTGACGGCGGTGAGATGGCTAAGCTATGGGAAAACCATCCCTCTTGGGGCACGCCGGCCCCCCAGTGCACTCAGAAGGACAGGTTGGATTAGAGTCTGGCACAAAGGCCTGAGAACCAGCCATTTCTGTCTAAGTTTCTTCTGTTCCTGCACACAGGTGGGGAAGGGAAGAGAGTGGCTTCACATGTATATCCATCCCAGTCACCAAGTACAGGACTTAATCTTCAATAAGACTTGGCCCCATTATCATGTGTAAGACACATAATAAACCAATCTATCTACGTTACAGTTAGTTACTATAGTTTAAAATAGTTTATACTTCAATATGTTTAGTATAAACGGAAATAAAAGTGTAGTGTTTATATTAATGACTAAAATACAATGATGTTATGCCAGCCTGGGGGTGGACTTTAGAAAAAACCTTTAGAGAAGGTAGGCTATACAAGATAGGATATACAAGTGGGGTGAGAGAGAAGGCAAATTAAGAAGAGGAGGAAGGGAGGGGAGGAAGGAAGGAAGGAGGGTGGAAGGGACCCTCTAACCCAATTCCTCTATAGGTGTCCCCGACTCCGGGTCTCACCATATCTATTGACTCTAGTGACACATGCAAAATCATAGCTAAAATCTAGCACTTGGCCCTCCCTGGTGGCGCAACAGGTTAAAGCACAGCACTGAGAAGCTTAAACCACTTCCCCATGAGTTGGTGACCACATGGGGTGGCAGACCTCTCCTGGCCCGCCCGCTGCTCCCCTCAGCAGTGTACTTCGTCCATCTGCCTGTTCTGCTCCCCACTCTGTCTCTGGTGAAGCCTCTCACCGCCCCTGAACCTCTGGCCTGTACCCCAGTTCTGTATACATAAATAAATAAATCTTTTTTAAAAATTAAAAAATAAAAATCTAGTACTTAACCATTTAAGTTAAATAGTATTAACGTTAGGAATGCAGGACATTGGTGCTGTGATTAAAAGTTGCTCTGAAACCTCTGAGAAAAATGACCTGAGAAATAAAAAGACTCAATTCAAGGGAAGGACTTGGCTTCAGTGTTGGAAGCTGGAAATCAGAGACGGGTAAATTCCTCAAAAAAGAGAAGTGAACCTAGTTTGCAAGACTGAACAACAAAAACCAGGACACCTAGATTTCTGTCTTTGAGACAACCTAGGCACACACCCCTGTGCTGTGAAGAGCAGGCGAGAAGGCAGGGGAGGGCAGAGGGCAGAGGGTGTCATGACACTCACAGGTAGGCTGGGACCCTCCGGCCCAGGCCCCGGCTCCCCTTGAGCTCTGGAAAGTGGCTCTGAGCCCTCATTCTACTGAATGTCAATATAGTGTAAGAGCAGCTCCACCCCTCCACACAGCTTTCCCTTTTATATAGCACATTAACTCTAGTAACCTTGTCTTCAATCTCGCCAAAACAAAGAGAAGCTACAAACCTAAAACCAAAATCAAAAACAAAAGCTACCTAAAGGTTTACATTTGTGTGTAAAAGTCTCAGAGGTTTCCAGAGAAGTCTTCAGGAGAGAACCTACAGCTGAAAGCTTAATACTAGATGATCCATGTTTCCTCCTTTTTTTTTTTTTAATGGAAGGAGGGAGGGAGAGGAGGAGAGGAGAGAGAATTAAAGAATGGAGGGAGAGGGAAGAGAAAGCTCTCAGGCATTTCTTGCTATTCCTGCCTCTTCCCTTTCCCTCATGGGTAAAAGGCCACAAAAGGGATTGGCCCAAGGCAAGGCCTGAAAACCCACCACAAGCCTAACGCACCTTCTGGCCGGGGCCCACAGAAAAGAGTCAGACATGGCCAGACAAGTCTGGGAAGAAAAGAGCAAAATCAAAATCAAGATAAACACTGCCATAGTCAACCTCCCCATGGGTCTCTCACCCACATCTCTTTCAACCAGTCCAAGGCCAACAAAACAAGCACAGTTTCTTCATCACATGCTTGCTGCTCCATGTGGCTTCCTCAGGTCTCCTTCTGGCTCTCCATCCTGCTTCCTTCCTCTCAGATTCCTTCTCTTCTCTTCTTTTCTCTGCTCAGTTTCACCCTCCTTCTGGGTGGGGCAGGGAACTTGGAACTTCCCCTTTTGCTGGGGACCACCCTGTTATAAATACAGAAGTAGAACTCCATGCCCTGATACTTCTCTGAAGACCCAATGCCTCCATTTTCCTTAAACAGAGCAGCTCAGTCCCTGCTCTTAACCTTAGTCAACCACAGACGCACTTATTACAAATAGTATCCCCTTCACAATTTCCCAGGAATGACACATTTTAAGGTAAATTCAGTCACTAAATCTGTCATAATTTGTGTATAGTGTAGTAAATTTGATGTTTTGTTTCCAAATTAGCACAGTGTATACTCACCTCTATTAAATTTCATTTCAGTCATCCTCAAAATCTGACTCTGACACATCACACTTAGATTTAAAACATCATGAACTCATATCAAATCAGTGAATACATTAGTCTCACTCTTTTAAACTTCGGTCTCACACTTTAATTTAAAACTTCATGAACTCATACCAAATCAGTTAATATATTAGAAGGGGACAAAGAAAAGAATCCAGGATGACAATCTGGATTCCCAAAGAAGTGATGTTCCCCACCAAAAAAAAAAAAAGTCTACATTAAATATTACCAATGGTTCTCTCATTAAACCTATCACAATCATCATCCATACTAACTCTGATGCTCCAAATCTGACCTCCACAATCAAAATGCTGAAAAAACAACACAGCATCTTTACCCTGTGTGGGTGGGTACCTGGAAGAATTGACTGGAGACTTCTGGTGGTACAAGGATTAAGTCTCAGCGCTATCAACCTACAGGCAGCCACTGCCAACAGTGAGCTCAATCCCATGGCTAAGCAGACTTCTGTCTCACCCCATGCTCCCCTCAGCACTGTATTTCAGTGGATCCACCTGTTCTGCTCTCTCTCATGAATCCTCTACCATCTCCCCACCTCAACCCCCACACCTTTGGCCTACAGCCTAAGGGGAGGAGGTGAACATATAAAGAAGGAAACAGTGACAATCTAATACTAGTTCTAAGGCTGGCCTTGCCCAGCTGGCAAAGAGAGGGCGGCTCCCTAATTCCAGCAGATGGCAGTGCTGCATAACAGAGTGGTTGAAAAAGCGGTTTCTGGTGTCCTGGGTCCTTCAAAAAGGGAAAGTGTGCAAATGAGTCCTTCTGTGAGCTAAAAAGTGAATATGTTACAGGGCAGGGGAAGAGGGGCACCACTGATCCCCCAAACCTGCCTGCTCTAAATAGGTTCTATCATCCGCCGCATCAAGACAAAAAAATAAAAGCTATAATGGGAAGGAACTTTAACACAATGAGTATGCAATACTGAAAAGAATATACTTTCTAAATCAAACACCTGAAGTTACCCATTCCCTCATGGGTAAAAGTCCACCCAAAAGGGACTGGCCCAAAGCAAGGCCTGAAAATCCACCACAAGCCTAAAGCACCTTCTAGCCGGGGCCCACAGAAAAGGGTCAGACATGGCCAGACAAGTCTGGGAAGAAAAGAGCAAAATCAAAATCAAGATAAAACACTGCCATAGTCACCTCCCTACAGGTATCTCACCCACATCTCTTTCAACCAGTCCAGGGCCAAGAAACAAGCACAGTTTCTTCATCACATGCTTGCTGCTCCATGTGGCTTCCTCAGGGCTCCTTCTGGCTCTCCATCCTGCTTCCTTCCTCTCAGGTTCCTTCTCTTCTCTTCTTTTTCTCTGCTCAGCTCCACCCTCCTTCTGGGTGGGGCAGGGAACTTGGAACTTCCCCTTTTGCTGGGGACCACCCTGTTATAAATATAGAAGTAGAACTCCATGCCCTGACACTTCTGACTTTCATTTTAAAAGGCCAAATTCAAAACAAGATCTTTGCAACCCTGGAAGGCCCAGGAAATCTTCACCAGAGCAAGTTGAAATCAGTGTCAGCTGGTTTCTGCATTGGCCTTGGTGTCCAGGGGAGCCTCAGGGAGCCACCCAAAGTGGCTGCCCCACACCTGGCTTCTTCCCCTGAAAAACTAGAAACTGAGAGGGCCCTCCCTGGTGGCACAGCGGGTTAAAGCGCAGCACTGAGAATCTAAAGCCGCTTCGCATGAGCTCGATCCCCGCCTGCCCCCGGAGGTGACCACATGGCCTGGCGTGGCAGGCCTCTCCTGACCCGCCCACTGCTCCCCTCAGCAGTGTCCTTCGTCCATCTGCCTGTTCTGCTCCCCACTCTGTCTCTGGTGAAGCCTCTCACCGCCCCTGAGCCTCTGGCCTGTACCCCAGTTCTGTATGCACAAATAAATAAATCTTTAAAAAAAAAACAAAACTGGAAACTGAGTCCAACCTCTTTAACCCAAAAGCTGGGTTCCTCAGACTTACCTCAGGGGTCCCCAGAGGATGCAGCGCCCTTAGCCTCAGGTCAGCATTTAATAACTTGGAGGTGTTCTCACCTGCATACATTTCAGTTTGCCAACAGGCAGTAACCTTCAGATCAGGGTGGGGGGTGCTATTTTTAATTCCTAATCATCTGTTACATTTTCGGATGAGGTCTCAATAGTTGTTTATTGATTAACTATTCTTACCAGCTCTTAAAAGTGTTTGCCAACATGCTAATTTTTAGTAGTGCCTTGTTACTAGGGACTGTCACAGGCAGGAACAAAAGACTCTGGTCCTGCAGGGACTTCTGCTCCTAGTGTAAACTTTTCATGTAAACTCAAGCAGCTTGGATAGTGCTGGTACAGGGCAGGGAGAGGGGCACCACTGAACCCCCAAACCTGCCTGCTCTAAATAGGTTCTGCCATCTACCGCATCAAGACAAAACATATAAGACTTTAATGAAAAGGGACTTTAATACAGTGAGTAAGACAAAGAATATGATTTCTAAATCAAACACCTGAAGTTACCCATCCCCTCGTGGGTAAAAGTCCACCCAAAAGGGATTGGCCCAAAGCGAGGCCTGAAGCCCACGGCAAGACTAAAGCACCTTCTGGCAGGGACCCATAGAAAAGGGTCAGACATGGCCAGACAAGTCTGGGAGGGAAAGAGCAAAGTCAAAATCAATATAAACTCTGCCATAGTCACCTCCCCACGAGTCTCTCACCCACATCTCTTTCACCAGACCAGGGCCAAGAAACAAGCACGGTTTCTTCATCACATGCTCTCTGCTCCATGTGGCTTCCTCAGGGCTCCTTCTGGCTCTCCATCCTGTTGCCTTCCTCTCAGATTCCTTCTCTTTCTTTTTTTTTTTTTTTTCTCTTCTCAGCTCCACCCTACTTCTGAGAGGGGCAGGGAACCTGGAACTTCCCCTTTTCCTAGGGACCACCCTGTTACAGTGCCTGCCAATGAAAACCCATCCTTTCAAGCATGAGAAACACATGCTCCACCCTTTCCTCAGTTCAGGGCTCCCCTGTGTGAGGAGGGGTCCATCCGCAGACCTGTGCTCCTTAAGTACAACAGAGTTCTTTAATTAAGTCTGTCTGGGTTGAAGTGATTATCATTTTTCAATTTAGTCCTCAAAATCAAAAGTTTTATTTTTTTCTACTAAGTCTGCTCTTTGCCACCCTTATTCCCACCCTTATTCCCACCCCCAACCTGCCCCATGCTACTCAACACACTGTAGCACCTGTTGGTCACATGACACCTCCCATCAAGGTCCCCTTGAAGCTCAATGGAAATTTCTAACATAACTTGTCCATTGTGGGTGCAAGAGCAACTTCAGCAAGCCCAACCCTCCCATCAGCTCCATCCTTGCTGTGTTACAATTCTTCTCTGCAATTTCTTCATGCATCCTTTTTCCATTCACATATTCTTTTGTTCTTATCAGTCATTTATCCATTCACCAAATATGTGTTGAGTCCCCACTATGTGATAGGCACCAGCCTCAGTGGTAAATATGTCTACATGACCGCTGTCCTCAAAAAGCTTGTGGTTTTGTTACAGGGCACCTCAGTGTAAACTGGGTTGCCTGTCTGTGGGTCCGCACCTGTGCGCTTAATATTTAATCGTACTGCAGACACACACAAAAAGGTTCAATAATGGGTTTATTTACAAGGAGAAAGGTAAAGGAACAACTCAGGGGGAAAAAAGAAATACGAGTTAACTAGACTATCCCACCAGTTCTGCAGACCTGGACTCCACCAGCACGCTGAAAACGGATCAAGAGCCAGAACGACCAGCCACGAACCATCAGGCCAAGAGAGCCCCTAAGCCCACATGTCCGGTTTTATCCTAACCTGGCTGCTCAGCTCCGCCCTCACGTCCCAGCGTGCTTCTCCTTGGTGTAGATGGGATTTGGAGTTCCAGTATCTGGAGTGGAGGTGGAGTCCATGAAACCTGTGTCTGTTACAGTTTTGTGGAGGAGATAACATTTTACAATAAATATGTGATGACTGTGACATTAAAATTAAATAATGTTTGCAGGAAAAGACCAGGGTGCAATGAAAGCAAGGAATCTGTGGGTGCAATAGTGAGGGATATAATTTCGATTCGGGCAGCAGTTGAAGAAGGACTCCAGGAAAGTCACATTTAAACTGGGTGCAAAGTGATTATACCGAGGGGTCAACAAGTAGAAAATACCCTGAGGAACTGCCAGGACAAGACTTCTCAGTAGAGTGAGAAAGTCCAGTTTAGCAGGAGCTGTGCCCTGAACCATCTCGTCAGCTATAGTCTAGTGTGTCCTGAATGTCAGCCAGAACCTGAAACTTTTGTGATGAAGAATGTTTTTCCCTCCCCCTTTTGAACTGTGGCCAGGTGCCAAAAAAATTTTTTTTTGAGGTTTATTTATTTATGCATAAAAGAATGAGTTACAGCCCAGAGGTGTGGTTGGGGGTGAGGGGGTCTGTGAGAAGACTCACCAGAGACAGAGTGGGGAGCAAAACAGGCAGATATATGAAGTACACTACTGAGGGAGCAGCAGGAGGGTCAGGAGAGGTCTGCCATGCCATATAGGTCACCTCCCTGGCCGGGAATTGAACTCATGCTGCCCTGGCTGCAGAGAGCTTCACAGTGCGGTGCTCTAATGGATTGCGCCACCAGGGAGAGCACCAGGTGCTCATGTTCTTCCACCTCTGGTTGGACAGGGGTGGCAAACTCGGAACCCAAAGCCCTGAGGTGTCTACTAGAAGTCCAGGTAACCACGCATCCCTTTCCCAACTTCTTCCCTACCCTAAACCACACCCACACTCTGTCCACACGCAGTTATAAAATAGCTCTCTGAAAATGAGAACTGGGACCCACTTTCCTAAGCTGAGGACCCCACCTGTTAGTGAAAAAGGACTTATCTGCCATCATAAAACAATTTATGGGAAACTTTAAAAGGACTCCACTTTAAAATACCACACTGACTATCTTTTAAGACAAATCAAATAAGTGGACCCACTACTAACCACCTCAAAAACAAAGTGTTTTTTTAAAGATTCATTTATTTATGTATACAAGAACTGGGGTACAGGCCAGAGGTGAGGGGGGTGAGAGGATTCATCAAAGACAGAGTAGGAACAAAACAGGAAGATCTACAAAGTACACTGCTGAGGGGAGCAGAGGGCAGGAGGGGATGCTGGCTGCGGATCAAACTCTGGCTTCAGCAGCTGAGGCCAGCTTCACAGTGCTTCACTTTAATCCAAAAATAAGTGCCCCAAAATAAGTGCTTTTTATTTTATTTTAGCCAAACACTAATTCTCAGGCCCCTCAAAGAGACCTCCAGTACATATATAAGAGTAATAATGACCACTGTCACCCAGAATTTAAAATCAATTTTCATTTACTTGATTCATCCTTAAATTTCAAATAGGCAGATGCATGGAGGGGTGGGGGAAAAGGAGAAGAGTTTTAATTTATAATTCAGACATCCAAAGCCCAAGCTAGAAAGGGGCCCAATCACTTTGTAATGGACCCTTAGAGGCACCAACCATCACCCATAGCCTCAGCAGCATAAACAAATTCTTCTTGTCAAGGTCAAGACAGCTTGACAGCTAAAAGAAGACAAGTCCTGTCAACATACTTCAAATAGCTTCAGCCAGGGACAGGGAAATCGTGTGTAATTGTAGGTGCTGGTAGATGGGTACAAGCCTCTTTCATTTTTCTTTCTACTTTTGAATCTGTTTGGAAAGTTCCATAATAGAGAGTTTTGTTTTGTTTTGTTTTTAAAGATTTATTTATTCATTCATATAGCACTGGGGTACAGGCCAGAGATGCGGAGGGTGAGGTGTTGCACCAGAGACAGAGTTGGGAGCAGAACAGGCAGATCAACGAAGTACATTGCTGAGGGGAGCAGCGGGCCGGTCAGGAGAGATCTGCCGTGCCATGTGGATCTCCTCCGGGGCAGGCAGGGATCAAACTCATGCAAAAGTGGCTTAAGCTTCTTAGTGCAGTGCTTTAACCCGATGTGCCACCAGGGAGGGCCCAAGAGTTTTGTTTTAAATGTCAGTCTTTTAATCACTATTAGTTTCCTGTTCTCTCCACCCAACATTTCTCTGTGTTATGTGGCAAAACCCAGTCATTTTTCACTGGGAGCAACATACAGAAAAATCCAGAGGAAAAATGAATCTATTGTGTAGTGAGAAGACACACACACACAAACAAGACTCCAACTTTGAAGTGTGAGAAGAGAAACTCAGCTCTTTATTTTGAATTGCTACTATTCCATCTCAAAATGCAATTTCAGAACTAGACCCATGGGGAACAGGAAAATAAATGCCAATCAGATATTCCTATCATCATCACTACTGCCAATGGTACAGACACTTCAGAAAGAACTCAAGTCCTATTAAGAAAGCATGACTTTGGTATGCAAAAGTGGAAGTCACTTTTGGGATAACACAAATACTTCCCGAGAGAAACTTGAATCACAGATAGCAAATTAAATGCCTGTAAGGACTGACCTTTCTAAAATCAAACTCTTGAGAAAGTTCTTTGAAATTTCCAACCTAGAGCCTTCCTATCTATACTAATTGGAAGTGGGAAACATAACCAAAGCAGTTTAACAGCACAAGATGGTTGTTTCTAAGTGGCTTCTTGAGGAGGCTCCAAGTAGCCACTAAAGGCAGGCTCTGGGCTCCAGCATCAAAAAGCTGCCTAGTTCCAGAGGTTGCACTTGAGGCCCTCGTGTGCAGTGGCTGCTGCAACACGTGCTGTGGGGCCTGGTGCCTCAGTTTCCACATGTATGAAATGAGGACAGTAATATTACGGAGGTTATTACGGAGACTGAACATAACAGTGTACAGGATGTGCATACACAGCAGCTAACACATTAGAAGTCCTCCATAAATGGCTGATTTTTGTAAATTATTTGATTGCATATCATATCTTTATATGCCAACTACAACTTAGCATGACCCAGACAGGCCCACACATCATCTAATCCAAACCTGTTGTGCATAGCAAAAAGGGTTTTCCAAACACAATTAGAAATTCACTTTATTATGCTTTTGAAATTTCCTTATTAAGATAAATATTTATTATTTCCTTATTAAGAAAATAATATTTCCTTATTAAGAAAATAACATTATTTCCTTAATAAGGAAGTAAGTATCTGATCCACTAGTGAAACCACAATCTGGGCAGGAAAAGGCTTGACGGTTCAGTGTCTCTACAGAAGTTTCTTTTGCTTTTCTATTCAAAGTGGAGACATAAATAATATAAATTTTAAAAATTTAATTTAGATACAAATTTAATATGCAGAATCATCTCACCACCATTTTGTTCCCATACGTTTTTAAATAAACAGTACAAGCACATGGAATCTTAACAGTAGAATTTTATGTAGATGACAATGGTAGACTCAAAGATTTACATTTTCCTTACTAAAAGTCCTGCTCCCAAAAGAAAAGTATAAATTTATGACAGTATAAAGTCAAACTATCCTAAATATCTTATACAATTTTTTAGAAGTTCTGATCTCTATGTGTATTTTTCATGGATATTTATAACTCAGAGAACTTAAATTGCAGAAACACACAAAATTTTACTGTGATCATCAATAGGAAAAAGTATGTATAATATTTATAATAGTCATATTCAAAAACTCTTTGGATTCTAAGATTTAAGAATGACACTTAAATGTTACTGACACTGTTGAAAAATGAATGACATGAAATTGTTACTCCGAACACATATAACTTCATTTTAACTTTGACTTCTTACAAATATTTTCAAACTTTATATTTAAATTGTAAATGACAAAGTAAATAGATTCAAAACTAAATTCTCAAACTATGTTTAAACTAAAAAGGAGCATTCAAATTTTTAGGGGGAAACAACTGTGAAATAGTACATACAGTTTTCTCCCACCAAATCAAGTCAGTATTTCATTCTGAACACAATGTATTAACATGTAATTTCATGAAATAATACAGTTATAGACAAAACTCTAGCTGAACATGAACAATTGGCCCAGGCTCTTCCTCCCGGCTGTGTCTTTCCTCAGGGTACCCCTGGAAGGTGTGAAAGCATTTGTGAGGCCTCCTGGGTGATAGAGAAGTCAATAGCCTTTAGGGTCAAAATCTTTCCTTGAGATGAAGATTTTAAATTTTGAATAATGAAAATCCATTCAATTGTATCACAAATCCCTATTCATGGGTGTGACAAGAGTTGTGACTTAGATTTATAATTCTGTGGACTTAAAGTGGTTGGAGACATACTGGGGATTGCCTTTCTCTGTTCTCTCCACACCCTATGACAGAACATACCCCAAACCTGGAAAAGTTGAGCACTTAGAATAGAAGAGATTAGTCTAATCCGAAGAGTTAAGGTTTGTGAGCATTGTCCCTGACCAAAGCTACACTTTAACGAGAGGGTTTAGGATTCGCAGGCCAAGCCCTGAAGCCTTCTCATTCAGCTGAAAAAGTCCACCAAGTTTTCAATGATTATCCAGCAAAAAGATGAAGACCAGTGGACAATGGAACCATGAGTAACACAAGCAGAAAGGAGTCTCACCTTTCTTCAGGCAAAATCACACATGTCTTGTTTTGGGTTAATGATAAACCTAACTGTCTGATTTTTTAAAAAAACGCAAACACTCACCAGAGACCTGTTTCAAGAACTGAATCCCTGCCTGGTTGGAAGATAGCCAACATTTTTGTGTTCGTAACAGGAATGTGTCTACAATTTAAATCAGAGCTTTATTTCTAATGAAAAATACGGGAAGTATTGGTGTCAACATTACAGGTAAAACTGAGAAGTTGCCTTTGGGACTCACTACATTTGCCTTAATTTAGAGTAAGTACGATATGAAATGGTCACAAAGGTTAACACCAAGGGCACAGTCTTAGGAAATGCATTTGCAGTTTCCAGGGGACAACTTTTAAGGACGATCTTACCAGCCAAGCCTTAAGGCTTACTTCAGCCATAGTAGTCCATGATTCTTTGGAGTCTCAAAGTGGTATCTACCCACTGGCAGAGGAAAGGCTGGCAATAAGAAGAGGGAAGAATAAGAGGGAAAGGAAAGAAAAACAAGTGGGAAAAGAAAAAAAAATTAAATAGTCGCTAATGAGAAACTCCACTACAGAAAGGTTTAGGCAGCTTTTCCTTCCAGTACCACAGCCAAGCTCATTCTCCTTCTGAGAACAGCCTGATTAAGTAACAAAACTCATGTTAGTGTTTCCTTTCACCTCCTAATGGAGCAGGGAAGATAGTGAGGCAGAGAGTTTAAGACAGCCCAGGGTCATCTACTTCAGTCGAATCTTGAAGCAGCATCTAATGACCACTTGACAACAGCAGTTACGTCTTCATTTCCTCCATGAAGTGAAGCTCATCGTCAAAAAGGTGCGAGTTAAATTGTGAATCCAAACCCCAAATGAGGAAACTCTGAGCCAGTCAACTTACTTTGTTATTTGCTACTTTCACCATTAGGCATGTTAACAAAATAATGATTTTCTTGAAAAGCAATGCTTCTGCAAAATAAAATGCTTGAAAGCATGTACAAATGTGTTCAGAAACATGATCCCACCTCTCTCATCCCTGAAGATTCGTTCCCACGCTCACTCACGGCCATGGTCATGTGGGGTTGTAGCCAGACACTGCCGCAACCACAGAGTCCCCGTTTTTTTGATCTAATTCTCTTGCTACAGAAAAAGCCTCCGAGCCATTGGTCCATAGCTGCAGCTTGGGATCAGATTCTTTGGCAATGAGCTGCAGCTGGGGTTTTTTCATCTTCTTTACAAGTCTAACAAAGCCAAGCAGCACAGAACTAAATATCATTGAAAAGCCACAGAGAAGAAATGCTGCAGTGTAGCTGCCAGTCATGTCCACCAGCCACCCTGGAATAAGTAGTAGTAGAGTTATATTGTTGCAGCAAAAATTCAATTATTCACAGCTGACAACTACAAGGATAATCACAACAGGTTGCTAGCACCGCCATTACTATTTTCACTTCTAAAATGGACTGCTGTTATGTCAGATTCTGAGAAGAATGTCATACTCTTAATTGCACATGATAATGGGTAATTATATTAATCCTGTAGCATGTCATAGGAAAGATAAAAACAGTATCATTCAAATGATTGCTGTTGGGACCAGTTATCAGGGTGTTGAGAAAATCAGATCACACAGAATCCTAGAAGTATTCCCAACACCTGTGCACTGTAACACCACATGTTTCTGGGCAAAGTGGAGTGTTCATTTGGATCCAGCCATCCAGCTTGAAAATAGAAATTCTGGATCATTTTAGAAATTGCAAATGTTGACTTCAGAAGGTATAATCCTGCTATCATATCTCCAGTTACAACAAATTAACATCAGTATCTATTCTAGGTCTAATTTTTTTTGTTTTAGTTTTTCCCATACAATAGTTTATCCATAAAATATCTCCATGTCACCTATTTGATAAGCATTTAGGTTCATTTGTTTTTGTATTCAGTATTGCCTCATTGATTTAACACATTTTTTGCATATAGTAAAAGTCAAAACTATATGAAAGGTATTCTCAAAAGTCTTCCTCCCTTATCCATTCTTATTTTCTATTTCAAAATGAGTAAAAGAGTTGGGCATAGGACTTGAAACCATAAAAAATATGGAAGAAAATATAGGTTAAACATGCAATAAAGTCTTTAAAGACTCATCACCCAAAGCAAAGAAAATGAAGGAAAAGATAAACACATGGACTACATCAAACCAAAAAGCTTTACACAGCAAAAGAGACATTAACTGAAACAAAGAGATACCCTACTGACTGGGAAAACATCTTTGCACTACATACAATGGATAAGGGACTGATCACAAAGACATACAAAGAACTCACATGAATCAACAAAAAGAAAGCAAGCAATCCAGTCAAGAAATGGGCAGGAATACTTAAAAGACTTCTCCAAAGAGGAATTGCAATGACCAACAGGCACATGAAAAAATGTTCAACATCCCATAAGGATCAGGGAAATGCAAATCAAAATTATAATGAGATACCATCTTACACCAGTAAGAAAGGCCCATATCAAAAAAAAAAAAAACTAACAACCACAAATGTTGGCCAGGATGTGGTGAAAAATGCTCCTACACTGCTGTTGGGAGTGCAAACTGGTGGAACCACTATGGAAAGCTCTATGACGATTCCTCAGACTACTAAAAGTGAAGCTGCCATTTGACCTGATATTCCAATCCTAGGGATCCACCCAAAGGACACAAAAAACATTAAATCAAAAGGGTACATGCAGCCCTAAGTTTATTGCAGCACTATTTACAATAGGTCTAAATTTTTAAGCACTGCAGGGCATATGCTATGTCCATTTGACAACAGAGAGTCAAATGGAATAAAATTAGACCTTGGCAAACAATTGTATTGTGATTTAAAAGTTCTTAAAAATTTACATAATGCCAAACTTTACATAATGCCAAAAAAATATTCATCAGAGAAGCATGTGGCTTCTCCCCTAATCAAAAATGGCAAGCAGACATTGTAATAAGCCCCACAAAGTTTCCAGCATTCCAAACTACTCTCTAACATTTCATTGTATGATTTCCTTATGTGTTCCTGTAGCAACAAACAGAAGATACTGCGAGTTACATTTTAAAAGTTAATTAGGTAAAAGAACTATTACAATAAGAATTCACCTTCTAATCCTCTGATACCTGGTAATGGGAATATCTGATTGCCAAACAAAAGCCACAGATTGAGAAAAGGATCTGGGAAACTCAGTTCCATTTATGACTTGTGACTTTTTTTAACAGAATTATATGGCTCTTGAAGGGAGGTAAAGACAATAATTGACTATAAAGGGAGGGTGTGAGTACATTTCAAGTGCAGTTTTCAAAAATAAAGCACTAAACATATAGTTCTGTACTGAGGAGTTTTAACTGCTCGGGAAATTCTATCTGCAACATTTAAGTGACCAGTGTCTCCTGGCTTTAGCAAATGCTGGAATTTGGAAATTACTGTAAACTACCTATTCACAACAGCAACTAAGAAATCCTGCCTTTTTAAAAAAAAAAAATCTCTTTCTACCTCCTAGTTAAATGTTTAGCTCATTTCTCTTTTGCCTATCGACAGAGACCTTCATTCTCTGAGCTTTACTTTACGAGGGAATCATCTGGACCAATTATTCTGTCTTTAATGTGCACGACCATCATCAGAAAACAGATGGGAATGTACACACCCCGCTGAATTCAGATCACAGTAAGGAGGACAAGGAATGTGCATTTTAACAAAAACCTTGGGGGTTTCTGAGTCCTGATGCAAGTGTTCCATCACGTCGCTGAGAGACACTGCTCTAGACTGCATTCTCTGGAAGGAGAAACCAGTTCTGACCTGTTCATTGCTATGCTGACAAAGCCAGATAACCATGTTGGCGTATACAGCAATAAATATTTGTAGAATTACTGGTTTAATCATGCTTTAAATTTCAAATGCAACTTAAAGTTTATAACGTTCTATATGCTTTATGTGATGATTCCCAAATCTGACCTCCCTCTAAAGCTTAGATTTCATCTTGAAACAGTTCTATTGAACATTTCAGTGGGTAGTTCAGATCTGAGTATGTAAAAACACTAAAGTTATTATTGTTTCTGGCAAAACTACTTTTGCCAACTTATTTCTTCCAATCAGGTCATTATTTTCTGAGTTATCTTTGACTTCTTTCACTCAATCATCCCCAGATGCTAAATTCATTGTCTTTTCCCAAAACTGTCCCCTCACCCCCAGAGTTCATTCCCATTTCTGCTGTAAAGCCCTAGTTCAGGACTTTATCAGACTGTTCCTAAACTATTAGCATGGAATCCTATTTCTTCCCTATAGTTCCAGATTAATTGCTACATCAAAATTAAAAAAAAAAAATACCCTTTACCACAATACCTCTTAGCATAAAAACTATACCACCAATAGTTTCTGAAGAATATAGGGCCCCAACTCCTTTGGCTGGCCTCAAGATACCCCACTGGGACACCAGTACCTATTACGTCAGCCTCATGGCCCACTGTTGCCAGTGAAATACTGTACACCCACCAGGCTTCCCTCTGAATATATGCGACTAATTTGAAAGTATGAACAGCTGCTTCACTCTATTGTTACCATTATTAGTGTAGAATAAAATCAAGACCCCAAATTGGAATTTCCTCGTTCCAGATAGACACAGGTCTCCACTTGATTGAGAGATCAGAACATGGCTATAGGTGAGATCATGATGTTTCGGTGGCCTTGCATCCCTCCTTCCTTCACTCTTCCTCAACTTACAACCAAAACTCATTGTCTGCATGAGCGTTCACGGTTTCCATATCAATGCAACAAAGAGAAGGACAGGAATTCTCTCTAGAAACTTACCTGCAATGGGCGGGCTCACCAAATACGGCACCGCATGAAGGAAGTACACCACGCCGAGTGCTGACGACAATGAGGTGGTCCCCACGATTTCTGCCGTCACTACGGGGATCAAAGTCACGTAGGCACCGTCAAAGTAGCCAAAGGTACAAGAGAAAGGCACAAGCAGGGGGAAACTCTGAAGCATCGGGAGACAGAGATAACAGAGCCCATCTAGTCCCACGGCGAAGAGGTAGCAAACACACTGGTAGTTCTTCAGACACCTGTGGATTTGAGGAACAAGGATGAGTGTGGGATCCCCGGGACCTGTCAGCTTCAAAACCGTGGCCATGCAGCAGTTAGCATCGCGGTGATTTCTCCAGGCGGCTTCCCCATTATGTGTTACTTATGTTGTCTATCTGCCTGTATTTCTTTTTGTCTATACAAATCCAAGAATTTATTTCCCAAAACAAAGTATGCTAGAAAATAATATATACCCTAAAATTAGAAATATAGGACTTTCAACTCAGTTTTATCATCTAACTACTTGCATAAGTCTATCTTCCATTTATTTAGCCATAATGGGAGTGTTACCTATCTCAGAGGGTCACTTAAAAGAGAGTTGTGAAATAACATGTAGAGTATCAGTGGACTAATTTTCCTAGCAGTCCACCATGCTGGATGCCTTTAGCTACGTCATCCGTTAGTACCTGGCACATCAGACATGCTCAGAAATCCAAGGAGGCCTACTAAGGGGAAGAGGACGAAGTCTGACATCAAGACCTACCGAAGGGTTCTTTTTGGAGTTACTCAGTAACTCCAAACCCAACTGCGATAACAATGATTTCAGAGACTATATAACATCAGCACCAGGAGTTTGTGCTTTTCATTTGTCTGTCCACAGTCCCATTTGAGCCTTAGAAAAAGGGCCAAGACTGGCCCTCCCTGGTGGCGCAGCGGGTTAAAGCACTGCATTAAGAAGCTTAAGTCATTTCCACATGAGTTCGATTCCCGCCTGCCCCGGAGGAGATCCACATGGCGCGGCAGACCTCTCCTGACCCGCCCGCTGCTCCCCTCAGCAGTGTACTCTGTCGATCTGCCTGTTCTGCTCCCCACTCTGTCCCTGGTGAATCCTCTCACCCTCCGCATCTCTGGCCTGTACCCCAGTCCTGTATAAATAAATAAATCTTTTTAAAAAAAAGAAAATGGTACAAGACTAACAGGTAAATGTTGCACAAGCCTATTTTACAGATGAAGACCCTTGAGGATTAAGAGAGTTTTCCCAGATGACAGAGACAATAAGGGATAGAGTCAGCACAAGAACTTAGATTTTGTATATCTCAGATTGGAAAGCCCACCATCAGACCCACACCACGCCGGTCCTTGTTGAGTTATTTGATTGTGGACACACCCCTTGCTCTCTTCCTTCTTCTGTAGCCATTAACCACGTAGACTAAATCCTAAATTGTGTATTCATAAAGCTAAAGAACAGCAGATGGAGCCTAATTAATTACTAAGGACATAGTGTGAGGAACCAGCTGGTCCGGGTCACAGCTCAAGTGTGAAGAGAACATCACTTAAGGGAATAAGAAGGGCTTGTTCTCTTCAACCCAAACAGACATGCTGAAGAAAAAAACTACTTAGTGCAGTTCTTATAGTTTTGGTTTCTAAGATTAAAATGATAATGAAATGATTGACTATTTGCACTGGCAAGCATTAATAAGTTACTACAGATAATGCATTTTTATTGCACCTGATTCCCTTGCCTGAACTGGCTTTTGTTCTTCTTTCCACTGATAGTCTCTGGGGTTTTTCAAAAGAAACTGCACACAATACCCAGCCAGAAGTCATCTTACCTGAGAACTGACTTAGGATGGAATTAATCTCTCCCCAGAACTTTTAGTTACTGCAGGCCTCTGCAATTCTGACATACCCACCAGGCCAAACCATCTAGAAGAGGGGCTGACAAAAGCCAAACCCAGCCCATCTGCTGGTCTGTACTCACTGTGAACTAAGAATGACTTTGCTATTTTGTGAATGGCTGGGGAATAAAGTAAAAGAATAAAACTTTGCAACATGTAAAGACTCTATGAGAAATTCAAATGTCAGTGTCCATAAAAGAAGTCTTACTGGTATGTGGCCACTCACACCTTTCACTCTCTGTGGCTGCTTTTGTGCCACAACAGCAGCGTCAGGTGCTTGCCAGCGTACGGTGCCCACAGAGCCAAAAATGTTTATTCTCTGGCCCTGCACAGAAAAATTTTGCTAGCCTCTGACTAGCAGGACCAGCAAGGGAGTTGCCTTCAGGTACTGAAGACTTGTTAACATCCAATAGGATGAGGAGATGAGGGGATACTTAAAGATTAAAAAGTCCCCTAGCAGGGAACCCATTGTGGTTTCGCAGATTTTACCTCCTGTCGGTTAGCCATCCAAACGTGATATTGCCAATAATGTCAATCACCCCAAGCATGGACATTAGAAAAGCAGCTTGCTGGTGACTCACTCCAACACTCAAAGCGTAAGGCACCAGGTACACAAAGAGAGGGCTGCAGCCATAAGCCATAAACAGAACAGAGATGGCTAACACCACGAAGTCTGACAGCAGCAAAAAACTGTATTCCTGCTGTAAGGAGCAACAAAGGCGGGGCTGGGTCCATGCTTTGGTCAACGTTGAACAGGGAGACTCCTGCTTACAGTCTTGCTTCTGAGCTGGGCAGGCTTGACTCTGTTCCGGCCTTAGCCGCTCCTCTTTAATAGTAATTGGCCGCATCAAGGCCCCGCAAACGCAGAGATTCAAAACAAAGCCCCCGAGGATGAGTAGTGCTCCCCGCCAGGAAAATTGTTCGATGAGGAGCTGAACCACGGGGGCCAGGATGAAGGTGCCAATCCCACTTCCTGACATGGCGATTCCATACGCAAGGGCTTTCCGTCTTCTGAAATATTTGCCGACCATGGCGATAGCTGGAGAGTAACAAAGTGCAAATCCAAGACCTGGGGATGAAGAGAGCGCTGTGAGTACCGTGGACAACAATGAAAGAAAAGATTTCAGCTGAAAAGCTGACCCCTGGCGGCTGATAACAGAACTGAGACACCAAGAGGGGAGAGGAGAGACCCGGGAGGAAGGGGAAGGCGGAACGGTCTATGGTGAGGGGCAAGGCAAGATGGCGGTGGGTGCAGCTGAAGTGGTAGAAAATAAGAGAGAGAGAAGGGGAGGGAGGGAAGAAAATATTTCAGAATAAAAGTGTTAGAACTGAAGAGAATCAGCCTATTAAACCCTTTTAAATCTGTCTTCTACAGCAAGCTGAAATTGAGTTTACCCTGGCCAGCCGTCCACAATTCAGAAAGGACAGCATAAGCAAGGCCTTTTTCTTGAGTAGAAATTTCCTTAAGGAAATGTGACTTCTTGAACAAAATGAAATAAAGAACTTAAAACTATTCTACAATCTAAATTTCAGATCAGGGCAATTATCCGTAATACCTTAAATTAGCCAGAAGATTACCTCAAAAGTTTTCGCTACCTTTGAAGACACAACTCTGATCATCTAGACCACTCTGTAACTTGAGTTTACATAGTATATATGCCCCAATCAAAGTTCCAGAGTAATTTCACGAAATTGGGCAACATCATACCCATTTTATACATGAACAGAGTAAGTGGAAAATATCCGTTAAAGTCAACAGAAAGCAGATTTTTTAGCTCTTGTTCTTTTTAGGTCAAGAAAATCGGAAGGACTCTAAACCTGGAATTTGTGGCATCAAAATTATCAAAGAAAAAGGAGAACTACTTTCAGCTCCTGTTCCCAGCTGCAGAAATTGTCATTTTAATTCTAATTACGTGGTTCTAATTTACTAGGTTTCCTAGATACGAGGCTCTCAGTGCTAACACCAGGCCCTGGTGAGCCGCAATGACAGGACAGGGTACCCTGTCAGGCCCTTTGGGTTACCAGGGACAGACGCAACTTTTAGTTGACAGCTAGATTTATAACCTCAGTGTGCAATTATATCCTTTCGTGGCCTGCTCTTGCTACCCTGAGAACAGTACCCAGAGAGGAGTTAATTGTCCTCCTCTCACCCCTCTGAGATGGGGCAGCTGCTACTCCAGTCCCACTAACCACTTCACCTTGACCCCACACCTGGGACTCATGGAAAGCACATGTGTTCCTTCTCTTCTACAATGTCACTCTGGTTCTCTGAAATATACTTCTAGGACACTGAGGGAGAATATTTAGTACAGTAATATTCACAAGGGACTTTTTTTTAAAGATTTATTTATTTTGCATACAGAACTGGGGTACAGGCCAGAGGTGCAGGGGCAGTGAGAGGATTCACCAGAGACAGAGTGGGGAGCAGAACAGGCAGATCCACTGAAATACACTGCTGAGGGGAGCAGCAGGCGGGTCAGGAGAGGTCTGCCACGCCATGTGGGTCACCTCCAGGGCAGGGATCGAACTCATACTGAAGTGGCTTTGGCTTCTTAGTGCTGTGCTTTAACCTGTTGAGCCACCAGGGAGGGCCAGGGACTTTCTTCTTAAAATTGTAATCCCCAGAGTGGACAATGATACCCACTATAAAACAAGAGTGACTCCATACCACCAAATATAGTTTTGCAATGTCTTAGCAAGGACATTGGGGAAATGACTGCTCTGAAAGGGGTGCGTAACTAATGTCTTGTTCTTTCTGAACACAGAATCTCAGCCATGCTCTGCTACCAGAGGGAAAGCCAACTGCCACCTCACTTATTTAGCTGAATGAAAGCAGTAAAGCTTTGTCATTACAGTAGTATAATCAAGAGCATTTCCAGCAGTTTTAACTGCCAGGTAGATAGACATAAGCCAGGTTGGCAATACTGTGATCTAACAAAGTTCACATTTTTATGCATTACTTTTCTGTTGATGTCCTTGATAATTGTTGAATGGGGCAGGATGACACAGTGGTACAAAATATCCTTACCTGTAAGAATGCCAAGAGTGAGGTAGAGGTGCTTCAGGCTGGTGGCAAATGAGCCCAGGATGAGACCAGTGGATGCGAGCAAGCCACCCAGAATGATTCCCACTTGGCAGGAAAAGTGGTTGCTGATAAGACTCCCAAGTGGAGCTATAGACAAAAAAAAAAAAAAAATAGAAATAATTAAATAATGAATTAAAAGGCTTGAGGGCACTGTCAGAAGACTATGATATTGCACTGGCCGAGTAGTAAAATTGATGGGACTTTAAAGCATAAAACCCACCCCACTCGTTCTACAGACAAAACTGCAGACAGGAAACAACTTGTGCACAGTTGCATGAAGAGTAAGTAGCAAAGCTGAAATTAAGATCAAGTCTTCTGATTTGCATTCCAGTGTTCATGCCACATTGATATTTCAGTAGAGTCATGATTCCACAACTAGGGGAGGTTTTCTAAACAGTGGGCTGATGCTTTGTTTAAGCCATGTGCCTTGCGCAGAGCTGTGTCTTGTATTTTCATATAGTCTTAGTCAGGCACCGTTAGCAATCATTTTTTTAAAGATTTATTTAATGCATACAGCACTGGGGTACAGGCCAGATGTACAGGGGTGGTGAGAGGCTTCACCAGAGACAGAGCAGGGAGAAGAACAGGCAGATCAATGAAGTACACTGCTGAGGAGAGCAGTGGACAAGACAGGAGAAGTTGCTGCACCATGTGGATCACCTCCGAGGCCAGGGATCGAACCCACAGTGAAACAGCTGCAGCTCACTTGCAGAGCTGCATCCTAACCAGTTGCACCACCAGGAAGGGCCCCGTTAGCAGTAATTATGACAGTTAAATGGTGGAGAAGGAAAGAGGGCAGCAGTGTAGAGCTGGCCGTGTTACATAGGAAGAGGCCAGAAAGATCACAGATAAATTCCAATCTGCCACTCCTTTCAGGCTTGGGAAATGCTGTGAATGAGAAATCAGTACCCAGAAAATCTAGGAAAATGTTTGATGGACATTATGGTTGGCCTCATTTTACTGTTGATAGTTTAACAATTTATCAGAGTTATGCCAACTTCCAGACATAAAGTTTAATTAAAGTTGGAAGAGACCAACGAGCAATTGAAGATGATGTGCCCAAGACCACCAAGAAGTATAATTCAGGACACCTGACCCCCGAGGGCACAGTTCTTTCAGCCTGTTTCTGTGGTTCTTTGGTCTCCCTGACTGGTTGCAGGGGTGTTAGTGGGGAAAGCTTATGAATTTCTTTCTGAGGAACAATTCATGCTAATACCATTACTCCTGGTAACAACATCTGCAGAACCAATTCTTTGGGTATCTGTGGAGTATGATCTTTGTATTGATCAGGTTGAAACTGGGGCCTCACTCAATTCAAATGTGCAGTGTAAAATTACCCATCAGTCTAAAACAGTGCCTATCAGGGATGAAAATATATCTATTTCTCCAGATTGCTGCTGCTATAGGTATTGGAAAGTGACAAATTTACACCAAACTCAACATTCACAGGATGTTGAAACTCTGTTTATCACAGGACAGATATATTCCCCCCGTGGCTGTCCTGGAGGTGATACTGTGACCTCTGTCCATGCTCTGAGTCAACAGGTGAGCAAGTGGTGACTGGTAATTGGGTACAACAGGTTCCAGTCTTTGCAGGGAATTTAAGTATGTTTTATATAGCATGAGTGTTGCATAATCTCAGTGCTTCACATGGCCACTAAAGGTCATTTATTCCTAAAATTATATTCCAAAAGATAACAGAAAGACAAACATGGCTCTCTTAGGTGTTCATACAATCTTGTCTGCAACCAACTATGTCACCCTGAAAACCAAATGATGGTCTTACTGGTAAAGAGAGAGAGAGAGAGAATGGGGTTCTAAAATACTCAGGATTTATCTAAATGAAATAATTAAACAGACCTAGTCTGTAAATAAATCATTTCAATTTAACCTAATCTCAAAAACTCTCTAAGACACCAATTTAATAACTTTAATTTGACATTTATAAAAAGAAAAATCTCAAGGTTACTTTTCTTCTACTGTGAAGATGGACTGAGCAACTACAAGAACTTTCAGACACTGTAGGTGGCCTAAATAGCACAGTTGGGGTTTCCTAGATGGAATAATAGCCATAGGGAATGTGCTGATCTTTTGATTGCACCATACAATCAGTTTCCAATACTTCTCTAAGAATGAAGATTTATGCATGATAAATGATGAGATCCATGAGCCAATGTTTTAACCCCATGGCAAGGAAATACAATAAGAGCTGAAAGGCAGCACATATCTTGACCTACATTTAAGGAGGTCACATAGAAATGGCTCACTTTGTATCCAGTGACCTTTTACATTACTAGAGTCCAAAACCTTCTCCCTATATAGAAAAAAACAAAATCTACATATCCTTTCAAAGGTATTCACTATCCATTCCATCTGACATTGACCAAAACCATTAATTCCAAGTGCACATCTGGTTGGATCTGGCTGAAGATAGGACCAATCTTTTCTTTTTATATAATCTTTATGTCACCTTTTACCATTTCCTGTACTTACGAAAACTCATAATCACAAACAGTGGAAGGTCACTGTCAGATCCAATTTGAGTGTAGTCAGTAACAGTGTGTCCCTGGTAAATAATACTCACCACAGAGCATGGTCATGCAGTCTACAATGGAATGGATCCAAGCTGTTTGTGCATAATCCTGAGCAAAGTATGTCTGGAACTCCACAAAAAAAATGGAAATACATCTGAAAAATAGAAAGGAAGTATTTTACACATAAATAAATAAAAACAAATAACCTGAATGGATTTTAATGTATCAGAGTTTAAATTTTTGGTTCAATTGGCTATTCCAGTCTCCATGAGTTTTATTTGATTTTCAGCAGTTTGCTGCTGGACCATAAGAAGTGGGAAATCATAAGCTGACCACTGTGCCATCATACAGGATAATAACAAGTGTATACCCATGATGGGGGCTGTGGAAGCCAAGCAGATATGAAGACCACTCCCATGGGGAAGGTCTGATCAAAAACATGGATTCTTTTTAAAATTTTGGGGGAGGGAACATTGGTTTATATCACTACATAAGTTTCAGGCTTGTTCTATCTTAGCAATCATAAATTCTACATTATGATCACCCACCCCCAGCAGTTTACTTTCTGTCCTCCACTGTATAATCAGCCCCTTTGCCTGTCTGACCCGCCCCCTCCTCTTCTCTGGTACCAACACCCTTCTACTCTCTCTATCTAAGGATTAGGTTTTGTTCTGTTTGTGTGTTTGTTTATTTTCCACACGAGTGAAAATCAGCTGGGGTTTGTCTTTCTCTATCTAAATTACTTTACTAAGCATACTATGCTCAGGGGCCATACATGTTGTCACACATGGTAATGCTTCATGTGTTCTCCATAACTCAACAGTATTGCACAGCGTATGTAATACCACGTTTTTACCCATTCATCCTTCTGTTCATTGCAGTTTTACTTACAAGAGCTAAAGTATGGAAACCATCTAAATGCCCATCAATGGATGGATTCTGTAATTTTCTTGAAGATTTATTTATTTATGCATACAGAACTGGGGTACAGGCCAGAGGTACAGGAGCTCCCTACTCTGTCCCTGGTGAATCCTTTCACCCTCTGCATCTCTGGCCTGTACCCCAGTTCTATATGTATAAATAAATAAATCTTTAAAAAAAAAGAATTCACACTTGTGGAGGAAGAGGTCAAACTGACACTGACACAGGCCTGACCCATCCTGCACTGATCCCTAATGAGAAGGCCTTTGTGCACTCCCTCTGTCAGTCCTTGGAAGGCTGTAGGAAAGGCAGCTCTATGGGTGATAGGGTCCTGAGGACACTGACAAAAGCTGCACACAGTTGCTGACACACATCCAGCAGCTGAAGCCATGGACCCAGCCACCACCCCATTCAGCACAGTCCCATGTTTGTTTCCCACACTGAGCACTGCATGTAACAGTCTCCCTCGGTGGTCCTCCCTCCACTGATTAAAGAAGCCAGCCAACTGCAATAGATCTGATGCTAAATGAATAACTGATTAGAGCTTGGAACATAATCTGACTGACTAACTGAAACATCATCTCCACTAACAATATAAAAAGGACAACATTAACCACCTGGTTGATGATTTAATGAAATTTAAATTTAATTAAAATATTGCAGAATTTTTTTAAAGCATGGATGAAGCAACAGCTTTCATCTGAAATTCAATATGGCAACAAAAAAGACTTTGTGAGGCTCCTTAACATCTTAAAGATTACTAGACTATTAGTAAAATGTGTGTTATATTTTCCTAATCACGAGGCCTTCCATTTAAGTGATAAATGATTTCTTGGATGTAGCTTCATTGTCAAAAGTGTTAAGTTATCCGGGCCCTCCCTGGTGGTGCAGCAGGTTAGAGCGCTGCACTGAGAAGCTAAGGCCACCTCCGCATGGGTTCGATTCCCGCCTGCCCCGGAGGTGACCACATGGCGTGGCAGACCTCTCCTGGCCCGCCCGCTGCTCCCCTCAGCAGTGTACTTCGTC
>NW_004567112.1:55120878-55126754 GCF_000260355.1 Condylura cristata
TACTTCGTCCATCTGCCTGTTCTGCTCCCACTCTGTCTCTGGTGAAGCCTCTCACCGCCCCTGAGCCTCTGACCTGCACCCCAGTTCTGTATGTACAAATAAAATAAATCTAAAAAAAAAAAGTGTTAAGTTATCCTTCACCCAGTTCCTCAACTGAAGTATTTTTGACATAAAGGGTCAACTAATTCTTTGCATGGGGGCTGTCCTGTGCATTTTAGGATGTATACTGGCATCCCTGGCCTGCACAAAATGTCTCCAGACACTGCCAAATAGTCCCCTGGAAATCAAAATCAGCCTGGTTGAGAAACACTGATTTAATCAATTGTCAGGTTCTACTTCTACATTACACAAATCTCACAAAAGCCTTTAAGAGTCTTTAACCACTTTTTCATTCATCATTCATTCCAACCCCTCTCCTCTCCTGCAACCAAAACCCTATTAACTGTTCTTTACTAAATTCCCATTTGGACCTTCAGTACATACTATACTCAGTGGTTAGAATGTCCTTTCTAAAATACAGATCAGATCCTGATCTTCCAAACTCCATCTAACATGATTTGATAGATCCTTGTTAGACCCCACACAAGTTGGCCCTTCTTATTTTCTCTCTCTCTTTTCTTCCCACCTTAGTCTCTGTTTGCTTCACTTGAGACAGACTGGACAATTATTCTCAATGTGTCACCCATGCTTTTTCATAACTTTAAGTATTAAAAATATTTTTTCTTTTTTAGGATGCCCTCCCAGTCTTCCCATCCTTTTAATCTCAAGGCAATAGTCAATGCTTCCAGGAAGACTTCTCTGATTAACACCTTCAGTTATGATAGGCTCTGTTGTAGAAACAAACTATCATTGAAGTGTTATCTACTACTAAATAATATTCTCATGGATACTTTCCCTCAAGGAACCAACGTGCTTCCATTGTGTGATTCCACTATAAAATTTTTCTTTGTTTCCCATACAGTAGAATGCTGCCAACATCTGGCATTTGGCAAAGTCTTGTTTCTAGTTCATGAAGTCTTCCATTAAGTAAAGTACCCATTGGTCAGTATAGCTTAGTGATTAAAATACAGCCACTTACCAGTCATATAACTGAATACATTAGTCTGCCTCTACAAATTGTTATGAAGGTTAAATGATTGAATCAATGAAAAGTGCTTGGAACAATGCCAACAAACACAGTGTGTGCTCAGCTAACACAGGCAATTACTTACAGGAATCCAGCTAATGTCAAAAAAGATCTACAACTTCACAAGACTCCAGACAGTTATTTCAGTTAATTTGGACGCAGAAGACAGGAGAAATGCGGATGCTTATCTGTGTCTTTAAACACTTAAACCAAATGGTGCTTTTCAAGTATCAACTGCAACTCAGTTTGTCCATTTACAAATAGAATGTCATACAGTTTCACAGTGAAATGTGATTTTTAATATAGATAATATGCTTGGTAATAAGATGTCTTGAAAAAAATAGGTGATGAGCTTGAGTGCGCATTAGTAAAAGGGAACATAAATAAATGAGTGACTGCTTTAAAAACCTATACAAATTTAAGTTTTATGTAAATCCTTTGTGTAAAGCAGCACTATCAGTTAAAAGACCTGAAAAATTTTAATTGGCCTAGGTCACTGTAGCATTGTTTTTAAAGCAAAAACCAGAAAACAAAATAAATTTTTATTAATGTGTTAAATAAAATATGAACATATTCATGTGGTAGTATTTTAAACAGTTATTTCTTGGTGAGGTAGAACCATATGTGTTGATCTGAATACTTCCAAGAAATATGATGAAGCAAAAAGAAAAAAGAAAGTTCAAAACAATGCATATAGTGTAAATAAAAAGAAATGCTTTCTAAATAGGCCTAAGGGCTTTTTTAAAATTTCTGACAATCTTCTGGAAACAATGAACAAGGTTAACTTTAGTCAGTGAAACTGGGATTCAGGAAGTGAGCAAAAAAGGAATTTATTTTATATTTATTTTGTATGACATTCTATTTGTAAATTTATAATTTATAAATTATAAAATTTATTTATTTATGTACTTTTAAATTTTTACTATCTGTATATATGATTTAATTTTTTAAAAAGATTTATTTATTTATGCATACAGAACTGGGGTACATGTCAGAAGTGCAGGGTTCACCAGAGACAGAGTGGGGTGCAGAAAACACAGATCAGTGAAATGCACTGCTGAGGGGAGCAGCAAGGAGACAGGAGAGGTCAGAGGTGCCATGTGGGCCACCTCCCTGGCCTAGGATGGAACCCGCACTGAAGTGCCAGAGGTGCTGTGCTTTAACCCGTTGCACCACCAGGGAGGGCCCTGGTTTAATTTTTAAGTTTTGTTTTTTTTTTCCAATCAAAGAGGTCAACAATATCCTGATACCAAAACCAGATAAATACAGGTGCAAACAATAATTAAAATGTTAGTAAACTGGGATGTCATCAACACGGTGGCAAAGGGTGCGAGGATCAAATCTCCCAAAAAAACAACTGATAATGAGAAATGACCGTGAATTCCTGGAGGGACCCAGATACCTTAGACAAACTTGGCCTTGTTGGTGATTCATCTAGATACAGAGGAAAGATGGAATGACAGGGGAAGAGAACAGAGAAACTCTTCCGAACCCTTCTCCTCTCCCCCACCCACAAAGCCCACCCACTTCCTCTGGCAGAAAAGGAGGAAGAGCTTGGAGACCAGGCCACCCAGAGACTCCTGGGGCAGTTGAGAGATCTGGATAGTGACAAGTGGACAGATGGGGATGTGGTACAGGTACACAGCGCCAGGTGTGAGTCCCTGGGTTGTGTCACTTCCCACCCCTCCCCTCTTGGAATCCTGTGAGACCATTTAACCAGTGGCACTAATCATCAGGAAAGACAACAACTAATCATCAGGAAAGACAACAGCTAACGCGGCTGGTCCCTACATCAAGGACCTCTTGGTACCCCAGGATCTCAGATAGAAGAAGGCCTCAGTGCCCCAACACCTATCCAACTACCTCATGACCCAGAAAGAGTGCTGATCCTCCCACACCCACAGCTGCAGTTCACTCCTTACCCTTTTGTGATCATTTTTTATCCTCCTTCAATATACCACAAGGGAGATAGCAGGGTCCTAGAAAGTTTATCCTACTCAGCCCTAAAGTGCTTACCCGTAGACCAAACTAAAACAGCAATGACTAGCTCAGTGTGAGTCAGCAGTCCTGAGAAGTAATTCCCCCTTTCATCTGTTTGTATGTTTGCTTACTTATTGGTCAGTTGGTTGTCTGTTGTTCCTTTCCTTATCTCCTATTTCTGAGTCTTCTATTTTTTTCTTTCTCCCTTTTAACATTACCATTACTACTTCTCTTATACTCCTCCCTCTCCTTTTTCCGCTTTCCCCATCTAGCCCTTTCATTTCTTCTCTCACCTTCATTCCTTTTATATTTCCATATCATATTCCTCTTTCCTCTTATCCCTTCTTTCACTCCTTATTCTCTTTTGATTCTGGAATTCTTCTGAGACCTACTTAGAGGGACCTAGCAGTTCAACAAAAAAGTGTATTCCACACAGCCTGCAGGTGCCTCCCAGTAGACTTGTTCTCAGCATGTGTCTGGAGGGGTAGCACTCCACATCAGACTCTTGACTACCTCCACTTGAGATGCTGTATCCCATCGTAGGCAGTGTGGCTGGAAAATCAGGGATTTCTAGAGCAAATCATAGTTCAGAACAATCTAACATAATAGAAAATTGCTACAAGAGCTCTCACCTACACCTCTAAACCACTAGCCATAGCAACTCAGACATGAGACAGACACATCCATGGCTCAGCAAGAAAAATCAGAAGTCATGCCCACCAGCATCAATGGTACAGGGGCACTAAGAACAGAGAAAAGCTGATGGCTAACAAAGAAAGAAAAATACAAATGATCAAGCAAACACTTCTGGAAGCTGTACAAACAGAAAGGAAGAACAATACACCACAGAATCCAATAATATGGACACAGAAGAATATCTCCACCTAACACACAAAGAATTCAAAAAGACAATAATGAAAACAAAGAGTTAAGAGAAAATGCACAAAGAGTTAAGATTATAATTAATGAACTGTGAAACAAGAAGCATTTAAGTAGATAACTGAAGAAAACCTCTAAAGCATAAAGAAGGAAGTGGAAATATACACAGAAGCTGCTAGAAGGACACCAGATCACCACAATGAAAGGAAAACTACAACAAGCACATAATGGTAAAGTTTCCAATGATCCAAGACAAGGAAAAAAATAATGAAACTGACAAGGGCTAAGAAACAGATAACATAAAAAATTAAACCAATCAGGCTGACATCAGACTTCTCCAAAGAAACACTATGGCCAAGGAAAATGGAGTGATATGTTTAACAAACTCCAAGTCAACAAGCCAACCAAGAATACCCCACAAAGCTGTCCTTCCTCTATGAAGAAAAAATAAAAACTTTCTCAAACAGCAGAACTTCCAGAAATTCATTACTACTGAATTCCCACTCCATAAAGCATTTCAGGAAGCCCAAAGCCAAAGCCAAAGAGTAATGAATAGGGATGTAAGGAAAAGAATCACCAAAAGGCAAACAAAATGGCAACTACAATGCCAGTATATCAATATTAACTCTATCTGTAAATGGACCAAACTTATCAATAAAAAGACAAAGGGTAGGGCCCTCCCTGGTGGCGCAGAGGATTAAAGCACAGCACAAAGAAGCTTAAGCCACTTCCACATGAGTTCGATCCCCGATCCCCGTCTGCCCCGGAGGTGACCACATGGCACGGCAGATCTCTCCTGACCCGCCCACTGCTCCCCTCAGCAGTGTACTTCCTCGATCTGCCTGTTCTGCTCCCCACTCTGTCCCTGGTGAATCCTCTCACCCTCTGTATGTCTGGCCTGTACCCCAGTTCTGTACAAATAAATTAATAAATCTTTAAAAAAAAAAAAAAAAGGACAAAGGGTAGTGAGTTGTCTTAAAGAAACAGAACCCAACATTTTGCTCTATGGACAACACATTTAACTACAAATGATAAACATAAATTGAAGGTAAATGGTTGGAAGACAACCCTATGTGTAAATGGACCAAAAAGGAAGGCAGGAATTGCTGTATTTATATCAGATAAACCAGACATCAAATTAAAAAAGTAAAAAGAGACACAAATGTCACTACATTATCATTAAGGAGTCAATACAGCAGGAAGACATAACACTCATCAACATGTACTCGCCAAATAAAGGAGCACCAAAATATAGCAGATAATGAATATCATCTCTGAAAATAGACATTAGAGAAAATACATATGTAGGAAACTTCAACACCTAACTCACACCAACAGATCACTGAGAAAAAATAAGCAAGGACACTACAGCCCTAAATAAGGACCTGGACTTCAAGGGCTTAATGATACCTATAGGACACTGCACCCAAAAAATCAAGTGCACATGGGTCATTCTCCAAAATCAGTTGCATACTGGAACACAAGACAAACATCAACAGATACACTAAGATCAAAATCATACAACTACTTTCTCCAACCATAAAAGTACCAAAAAAGAAACAAACCATGAAAAGAAAGCAAAAATATAAGAAGACCATTGGATCAATGGAGATCAAAGAAGAAATTAAAAGACCTTGAAATGAAAGACAATGAGGACACAACCCTCCAGAACATGAGACACAACAAAAGCAGTAAAAAGAGGAAAATATATAGCAATACAGGCACTCATCAACAAGAAAGAACTCCAAGGAACAACCTAATCTCCCACTTTAAAAAACATGGAAAAAAAAAAACAAAAAAAATCCAAAAGCCAGTAAAAGAAAGGAAATAATAAAAAATCAAAGCAGACATAAATGAAATATAATTTTTTTAAAAAATCCAAATATCAACA
>NW_004567112.1:55128124-55136178 GCF_000260355.1 Condylura cristata
AAAAAAAATATGGATGAAATTCATTTGTAACCACAAAAATAAACCCCAAATGACCAAAGTTCTCCTAACTAAAATGGAGGAGAATGGAGCTATCACAGTAACAAACTTCAAACTATTCTACAAAGCCATAATAAGTAAAACTGTATGACACTGGAACAGATACACAGAACCAAAAAAATGGAAATAAACCTACATATTTATGCACAATTAATCTTTGACAAAGGAACAAAGAATATGCAATGGAACAAGGACAATTTGTCAATAAATGGTGCTGGGAAAACTGACTGCTACATACACAAGAATGAAATTAGACTATGTCACACCATGCACAAAAACCAACTCAAAATGGACAAAGAAACTGAACATAAGACCTGAAACCATAAAATATATAGAAGAAAATATAGGCAAAATACTATGTGACATACATATTAGTAATATCTTTAAAGACATACTCCAAAGCAAAAAAATGAAGGAAAAAATCAACAGCCAGGAATACATCAAAATAAAAAGCTTCTGTACAGCAAAAGAGACACTAACCAAAATGAAGAGACACCCTGGTGACTGGGGAAAAAATTTTGCACACAACACAACTTATAAGGGACTGATTACAATGATCCACAAAGAGCTGGCATGACTCAACAGAAGCATAGTAAATAATACAATCAAAAAAAAAAAATGGGGAGAAGAGCTAAAAAGACACTTCTCAAAAATAAAATGCAAATTGCCAACAGGTATATGAGGAAATGTTCACCATCACTTTTAATCAAGGAAATGCAAATCAAACCCACAATGAGACACAATCTTACATCAGTGAGAATGGCACATATTAAAAGCAGTAGACAATAAATGTTGGCAAGGATGTGGGAGAAAGGGTGTGGGAGAAAGGGAGCTCTCCTACACTCCTGGTGGGAATGCAAACTGGCCCAAGCACTATGGAAATCTGTGGAGGACACTCAAATTCGGAAAATGGAGCTACCATATGACCCAGCAATTCCACTCCAAAGAATCTACCCAAAGGAGAGAAAAACATTAATTCAAAAGAATACTTTCACCCCTGTGTTTATTACAATCAATGATATGAAACATCCCAAATGCACAAAAATAGATGACTAGATCAAGAAGATGTGGTATATACACACAATGGAATACTACTCCACAGTCAAAAAGATAAATCCATGTCATTCACAGCAACATGGATTAATCTGGAAGGGAATGTGCTAATGAAATAAGCCAGAATAAAAAGAAAGATATCAGATGGTTTCACTTATAGGAGAAAAGTTGGGGAACCAATTAAGGGATCAGGAAAAAATAATTATAATAAATTAAAAAATTAATAGGCAACTATTAATCATAGACATTCTGCAGGGGATGGGAAGGGTGAGTGATCAAAATAGGGGAGGGGAGAGCACAAGGAATTATGGCAATGGTACATGGGTGAATTGGTGGTGGGTTTTTTATGGGGACTACACCTGAAAGATGAAGCATACATTGTACAAAAAGGAAGAATAATATAAAATATAAATAAATAAATAATAAGTAAAATATTAGCAAACTTAAATAGCATATTACAAATATTAGTCATCATGACCAAATGGGATTTATTCCTGGGTTGCCAAGGATGATTCAACATATACAGATCAATCAATGTGATAAGCCACATCAACAAGATAAAGGGTAAAAGTCAAATGATTATCTCAATATATTCAGAAAAAGCATTAGAGGGGGAAAAAATCAACATTCTGTCATGATAAAACATAAATTAGATCACATCTTAACATGGTGTCATATATGACAAGCCCAAAACTAACACACTCAAAGGTGAAAGGCTGAAAGAATTTTCCTTAAGAGAAGAAATAAGATAAAGTTGTGCACTCCTATCCAGTCACTACTATTCAACATAATGCTCAAAAGTTCTCCCCTCAAGAAAAAGAAATTTAAAGTACGAGGATTATAAAAGAAGTAATACTAGATCTTTTTGAAGATGAATGATTTTACATATAGAAAATCCTTAAGACTTGATAATAAAACTGTTAGATTTCATTAATGAATTCAGTAAAATTAACATGCAAAACTCAGTAGCATTTCTACATACAAATAACATATCTGAAAAATAAATGGAAGTTAAAACTTTTTTAAAGAAATTGATCCTATGTATAATAACTCATAAAAAACAACATATGTACTTGGGAATAAATTTAACTAAGGAGGTACAAGATATCTATACTTAAAAACTGTAAGAAATTAATGAAATAAATCAAAGAAGAGAAATAAATGTATATGTATCCCAAGTTCATGGACTAGAAGAATATTGTTAAAATGTTACGGTCCACTCTTAATTGACAAAGGGGTCAAGAGTTCTCAATGAAGATTATCTCTTCCATAAATAGTGCTGGACAATCGATATTCACATGTAAAATAATGAAACTGGACCTTATCTTACTCAACACAAGAAAATCAACTTGAAATGGATAGATTTATATGTAAGATCTGCCACTATGAAATAACTAGAAGAAAGCATGGCAAAAGTTATTGACATGGGCCTTGGTAATAATATGACACCTGAAATATAAGTAACAAAATAAAAAAGAAACAAGTAGATCACATCAAGCTGAAAAGTTCTGCATAGCAAAGAAATCATTAATAAAGACAGCCTAGAGAATTGGAGAAAATATTTGTAAATCACATATCCAATAAGTAGTTAGTATACAAAATATATAAAGAATTCATACAACTCAATATTTAAAAAAAAAGACCCAATTGAAAATTGGCAAAATTCTTGAACAGACATTTCTCCAAGCAACATGCTATGACTAGTATTCAGTCATAAAAACCAAGGACATCTTACCATTTGCAATATGGATGGGTCTTAAAAGTATCACGCTAAGTGATATAAATCATACAGAGAAAAAATAAACACTGTATGATCTCACTCATGTGGAATCTAAAAAAGAAAAAACTTACAGAATGAAATCAGCCTTGTGGTTTCCAGATGTGGAAGGCTGTGGGGAGGGGAATTGAGGTATAATTGGAAGAAAGTGGTAAAATGATCCAGACCTTTGGTTACAAGATAAGTAAGTACTAGGGACATAAAATATAACATAATGACTGTTAGCTATAACACTATGATATGATATAAGCTTAAAGAAAGTAAACCCCAACAGTGCTCATCAAAAAGAGAATAGAGGAATTTTTCCTTTTTTTTCTTCTTACTGTGTCTACATTAAAAAAAAAACAAAAAACAATGTGGACACTCCCTGGTGGCACAGTGGGTTAAAGCGCAGCACTGCAAGCTAGCAGCCACTTCAGTGCACGTTAGATCCCCAGAGGGGACCTCTCCTGACCCGCCCGCTGCTCCCCTCAGCAGTGTACTTCATCCATCTGCCTGTTCTGCTCCCCACTCTGTCTCTGGTGAATCCTCTTACCACCCCCCACCTCTGGCCTGCACCCCAGTTCTGCATGCATAAATTTTTAAAAAATCCTTAAAAAAATAATGAAAGACCAATGTTAGCTGTTCTATTATGATAACTATTTTCTAATATATGCAAATCAAATCAAAAGGTATACCTCTAATTTATATAGTAACGTGTATAAATTATTTCTCAATAAAACTGGAAAAAAAAGAACAGAATTGATTGCCCAGTAGACCAATTCTCAAAATTGAAAAATCACACCATAGGCTGTTTTCCTTGTTCCCATATCCAGTTTTCTCAGTTTCTTCCCAGTGCATGACATTTAGAGTCCAAGGCCAGCTGTGACTTCACACTTTTTGCTTCAAAGCTTATATTGTTCAATTATCATCTTCCCAGCCTCTCCCAGTAACGTCTGCTGCCAGTCACAACTCTTTTCTGGTTTCTGGTTTTTATAAGGCACTGAGCTCACTTCCAGAACTTTCCCAGCATGAGAATGATGGACGCTTCCACATTTAAGAATGAAGATGAAAGAGATTCCTTTGAGTCTCTCTGACCTCCTCACATCCAGAACTCAAGGCCCATGATGTAAAGGGAAGGAAAATCAGACTCAATGCAAATCACATTAATCACAAATCTACTGTTAATAATCAACCAATACTTATTACAGTAAAAACAGAACATCCTGCTTCTTTTCTGCATTACATACTTGCTAAAGAGTGGAACATAAATGCTTTTATTGATGGGACTATCAAATAAAGTCATTCATGCAAATAGTTTTCTTTTGATGCCAAGGATATGTTGCCAGGGAAGAGCTATATACTCAGCTTTTGATTTGAATGGAAGTACCTGGAGCAAAAAGAGTTAGCATGTGGGTTTCAGTATTTACTTCAAATAAAAATGGCAAATTAACCTCAATGTACACTCATCCCCTTAAGGATATTCCTCCCCCAAGAGGATAAAAGAGAGAGGCGACATAAGCAAGTAAGAGAAACTCCAAGTAATTATGCTGTCGTTTTCCTGCCTCCTAGAACTCAGCCCTACCAACAGAGTCAAATGCAGAATGAAGCAAAATAATTTAAATTCTAGGTTTTAAGCTTCCACAGATCCAGTACCTGGTGAGAGAAGTTTGCAAGAACTATTTTGACTTTCTTTTTTCCTTTCTATGATGAGCTGCTTAAGAAAACATGTGGCTGGAATAGCCATAAATTTAGTCTAAAGATGTCCTGACACTCCATGTTTATGTGTCAGATATTACAGAAGAGACCCTACCCAAGACTTCTAAGGGTCAGCAAATCATATTCCATACTGCAAAGAAAGAATATAAGCAATCAAAAAAAATGCACACCCTTAAAACATACATAGTATACACGTGTATTTTCACAATATCAGGCCCAGAAATAGAATGAAGCAGTTTAAAAAAAAAAATACAGGTCAGATCATCTCTATAAATCAAACAGAAAAACCCACATACCTGGTTACTGCCCGAGTACAGATGGTGACTAGGAAACAGCCAGCTACGATCATCCAGCCCCAGCCTCCATCTGGAGGGGAGATGGACCGAGCTCTGTTTACTTTTGACATGGCTTCAATTCTTTTTCTTATTTTCCAAATCACTACTACAGCCCAGTTTTGATGTTGGAAGAATAAGCTGTCCAGTGACTTCCTGTTGGCATTCAAGATTGGCATAGAATGCTACCTGCTGTATGGATTACTGGCCATCTAAAATAAAAAATAAGGACATATTATATTTTGTTCCCATAGTCAATTGTTGACTTTTTGCATGGTTAAAATGATACTGTTTACCTGTTCAGTATAATAGTTTGCAATTATAAAACTGGACCAAGGCCAAGACCGTTAACTGTCCCTGATGCTCATTCTCCTTTTTTTTTTTTTTTAAGATTTTTTTATTTATGCATACAGAACTGGGGTACAGGCCAGAGGTGCAGGGGTGGTAAAAGAATTCACCAAAGACAGAGTGGGGAGCAGGACAGGTCGACTGACGAAGTACACTGCTGAGGGGAGCAGTGGGCAGGGCAGGAGAGGTCTGCCTCGCCATGTGGATCACCTCTGAAGTGGCTTTAGCTTCTTAGTGCTGTGCTTAGCGCTGCACTTAGTGCTGTGCTTAGCCCCAGGGAGGACCCTCATTCTCCTTTTTTAAAATAATAGATCCTCTCAAGTTTTAACTAACTCCATGTGCACTAGTTGATGTTAATTTTCCTATCCTTTCTTGAAGATGAATGTGGCAACATAGTTTCACTTAATGAACAGGGAAGAGAGAAAAAAGTAATCTGTGCCACTTCTGATTCATCAACTCAAAGGCACAGGTATGTTCACAGGACTTCCACCACCCCCTTACCCACAGACATGGAAGTAGAGAGGAGACACTTTACACACAATGGAATACTAATGACAGGTCATTGCCGTAGGGCCTGGCAGAGCCACAGGACAGGAGTGAGGTCTCCAAATGACCCAGTGGAGACAGGACTTCATACACTTCTCACTATTATGTTTTTCCCTTTTATTTGAGCCTCTGTCTTTTGAAATCTCTATTACATTGGCATAGATCATGTTCTTATAATTAAACTGAATGATTCTAACAATACTTCTTGGATATTTCTGATTAAGAATGCTATGATTTTTTAGCAGGAGTATAATAGACCAGGCAAGAAAATAACAAGAATAATGAACAGCCATATACCAGAGACATTTTGTGGGGGTGGAGTGGGGAATGGGATCAAAAACTGGGGGGTGGGGAGGGAAGTGCATGGGATTGTGGTGATGGCACAGGGGTGACTTGGTGATGGGAAACCTGCGGGGATTACAATTGAGATGGAAAAAAAATGTACAAAATAATGTAAAAATAAACTGTTATAAAAAAAACCTTATAAAAACAAAACAAGAAAAAAAAGAATGCTATGATTTTTAAAGCATGCAATTGAAACAAGAAGAGAGTGAGAAATAAAACAGAGGGAGCTCAGACACTTGTACATAATTCAATAAAACTAATAAGGAGTCAAAGATGAATGAAGAAGAAGAGATCGCTCACCCAAATTACAACTCTCCATTTAGTTCTTGACCTTCTTATTGATAAATCAGAGTAAAACATCCACCCGTAAGCAATGATTAAAAATCTAAGTGAGGCCCTCCCTGGTGGCGTAGCGTGTTAAAGCACAGCACTGAGAAGCTAAAGCCACTTCCGCATGTGTTCGATTCCCGCCTGCCCCGGAGGTGACCACATGGCGTGGCAGACCTCTCCTGACCCGCCCACTGCTCCCCTCAGCAGTGTGCTTCGTCCATCTGCCTGTTCTGCTCCCCACTCTGTCTCTGGTGAAGTCTCTCGCCGCCCCCGAGCCTCTGGCCTGTACCCCAGTTCTGTATGCACAAATAAATAAATCTTTAAAAAAAAAAATCTAAGTGAGTCCCTCCCTGGTGGCGCAACGGGTTAGGACGCAGCACTCCAAGCTAGACGCAGCTGCTTCAGTGCAAGTTCAATCCCCAGCCCCTGAGGTGACCCATGTGGCTCAGCAGATCTCTCCTGATCCGCTCTCTGCTCCAGCCTATGCAGTGTACTTTTCACTCTACCTGTTCTACTCCCACCTGTCTCTGGTGAGGCCTCTCATCACCCCTGCATCTCTGGCTTGTACTCCCATTCTGTATGTATAAATAAATAAATTTTTAAAACAAAATCTAAGTGAAAATACAACCAAAAAAGTAGAAATACAAGCAAGCAAGCCATCTGCTCTCTAGCCACATAGCTCCCTGAGTATCATGGAAGACACTAAAATTTTTTAGATTTGTCTAAATTATATATCAGAATATGTAGTTAATAAAACCAAAGGAAAACTGTAGAGTTGGAATAAAAAACTTGAATATTTAATTCAACAAAATAATATCTGTAACAGTCATTTGTTCAAGTGCCAGCACGTCAGCCTGTCTACCATGGTCAGGCACTGTTTCAGGTCACTGGGGATTCCATGGCGACTGACTTACACAGTTCCTTCTGCCGGACTGGCTGTAAGTCATCCCCCAAGACCAGCCTTCTTCTCTGGCTCCTGTCCACATGTTAATCCGCCCCTTGACTTGTTCCTAATCAGAACATGGCACAGTTGACAGGACATGACCCCCATGGCTACATCCCACCACGCCGTGTTTAGTCAGTCTCGTTAGCAGCCTCCTCTCACTCTCGTTTGAAAGAAGCGCCAGTTGCACCTGTCTGTGGAGGGGCCATGAGGCAAGGAAATATGGAAGCCCGCGGGAGCTGAAGACAGTCCTAGGCAAAGGCAACAAGCTAAATCTCTCCACCTCTTAACACAAAGAAAATGATCTTACCAACCTGCCAGGTAAGCTTGGAAGCAGATTTTCCCTACTCCAGCCTCCGAAGGAGAACACCTGCCTGAGACATTGTAGCCCATGAGACCTTGTGCTGAAGACCCAACTCAATTGTGCCTGGATTCTTGCCCCACATACACTGTAAGGTATTCCTTAGAGTGTTCTTTGATATCAGGCATGCTTCTTTATTACAGGTAGTGATGAATTTTTTTTTAGATTTTATTTATTTATTCATACAGAACTGGGGTACAGGCCAGAGATGCGGAGGGTGAGAGGATTCACCAGAGACAGAGTGGGGCGCAGAACAGGCAGATC
>NW_004567112.1:55136858-55137988 GCF_000260355.1 Condylura cristata
ACACACACACAGTGGCATCTTTCAAGTGTGCCTCTCTGAAGCCACAGAACAAACTGGGAGTTAGAGCAAACACACAGCAAAGGACAGACAGTGAGGCCGAGGCAGCAAGAGTGATTCCCACACAGACTGTTTAGGTTGCTCACTTTCAAGCCTGGGTCTCCCTCTAAGGTCTATTGGGTCTCCTGTGAATGTGGGGAGACTCACAAAGGAGACAGGGTAAACAACTGAGAAACATAAAACCATCAGAAACATTAGGAGAACATACTCATAAATGTATAATTATTAAGCTACTGACTTAGAGGAAATCAAAATGATGATCTGAAATATTTCCAACATGATAACTGAGTAACAGCCCAAACGCTGGTGTGAGGGGGTGTACAGCTGCAATACAGAGTCACTGGCACAGAGACGCCATGGGCCACGCTGCCCTTTAGCAGCACTGCACAGCACCTCACTGAACCCTCAGGACAAACAGAGTGGTTACCCCTAGCTTACAGACATAGTAACTCAGGCTAGAAAGAGTAATTTTCCCAGTTATTATTAGCTACCCAGCAGCAGAAACAGAGTATAAACTTGGTCTTGTTGTTAATTCTTTTCCTAACACATGCCCGTATTGCTTCCACTGTGTTGCCTTAATGTTTGCTAGAAATTCATTGATATTTCTACCTAATCATACACCTTCAGTAGAATAACATTAACTGAAGTTTAGCTGATGCCGTTAGAAATGTAGCTCTTGGTGATGGCACGTGGGTGACGTGGTGGTGGGAAGTCGACGGGGATTACAACTGAGATGAAAAGTTACAAAAGGGATAATGTAAAATATATACATATAATTTTTCTAAATAATAAAAATAAATAAATAAACCTTTTTTTAAATTGTGGCTTTTAAAGTGATGCCGTTTGTATTTCTCTGAAATATTTCTGTAGGTCACTGCTTGATCAACCATGGAATTATCTTTGCATCCAAAGCAAAACCAAATTTCCAAAAACAATCTGAACACTCTAGAACTTCAGGATTAGTCCTTTCAAATCTAACTTTGTGTCACGAATAAGTACATTTTCAATCAACTCTTCTCTTCTACAAAATGAAACACTCAGGCCCTCCCTGGTGGCGCAGCGGGTTAAAGCAC
>NW_004567112.1:55139408-55213702 GCF_000260355.1 Condylura cristata
CCCCACTGTCTCTGGTGAATCCTTTCACCAGATGCATAAATAAATAAATAATCTTTTAAAAAAATCTACCATACTTGTACATACAGATAATGTGTCTTGCTGCACAAGGGCTGCAAACCAGAGCCCCCATGCAAAACTTGGCTGCTGCTTCTCTTAGTAAATAAACTTTTACTGAAACACATGCACAATCATTTACATCCATTTGGTGTTTGCTTTCATGCTACAGCAGCAAATGATGCCAAACAACATGTGGCTAGCAAAGCCTGTCTGGCCTTTACAGAGGAAGAATACAGACCCCTTTTCTAGGGAGAGGGGATGCGCTGGTCTAGAGTTGCTGTTTCAGGAGGCCGGCAGGAAAATGATCAATATCTATGACTATGGGGGCGGAGTAGCAGTGTAGACTAGTTGGAAGAATCAGCCATCAAAGAAAGATCTGGGTCCTTCCTGGTGCTGACTTTCTATCTTATGGCAACTTACTCTACCTCCCTAAGCCTCAGTTTACTCATTTATGTTGATAAAACGGCAGTAATATTATACTCACAGAAAGCTGTATAATTCAAATGACATAAAACATGAGTATCTGGCACAAAAACACAGATGTTACTTGCCAGATAACTTAATCTGCTTCATGTATCCATCACTTATCAATGCAGTAAATATTTATTGAGTAACCAGTATGCACCAGACCTATTCTAGGAACAGAGCTAAGCACAATGAGCAAAACAAACAAGGAACCTTATATCCCAGGGGGACGGGTAGTCAGTCAGCAGGTGGATGATAATTCCTGAGCTTCAGTTTGCTTGTTTGCACCACCAGCCCCACTCCCCTGGCCCCACCCCCTCCTACTTCATGGGAATGTAGCTAGATTCAGATGAGAGCAGGCACAGACTGGCAGTCGGGAACAAGTCAAACTTCAGAACACTTTTGTTCTGCAGTCTTTCCAACATGTTTCTATTAGTTGCCACATGTCATTGTATGAAACTGTTTCCCCCAAATGCTAAAATCTTCCCAACATGACGGTATTTAGAGCTGAGGCCTTTGGGATGACAACAGCATGAGGACTCTGGCCTCGCAGAATGAATTAGTGCCTTTATGAAAGAGACTCCAAGAGCTCCTTTGCCCCTTCTGCCATGTGAGGACACAGCAAGGATGCAGAATCTGCCAGGACCTTGATCATGGAGTTCCCAGCTTGTTAAAGAGTATTGAAAGAGGCAGGGCTAGGCAACAGCCCTTTGGAAACAATACAGTGCAACAACAGATCAAGAATTTCAAAGTCACTCATAATCTTTAAAAAGTTATCTCCGGGCCCTCCCTGGTGTGCAATGGGTTAGGGCACAGCACTGCAAACTGGCCACAGCCGCTTCAGTGAGAGTTCGATCCCCAGCCCCGGAGGTGACCCACATGGTGTGGCAGACCTCTCCTGACCTGCCCGCTGCTCCCCTCAGCAATGTACTTCATTGCTGTTCTGCTCCCCGCTCTGTCTCTGGTGAATCCTCTCACCCCCTGCTCCTCTGGCCTACACGCCAGTTTTTGTATGCATAAATAAATAAATCTTTTTTTAAAAGTTGTATAATTGTGGGCCCTCCCTGGTGGCACAAGGGGTTAAAGCACAGCACTAAGAAGTGAAAGCCACTTCAGCATGAGTTCCATCCCTGCCGGGTAGGTGACCCACATGGCGCAGCAGACCTCTCCTGACCCACCCGCTGCTCCCCCCAGCAGTGTACTTCATTGATCCCCGCTCTGTCTCTGGTGAATCCTTTCACCACCCCTGCACCTCTAACCTGTACCCCTGTTCTGTATGCATAAATAAATAAATCTTAAAAAAAAAAGTTGAATAACTGCAGTTGTCACCAAAAAATGGAAAGAATAAGCAATAAACAAATCTAGTGGCACTGGTATAATTAATTGATGACTCATTTTGAAAAGGGTATTCAATACCTTTTTATATATAATTCCTATAAACACATTTTCAAGTCTACTCTGGATAGAGTAAATATTTTACTGGTTTCTCAAGGACTAAATATAATTGCTTCATTTATTGATACGGCACATTGAAAGTTAGGTGATGCTTCTGCAGAAGACACTCTGTAGATAATAAACCCTAACAAAACAAAATGTTCTGGTGCTTTACAAAAATATTAAGCAACATTAATTTTTCCCTTGCTCTCTCTAGAGGATTCCATTTTCATTTGTTTTACTTGAGTGACCTGTCTTTGACATTCCCTCTTTTTGTAAGAACTTGTGAGGTTCTTTTGAAAAATACAATGGTATAAATTCAAATTAAAATCCAAGGGTCGGATCATAATAAACTAAGGTCTGCATAATCACAGTGGCCCCTGGGAACAGCAACAGGCCAGGGGCCGCCCTCACAAGGCCCTGGGAGCTGGAAGTGACTTCTCTGAGAGCTGCACTACATGACAGTTATTATTAATTCCTCACCCGTGAGCCTCACAAGCCTCAGAAATAGGCGTTATTCCCAGCACTCCCACACCCCCTTTGCACGATGATGAAGCTAAAGTGAAGGGACCATGACAATGGCGTGACAATGCTGGGTCTGAACCCACCGGGAAATGAGTGTCTCTGGCAGATTTTGGACCGTGCACTGGCCCATCTGCCTTCCAGATTTCACAATTGTTATTGGGCTTCTCTGTCAACAGTACTCCTAGCAATGGCAGAGCTTACGCCCCCCCCCCTCCCCGTGTGGGGGATCACCATCCGACAAAAGAGGCGGGTACCCACAGGTTAACATGAAGGTGGAAAGCTGCTTACAAAGCAGCTGTGTTTCTTTCAAAACAGATCAATTAGTAGATCCGTGCACACTCAAAAGAAATGCCGGGGTGAGACCAGGTTAACCTAGTTTCCTGGAGACTATGTAGCAGTTTGCAGCTTCCCTGAAATATAGCCTGAGCATTCTGTAAATCATTAACACACCTGATATTTCACAAATACAAAGGAAAGTCTGAGTTCACAGTCTACCGAAAACTAGAAGCAAAGGAAGCATGTAACCATCATGGAGTTATTTAAGCAGCCTCCAATTTTATTTCCACGTCCTGCCACTAAAATAAGATCACCTTCTGCATCTCACTCAGGGCACTAGGGAAAAAAAAAGTTTGAAACAAGAGAGTCCTTATCTTAAGGTGTTCCTCTAAGAATATTCCCTAATAGTACAGGTTGGCATATATTCTCATTTCATTTAATCCTCCTTCCTTTCAAAATTCTGTTTTGAACTGGCTCCAGGTGGTAGCATATATCTGGAGATGATTCCTCTTCATTGCTGAGATATAATCTGTACTGTGAATATACTACGATTTGCTTATTTATTCATCTGTTGACTCTTAATAGGGTTGTTCCAAGTTTTAGATCATTATTTTATGGGATACCTATATGCAAGTCTTTTTGTGGACATGTGTTTTCATTCTCTTGAGTGAATACCTAGGAATGAAATTGTCGGTATACTTGACTTGAGAATAAAATGCCAAGCTGATTTTTAGGATAGTTGTATGATATTACAAATGAAAGTTCTAGTTACTCCAGTCTAAAGTGGACTCCATTGTAGGCTTAATTTGTACTTCCCTGCTGAAGACTGATGTTCATCATTTAAAATTAATATATACCATAAAACTATTAGCAATTAATATCTTCTTGTGAGAAGTCTTTGTTCAAAAAATCATGCCCATTTTTAACTTGGTAAGGTTTGCCTTCTCATATTGAAATAGAATTCCTTGTATATTCTAAACACGAGTCTTTGTAGATACAGATACTGCAAATATTTTCTCCCATTCTATGGTTTGTCCACTCACTTCTTAATGGTGCACTTTGAAGAGCAGAGCCTATTCATTTTGAGGAACTGGAATTTACTATTTTTTCTTTTATGATCAATTAGATTTCTATATATTTGTGGCAATTAATTAGAAATTGAAATTTTTTAATACTATATATATATATAAAATACAGAAGCATCAAGCCTATGACATTCCTGAATAATGTTAACATAATATTAGCATTATTTTACACTAAAAACGACAAAGCTGTACTAAGAGAAAGGAAGGAAAAGAGAGGAGTGGGGGAGGGGAAGGAAAGAGGGAAGGAGAAACCACCTTCATTCCACGAGACTTAAAGATATCATAACCCCAGTTGATTGATAGTTTTCAACAAAATCCCATCAAAATTCCAGGAGTCTTTTGTTATAGAAATTAACATCTGATTCTAGTATTCATATGGAACTTCAAAGAACCCACAAAATCAGAATAATTTTTAAAAGAAAGAACAAGATTTGAAGACTTACAATAATTGGTTGTTAAACTTCAAAACTGAAGTCACCATGACTCTATAATAATGGCATCTAGTGGAGAAGAACAGGGTCTAGAAATAGACCCACACATTCATTTACACAGAGAAAAAAACTGATCTCAAGTCTTATACTATATACAAAACCTAACTCCAAATGGAGAAGAGATCTGGACATAAAAACAAACACCAAAACCTAGAAGAAAACATTGCAGAAAATTTTCATAATTTGAGGACAGGCAATGTTTTTGAAACAGAACATGGAAAGTAAAGTGATCTCCCCACTCTTGCTCTCATAGAGGCATATGAAAAAGTTTAAATTTCTTATAGCAACAAAGACGCTGTAATATTTTATCATCACATCTATATTGTTATATGAGCAAGGTTATACCTTCTAATCACTTACTGGAGAAAATTTCCAAGTGCACTCAACTATTATTGCTTCCTCAGTGGGAAGGTACTCCTTCAAGGTACACCATTTGTAGCCCTTGGGGTGTCCTATCTGAAGCTCTTTTATCTAGACAACTCACGCTGGTCTCCATAGCAACAGAGATACTGTTTCTGATAATGGAAACTGTGCCTCAGCCACAATCTGTTTGGTTAAGGACTGTCTGGTCCTACAGTCAGCCCACATATAAGACCATCTCCTCAGCCACATATCAATCAGCCATAGTCCCAGCCCATCACAGTGTTTCAAGCTTATCCTATGAATCTATAAACTTCTTGCAACTCACTAAAAAAAATTCAGACTTTACTTTTACATGCTATTTCCTTTACCTTTAAATTCCTTCCTTCCTTCCCTCCCCACTTCCCCATCTCACTTACCTATCTTTTCTGTTTCAAATGCTTCCACCCAGCCCCCATTCTTCAAAGTAGTTATCTCTCTTATACAGACTCTCGGAGTTGTCTGCACATGCCTGGCCAGGCCTTTATCAAATTCACTTTTGCGTCTTCTCTTTCTCTCTCTCTCTACCCCCTTCCCAGTCTTCCATCGCCCCACCCCTCCCCCACCCTCTCACACACACTCACACACACACACACACACACACACACACACGCGCTGTTTAATTCCATAGAACAGAATAGAAACTATACTAACTCACTCTTCTGTCTTCCCCCAGTTTTCCCCACTACCCCACACCCCCAGTGTGTGCCCACAACACAGACCTGTGGCTGACGCACAACAAGAGCTCCATCAGGGTCTTAACAAATGAAAGCAATAAGTTCTGTATTCAACAGAGAAATAGTAGTCACTACTTTTTAAATAGCAATTCAGCTGAAAGAAACATGAAAAGCACTTTATCTTCATCAGAGAAGTCTAATCTTCAGACATAAAGCAAGGAAATCAGCATTACAACTAGAAGATGAAGAAGAAATTCAGCAAAGCCAGCTTCTCTCTAAATGCCACAACCAAGGGGCAAAGCACTGTTGCCACAGGGATACCAGCCAGAGTAAATCACAAAATAAGTGTAACAAAAGTTGCTATTTAGTGGCACTTAACCCACTTGGCCCTCTATTTGCTACCAGACACATGACTTCACTGAATCTTCATCCCAAACCCATGAAGGAGGTATTATAATTTCCATTTTAAAGATAAAGTAATCCAAGATTCCACTTCAGCCTCTCTGCATGGCTTTGGACTTACTGTTACATCCATTGCTCCCTGCTTGCCTGTAGGCTCCATTACGGTGGAAGCCAGTACTGTCACCTTCCATTTCTTCCATTTCATGTCCCAGGGTCTTGAATGTAGATTTGCTAAACAATACGGTCCAATGGAAGCCATCGGCTGTAGAGTGCCGTATTACTCCTTCTAGCCAAAGATTAAATGCCTGGTTTCACCCCAGCCCCCATTCTTGAGACCCCATCGGACACTCTGGCCGGGGCTGGCAGGGAGTCGGAGAGGATTCCATGAGCACTGAGGAACCTTCCAAGTGCATGCTGAGAGAATTACGACACCCTATGCACAGACTTTATAGCAGTGGAGCAAAGTTTTCGAGCCGGGAACCTAGTAGCCTTTAATCCTAAGGAGCAAATTCAAGTTCTGAAAAAAAAGCTTACCTGGGAGGAAATTTAAAGAAACCCCTTTTCTCTCTACTCAGATTAACACAATCTCTGCCCCCGGGAACCCAACAGTCTTCTTCCACTTGGAGTCTGTGGGCCTTAGAGATAACACCATCTAATACACATGGATTTGCTTATTTTTGTTGTTAAGAAATACCATTGCTTAGAAATGCTAAGAAAAAAATATGTAGTTAGATACACCAAGACTACAGATTTCCTTTTTTTTTTTTATTTTCTCATTCTGCTTCTCTCTGCTTAGTCCGCAAAAGGATATCCTGGTAATTGAGTAGTAAATAATTATCAACCTTAACGAGAAATTTGAGGATGCCCATCAGAAATCTTTGAGTACTAAACTCAATAATGACCTTTGTTAAAGTAGTTGCCAAAACTTCTACACTGTATGTGACAACTTTTGGAATAGGACTACTTTATGTAAGACAGAGAGTAAACAGCAGAATGACTTATATGTTATTTGGTCTCCACAAAGGCAGAGGAAGCCACTCATGATTCATATAAGAGGCAAAGTAGAAAGCAAGGTTTTCCCCCACCCTATCAGCTCTTAATCCACACAGTTGCTGATTCTAGATAACATGAGAAGAATGTTTAATTCTAAGCCTACTAGGTAATTGACAACACGATTCAAAACCAGGAGTTTACTCCCAATTACCATTTTCTGCCAACATAGAATTCTTTTCTCTTCTATTTGCAAGTACACATAAAAGAAGTGATTGTCCTGAGCTGTCGCCACCCCTGGTAATATATAGATAGCAAGCGGTCCCACTCCCCAGCACCCAGCACAATGTCCATATAAAACTGCTGCTAATATTTGTGTGGCTCAATGAATTCACTTTTGTGCCTAAATCAGTGGTTTTGCACTCTTAACCTCACACTCTTCCAATGTCTGACATTATTTGGGTCAGATTAAGTTATATGAGAGCCTTCGTGACTACAGAGGGGACTCTTGGGGCTTGGGGATACATTTTAGAGTCTTTTTTTTTTTAAAAAAGATTTATTTATTTGTGCATACAGAACTGGGGTAAAGGCCAGAGGCTCAGGGGCGGCGAGAGGCTTCACCAGAGACAGAGTGGGGAGCAGAACAGGCAGATCGACGAAGTACACTGCTGAGGGGAGCAGCGGGCGGGTCAGGAGAGGTCTGCCACCCATGTGGTCACCTCCGGGGCAGGCAGGAATTGAACTCATGCAGAAGTGGCTTTAGATTCTCAGTGCTGTGCCTTAACCCGCTGCACCACCAGGGAGGGTCCATTTTAGAGTCTTTTTATAGTTCACTGAAACCTTTTATTAGCACTGCCTGTCTCCACTAGCACACTTTTTTCTGTCCGTCACTGCCAATCACTGCTATGCCATGTTGGTGAGGGTGAGAGATGCAGGCAGAGGAGCACAAGTCTGATTGAGAATGTGAATCAGAGAAAGGGGCCCTTGGTCCGTTCACCCCTCAAAACCAGGGCACACATAGTGACTGAACATCCCCAATTACCTACATCCAGACATTTTCTCAAATCACAAGGGGAAAGCTTGAGGAATGGAGGTAGCTATTGACCATCCTGTTATAAGTATGTTGGTACTTCAAACATAGATTTGAAGTGTGAAACTGTGCCCCTAAGACAAATATAGTGGCGTAACCCAAGGTTACTCAACTTAAATTTTTTTAAATGTTCAACATCCCTTATAATCAGGGAAATGAAAAGCAATAATACCACAATGAAACACTACCTTACACCAGTGAGAATGGCACATATTAAAAAAATAACTGGCAACTACAACTAATGGTGAGGTTGTGGAGAAAAAGGAAATCTCTTACATTGCTATTGGGAATGCAAATGGTCCAAGCACTATGGAAAGTTATGTGGAGAACACTCAAATTACTTATAATGAAGCTACCATATGACCCTACAATTCTACCCCAATTCTATAATTCTACCCAAAGGACACAAAAACATTAATTCAAAAAGAAACCTCCACCCCTATGATCATTACAGCACTACTTACAATATGGAAACAATCTAAATGTCCAAAACCAGATGACTAGATCCAAAAGATGTGATATATATACACATAATGGACTATTACTCTGCAATCAAAAAAGATAAATTCATGCTATTTGCACCAACATAGATGAAACTGGAGGGGATTATGCTCAGTAAAATAAGCCAAGCCAGAAGGGAAGAAGAAAGTTATTGGAATGGTTTCACTTATAGGAGGAATATAGAAGAACCAAATGGGAGCAGGGGGTGGGTCACAAAGTTAGCAGGTAGCTATAAATAGGAGACATTCAGCAGAAAAGGGTGAGGGAGAAGGATTAAAACAAGGCCAGGAAAGCACAAGAGAATATGGCAATGGTTCCTGGGTGACCCGGGTAGTTTTTGAGAACTACACCTGAAAAGAGAATACAAACTGTACAGAAATAAACGATATTTTACATAGTTATAGATAAGAACAGTTACCCATTCTTTGTTCTTTTTATCCACTGTCAATCTGATTTAAGCAGGCTTCCCAGCATTTGGTAACAGAGCCCTAAGGAAAATACCACACTGAGTCCACAGGGCGAGCGTAGGCCTTGACCCCAGACCAGGCTGAACCTGGAACCAGATTGGCCCTCTCTCTTCTCCCTTCTTCAGAGTGGCTAAATCTGAGGGTGGGTTGCTGGAAAGCTCACCTACAGAGCCTGGCACCCGGCCCACATCTGCCCCATGCGGCAAAGGCCATCACATTCCACAGGCCCTTAGCGATGTTTATTTTTGTTCTCTGTAGACTCTGTTCACTGCTTGAGTCATGGCAGGTCACTCAAAGGACAAGGTGTTGCCAAGGCTGAGAATGTGATGTACTCTTTAGTGCAAGACCAGGAACCCAGGTTTCTTCTTAAGAATTAATGAGTTAGAAATGATTTTATAAAAATACTTTCAAGACATGGATGGTCATCTTTGTCTCTATCCTGACAGAAATAGGACTAAATCAGTTCATTCTGTCTCCTAATTTTGGAGTTGGTGAATTTTGAACAAAGACCTTTCTGCATGTGAGTCCACTCTATACACTTTTAGATATCTCCTTAGCAAACAAGGCAAAAGTTATATATTTCATTTATGTCATTTTTGATTATACACACACACAATAGGCAATAGTTAGGATGATTTTCATGACATTTCAAATCAAGTTTTTTGAGTTGCCATGGCATTTGCAAACATTCGAAAAATTCTGGTAGCTGAATACGTATTGTTCTGTCCACTGCATGGACACATGCATTTGCACACTCTGAACTTATTCCTCCCAGGTCCCAGACTCCCAGATAAGCTCCTCTCTTCTAGAGAAGATTAGGAGTTTATTAAGGTATGACTTCGATTGCATAAATCCTTTCTGGTTTAGTAGGTATACTATGTATTCAAGTCCCAGAAGGAACTGAGAGACTGAGGAGATACCAGCAATGTCATCAAATACGAAGGTGAGAGTGTGTTCACAACCTCTAGCAAGGTTGGTAGCGCCCCCTGGGGCTAGTGACAGTGGGTGATCACTGCCAACCGAAGCTGAGAATAATGGGAGAGGACAGTTATTGGAACCTTCCACAGCTACTATAGAAAGTCTTGGGTACAGGGAAGCAGTCAGTCCACAAGAACCTGACAGTAAAATAGCTAGGGGGATACAATCACCAAAGTCGCATTCTTCCTGCCTTCATGTCCCGGCAGTAGTGGAACTCAAGAGAAATGGAGTCAGTGGAGCCTCAAGGGGCAGAGGAAAGGATAGCAAAGGGATGGACAGGGAACCTGGAGGGAACTACAGAGGGACAAATGGAAACTGTCCCACACACCAGAGTACCCTGTCCACTGGCTCTGTCATGCACCACAACTGTGGCTGAAAGATGAGAACAAGTCCTGAACCAATGCTCTGCCTGGCCTGAGAACTGGATCGAGTCTCTCGGGTTACCAACTCAATCATTTGCATTTACATATACAAAACTCAGTTGTTTTCATGACAAAACTCAACTTTGAAACCAACCTCTTTAGTTCCCATGCTTAAGCACTTCATTAGTTTCAGACCATGATCACAACTGTGTGTGTGTGTGTGTGTGTGTGTTATTCAATATCAGGAACTTATTAAAAAGAATCAAGCTTTTTACTTTCTTCAAATTAAGAAAATCCTTACGGTCCATTTCCAGTGATAAGTAACCCCCATCTCAAATCCCTCTGCTGGGAACATTAGTGTTTGATAAATACATCTGCAGGAAGTAGTTATCGGCAGGCTCCATTCTTATCAAGCATTATCCCTCTACAAAATATGATCAAAGATGAGAGCCTCTGGGGGCTTTGGGCTCTGAACTCATGAGCCTGGAAATCTCTGTACATTACCCAAAAGAGGCACTTGGCAAGATTCTGAACTGATTGTGCTCCTTGGAACAACTCCATTTGTTTTAGAGGTAAACATGATAAACAACAGCAGAGAACAAAACTAGAAATTTTCGCTGATGCCAGGGTTGGTTACTCTAGTGTTTCAAGAAATGCACGTTCACGGTCGCCTTCCTTGTCCTTGTGTCTGCTTGTTGAATGAGAAGCATCTATTTTCATTTCTTGATCCATATCAGATGGATTCAGAGAATATCCATATATAAAAAATATGACTGAGGAAACGCACTCACTTTTTCATTGAATGGAATGCTACACACGTGTGAGTGTCCACCTGTTACCACCAGGGCCATCTTCTGTCTTTCCCGTTTGACTGCATGGAAGTGAGCACCAGTGACCCTTCAAAATAAACAGCCCCAAAATTTGTGTTTCTGCTGTCACTCCTCCTCCCAAGACACAGACTCAGCTCCCACAGACTATAAGATACCTCAAAACTCACACGTCCAGAAAGCGCACTTGCTGTTCTCTCTTGAAAATGTCGTTGTTTTGTTTTGTTTTGTTTTGTTTTCAATGCTTTCACCATTTTCCAAGGAGACATACTAGGACACTTGGAGTGACCTAACTCTCAAAAACAAGTGAGTCCAACGCTTAACACCTCTGTTTTCTTCCCTTCCCCACTCGCCCTTCCTTTATTCTTTTCCATCACTTCACACCTGAGCTTACTCAGCACCTGTCCTAACCAGCCAAGTTCAAGCCTGACTGCTTCTACAGGTGACCTGGGTTAACATTTCACCATTTACTAACTTAATTGGTAAGCCCTTACTTACTTGGTGCCTTAGCTTCCTCGCCTGCAGGGTAGGTGCATGAATAGTACCTACAATGGTGAATAAATTCCTCGTGTCAAATGATTCCAAGTGGCAGGAACTCAGGTTAACCTTTCAGATCTTTCTCTCCTCCTTGCTTTTTTCCATAGGAGGAAGATTGGTGGATCTGAGAGAAACAGTTGCACATTCTCAGCTCACATGCTTCTCTCCCTTCCTTCTCACTGAAATTGGCATGTTAGCAGAGAGCAAGATCTTTCTCAGTTCTTCCATGCTGACGCCCACTCATGCAATTGTTTAGAGGCTGCAGGATGGCAACGGAGCACACCTGGCTATAATATGGAGCAATAACTAAAGTGTCGCTGGGCTAGTAACTCTAAGCCTCCCTAGTGAACAATACAATTCGAATTTACAGTAACATTTTTGACCATCAGTTGATACCTATTTCTAACACTAAACTGTTTGAAATTAGGGAGATAATGAGTATTTTTTTATTGATCATTTTAAATCCCAACACCCACATCATGAAATTGTTCAGAAAAAGAAATGAAGTGATCCACACTATATCACAAAGCCGAAGACCTACCTGTCGTAAACATTCAAATAAATATTAGTTAATATCATTGTTTGTTGCTGCCATTACTACAGACTGCATGCAGGAGCTTTAGGAAAGATAGAAAGAAGTTAAAATTTTAATATACTATAAGTTATTTATATCAACACAGTGTGGGGAGATGATAGTTACATCAAGTAGAATTTCATAAACACCAAAAAAGATCTATCATCATTCCATCTACAAAGACCTCACATGTGTTCAGAGGCTGAGTATGAGAAATTTTTTAAAAGCATTTCTCTGAGAAGGAAGCTTACAAGAGGCCCTTAGGCTATAGTCTATTATAAATAACATAAATCATAAAAAAAAAACTGTAAGACAAAAATGTCAAAAATTCTCTTGAGATGACACCCCTCTCTAAAGAATTCCAAAGTACTGATACTCTGCAATTTATACCTGCTTTTACAAAGGACCTATACCCATCATCTCTGAGGCCTTTAAAACTGGGCTACAAATATGAATATTGCATATTATTCATATATATTGTATTCTATGCATATAGAACAGCACACTCGGTATGCGGCCAGACATCTGACTCTGGAACTGAGCTCAGAGAAATAACTCTATGACCATGACCATGCACTTCACATTCTAATTCCCAGTATTTGCTGCATATGCAGGGTTAATAGTTTCTCTTTAGCAGGGATTTTAAAAGGATTAAAGGACAAAAGACTTGTACAAGCATGTAATACCTAATGTTCACATATTAACAAATATTTATTTCCTTCCCTGCAATACTAGTAGTTACATTTTCCATCTTCATTTGCCCTTTCAATTTTACAAATTAAAAAATAAGACAACTGTACACACTGATAGCTATACAGTAGCAAACAGCAGGCACTCAAAACACGTTTAAGTTATCCCAATTACTAGTTCCAAGAGTGCCATGAATAGCAAACTACTAAATAAATATCCTGGTCATAACTACATAACTAAAGCACACGATTTCTTTTCATAGTCAATCAAAAACATAATAAAAGTCAAGGGGAGGCCCAGCAGCTTTATCTTTATATATGAATTTTCTTTTTTTTTTTTTTTTTTGTATAGTACTGGGGTACAAATCAGTTCACCAGAGACAGATGGAGAACAGAATAGGCAGATCCACTGAAATACTCTGTTGAGGGGAGCAGCGAGTGAGACCAGAGATGTCTGCTATAAATGTGGGTCACCTCCCTGGCCGGGGGTCAAACTCAGGCCATGGCAGTGATAGCGCTGAGACTTAACCCCTAGGCCACTAGGGAGGCCTTCAATTTTCCTTTATACCCAAAGAGTTACAGTTGAATGAGGGAGACTGGCAAAGAGAAAATGAGAGGGGCAGCAACAAACCAAAGCAATACCATCTGCCTTGAGGGGCTGGACTAGTTTCCACTTCCTGAGTGTTTAGCTGGTTCTTTCTTTTGCACTGCATGTTACAGCAATTTCCCAAAGAAATCAGACGGAACTCAGAGATGGGCCAAGAGAGACTTATTTGTCACAGCAGCAGGCTCAGTAGCATAGCTCCCAAAGTTGCAAGAATGGTAAGGTTTTATACAGTTGGCATGAGGGAGCTTGTTATCCCCCCCGGCACACCCCCGCCCCGTCCCGTCACAGACTTTGTTGTTTGGGAAGGGGGGATCAAGGCAACCGTAGCTACCACCATGGGCAAGCAGCACACTGCAGGAAATTTCTAGTCCAGCAAGCAGCAGCATCCAAACAGGAAACTCCAAGCAGCAGACTTAGCAACTTCCTGCTCCCTTTGGACATTGAGATTCTCACAGGCCAGTCTCTGTACAGCTGTTTCCATGACTTTAATGATACTTCCCAAGTTGGCTCATCCAGCCCTGGGTCATTAGGAAGCCTTTGTGGTGACAGTCATGAGGACCACAGCAGCACAGAAAGATGCCTGAGCCTGACTAAAATCATAAGCAGAACACAAAATATATGTGATGGGTACAACTACAGAAAATACGAGTAAGAACAAAATGAGATAGAAATCTGGGAACATAGAAAATTGTTGTGAGAAAAGTCAAATTTTACATGGTCAAATTTTAAATGATCTTTATATTTTTTGATGACTTGAAATACAACTATAAGGAAAGATAAAATGTAATTTACAGCAAAATGGAAAGAATTTGGGGGAATTAGGTGTAGTATAGCAAGTCTGAATGATAGACAAATTTTGGACATTTGCATAGCAAATGATTTGACAAAGCAACATCCCTATAAAAACTAGCAGATACTGAAAAGCAAAGTGAGTTTTCTGAGGTTCAGAGGGAGGCAGGAAGGAGAAAGGAGCAAAGCGTTATGAAAGGTGGAGGTGGAATTATTAATAAATTAAAATATGAGCGTACAATGCCTAAAAGTTCAGAAAACCTTTCCAGATTGTCAGTGTGCTCATTTTCCAGCAAGACTAGGCACTTACAGTTTTTCTCTTTCTTAAAGGAATATTGTTATGTTTTCAAGTTGTTGGCTGATTACAGAGCCCCAGTTGGAGAGTTACAAACACATGCTCTTACCCACCATAACAAACACACCTGGTACTAAAGATTTCCAGAAAGGTTTCAGTCACAGTTGTGTGGAATTAAGTTAAATTAACTAACACACTTAACAATGCCTGGAGCATAAGTAATGTGCAAGTAGCAATTACTACTGTTGTTGGTAGATGAGGAAACAGATCCAACAGCCTGTCCAGGGCCCCTACCAGCCCCCTGCACAGCTGAAGGGGAACCCGGTCAGGCTCCAGAGTCCATGCTTTCAACCACTGCACTGCACCATCTCCACAAATTACACAGCTTTCGCTTTTGTTTAATAATGTTCAACAGTCCATGTCTTAAAAAGTGATGTTTTTATAAAGCACTTGTAGAGAAAGATTGTCCACTTAAGAGCAGAGCTATTAGGAGCTTCCGGAAGCACAGGTTCAGCTACAAAGGGGTTGAGCACACAGAATGACTAACAGATGGTGGGGGGAAGAACCTGCACCTCCCTGGCCCCTGGGGTCTCACCAGAAGACCACACCCGACCCCAAGCACTCAACCAAAGGCTGAATTAACTCTGAGCTGAAAACTGGGAAATAGTGCGTCAGCGTTAGGCTGGGCTGGGAGATGCTGGGAGCAGGGTTGGGGAGCCATTCTGCACCACGGGACCAGTGATTGGCAAACCCGGACAATCTGACTCTCCACGGGACACTGGGGGTGTGTTTGGCATGTAGTAGGATCTGCTAATCATCCTACAGCACACAGAGCAGGAGAAGAACTGTGTGGCCCAAAATATCAACCATGACAAGGCTGAGAAACGCTGCTATTCAGCAAACAACCAAGTGACACCAGAGACGGAAATTAGTTGCTTTGGTTCCGACGGCTTCCCAGGTTCCTGACCGCAGGGCTCTCAGAGGGCCCTTGATGGCTCTTCCCGGTCCCCCAGGCTCCCCATTGGATCTTGAGCTCCCATATTCTTCCTGTTCATCCATCATTTCACTACAGCTCCTCTTCTCCTGACAACAGTTTAATGAGTTTATGTTACCCACAACCAGAAACCAAGACGGGCTTGGAGACGGGGTCAGGCAGAGGGGCCAGTATCCACAAAGCACAGATGGACATGGGGGTGAGGGGGAGGTTGAAGAGAGAGAGAGACGGGAACATGAGTCAGGCTATGCAGCAGCTTGAAGAAGCAGAGAGCTTGCTTGGCTGAGGAAAGTAGGATGAGCAGCATCTATGGGCATTGTTCAATCTTTCTGGGGAAGAATAAAAAGGTCAAGCATGTGAAAGACATAAGTCTATGACTGTGACCTGTCAACTAAGTCTAGAAACAATAAAAACAAAATAGGTAATATGGAAACAGGGTGTCCTCCATACCTGACTTCTTTTCTCTCCATTCTTCTTTCATATGTTGCTAAGACTCTGTGGAAAATTTGTTTCTGTAGTTAGTAGGCCATAAGGTTAGATTAGCAAATAGATACACAGTGCTCTAGAGAAGAGGCCAGTGACTTCTTGTACTGACTGGACCCCTGGGGTCAAAAGACACCATTGGATGAAATTTGGAGCTACATGGTGAAATGCACAACCTCTTGATGCTAGTGGGCAGTGCTCCAGGAGCTGATGGATGGCCACAGAGACCTCTGTCACTGTGGCCAGGAAGGAAGCCATGGGCTCCGAGGCAGCTGTACAATGGGCCAGATTCATCTGAAGGACCATGGCCATTGGCCAAAGGCAACAAGGCTTTTGACAGCTCACTGACAAATTGGGTGTTTAAAAGAAATTTGAAGAATGGTGTGGCAAAAAGACAACATTTTCATTTCATAAATCAATACCATCATAATAGCAGCTATTGTTTTCTAAATACTCACTGCAGGCCAGGCACTGTGCTCAGGCACCTGTGTTCATTGTAGCCACACAGGAGATCTGGGTACCCACCTCTTCAACACTGGGGAGGGGATCACAGTTTACATAGCAGAATTTCACATTCCTCTTTGAATGAATGTCATATCTATAGAAGTGTTAACAATGCTTGGAAACACACCCTCTGCTCTTAAATGGATGGCATGTGCAAGAAGTTCAGTGGGGCTTTAAAATAAACTAGTTTAGGGTCTCCCTAATGGTCTAGGAGTTAAGTCTCAATGCTACTACTGCGACAGCCCTCCTGCCGCTAAGTGGCCTGAGTTCGATCCCAGGCCAGGAGCTAACCTGCATGGCTCAGCTCTCTCATCACACTCACTGCTCCCCTCAGCAGTGTATTGCAATGGGATCTGCCTGTTCTGCTCCCCACTCTGTCTCTGGTGAATCCTCTCACCCCCTGCACCTCTGGCCTACACCCCAGTTCTTTTATGAAAAAATAATTTTTTTTAAATCTTAAAAATAAATAATCTACATGAGTCGGCTATCAAATGATGCCTTAACGATCAGGAGGGGCTGGTAAATGGCGGGGACCCAGGCATCTGCCCAAGATCAGTAACTGCTCTACCCCGCACTGCAGTGACCTAGGAGATTCCCAGGGGCAGGCTGCAGCCCTTGCTGAGGAGTAAGCTCCCTGCAGGCAGGACAGCCCCACCCTGGAGGCCACCTAGCAGGGGGAGTGGTTCTCTAACAGCTAGGGTCCATCAGCCCTGAGAACCAGAGCTGAGATGCAACCAGTTAGTGAAGAAATCTCTCAGGTGTGCCTAGAAGGGACAAGCAAAAAGTAAAAAGGAGTCAGGGAGTATTCATTCCACCGGAGATTGAGCCCTATTCTCCTGATTCCCTCTCCACTGAACCAGATCCTAGAGGAATTTTTAAAAATGATAACAAAAGTGCACGGGACTATGGTGATGGCACACGGGTGACTTGGTGATGGGAAACCCACGGGGATTACAATTGAGATGAAAAAAAATGTACAAAATGATGTAAAAATAAACTTAAAATAAATAAGTAAAATAAAAAATAAAATGTATAAATTTTTTTTAAAACATGATAAGCTGGGAAGAAAGAAATAGTAGACTGAAAAGAGATAAAACTCATGCCTCCCTCTGCCACGCTGTGGGAGAAAGTGTGTGCTGACTTAAATCTACGTTTCCATCATTTGTACAGATTAGACATTCTGATTTCTGAGTTGAGACCATGCTTGTGACTGGCAACCATAGGACTGTCTGAAGAATGAACAGAAAGTCTCAGGACCTCCACAATATCACACACAAAAAAAACGATACCCCCACACAAAAAAAATTAAAAAAAAAAAAGAAAAAAAAAAAAAAAAAGACACAAGAGAACACACTCTAGAACAGGCGCGCGCAAAACACCACATACACAACAGAAAAGTAAAACACCAAAACATCGATAGTACCTTAAAAAAAAAATATGGCACAGGCCCTCCCTGGAGGTGCAACAGGTTAAAGCACAGCAATGCAAGCAAGACAGAACCACTTCAGTGTGAGTTCGGTCCCTAGCCCCAGAGGTGACCCACATGGCACAGCAGACCTCTCCTGACCCGCCTGCTGCTCCCCTCAGCAGTGTATTTCAGTGGATCTGCCTGTTCTGCTCCCTGCTCTGTCTCTGGTAAATCTTCTCACCTCCTCTGCACCTCTGTATGCATAAATGAATAAATCTTAAAAAAATAATAATAGAACACTGCTGCTCCAGAACAATGCCAGTCTAGTGCTCTGATACAATCTGGGGCTGTGACACCAGGTGGCCCCACTGGCTTCTGTTATTTAAACTTTCATACTTAACCACAAACAAAAGATCAAGTTTAATGCTTTCAAACTGTGCACATCCCAACTGGCTTAACCACTTGCCAAGATAGAATAATCTACTATAACAGTGTAATAAAAAAGAGATTACATGTTCCCAGCCCCGCCTAAAGAAGGGTGGAGCTGAGCAATGAGAGGAAGCAAACAGTTCTGTATGCATAAATAAAGAAATCTTCAACAAAAAAAAGGAAGGGGAAATGAAGAACTGAATAACTCAGGGAGAAAGGAGATAATTCATGAATGAGTCCTACCAGTTCCACTGAGCTGGAATCCCAATAGCACACTGAGAGTCAACAAAAAGCCAAGATCTGGGCCCTCCTTGGTGGTGCAAGAGGTTAAGGCACAGCACTAAGAAGCTAAAGCCACTGCAGCATAAGTTTGATCCCGTCACGGAGGTGATCTACATGACGCGGCAGACCTCTCCTGACCTGTCCGCTGCTCCCCTCAGCAGTGTACTTCGTCGATCTGCCTGTTCTGCTCTTCACTCTGTCCCTGGTAAATCCTCTCACCCTCCACATCTCTGGCCTGTATGAATAAATAATCTTAAAAAAAAAAAAAAAAAAGGCCAAGAGCCAAAAACACCTCCAAGGCCCACGTGTCTGGTTATATTCCAAACCTGGCTGCTTAACTCCACACTTCCCAGTAATTCTCCCTTCCATGATGATGGCATTCTGGGATTTGTAGTCTTTGGTGTCTTGGGTATCTTTGGTCTGGAGTTGGGGTGGAGTCCATAAAACCTATTTGTGGAGTTCATTCAGAGCATCGTTTCCCCTCTTTCTAAATGGCAGAATCCATTTAGAGCTTGCACGTTTGGAGGGTCCTGGGGTGCCCCTCATTCCACCCACTGACACTTTCTCCCAAAGATCCCTGCCCAATTAAAAACACAGTGACTCATGCAGAGATTTAGGAATCAAGCTGGACCAGTAAGCATCAGCCCTGGGACATTCGCTAGAACAGTTGGGAGGAAGGGCCTTTTTTGGAGGACATTCCCATCAGAGTATGGAAGCATACAGCTTGCCAATGACATTTATTTGTCTCCAAATGGAGAGCTCTGCCTAAAACCAAGTCAACCCAGGAAAGAGTGAGGAATAGAGAAATTTATATTTCTGAAGTTGTTTAAACATCTGAATTCAGCTATGTCTAACTTCTGCTCAGGGGTTTTGTTAAGTAAATGAGTTTGCTTCAACGGATGCTGAGATTGGTTTGTCTCTTGCAAAATCCTAACTTTTTTAAAATTTTGCTCTTCTCATAAATAGGGCACAGAGCTTATATGATTGTCCAAGTTCATATAGTAATAGTGGCTGAGCCAAGAGGCAAACTCAGAACTGTAAAGCTCCCCATTTGTGGCTCTCCCCAATTCCTCAGTTTGGCTGTCCATCACTCATAATATTGCCATCAGTGCCTCACAGGCCCTAACAAACCCACTTTACCTCTTACTGCACAAATGAAGCAGATAAATGAAGGGTTCTCACTAAATTATCAAAGAGAATATGACCAAGTCACTCTTTTCCCCAAATGCTAAAAGTTCTGGAAGTCTATGAAACTAAAGTATTATGAGCCCCAAGAAGACAGTAGAAATCAAGAAAATACAAATCACTCTATTGGTGCTTCAGGGCAACCCCACTATGAAATGGGTTGCCTGATTGTAGGTCCTCGCCTGTGTGCTTAAAGTGATTTATAATATTCAACTGCAGGCACACACACCAAAAAAAAAAAAAAGGTTAATAAGGGTTTACTTACAAAAGTAAGGAAAAGGAGGAAATGAATATTTCAGGGAGAAAGAGAAGGTGATAAATTGGTAGCGTCTTACCAGTTCCACCAACCTGGAATCCCAAGGGCATGCTGAGAGCAGGCCAGAACCAACGGCCAAGGGCCAAAAAGAGTAGGAAGCACAAACCAGGAGCCAAAACCCAAGAGGCCCCCAAGGCCTCTGGTTATAAACCAAACCTGGCTGCTTAACTCCACCCTCAGTTCCCAGCAATGCTCCCTTTGTGATGATGGGATTTAGTTTCCCATGTCATGATGGTCTTGGTCTGGAGTGGGGTGGAGTCCAACGATGGCATTCTTGCCCCTAACATAGGCTCCATTTCTGCTGATGAATGTAATCACCCACTTGTAGGGAGCATATGAAAATATAACATATACAAGGTAAACAAAATCACCAAAAATGAAACTAATAAAATGAAGGTGCCTGCCAGCACCATGTGTATGTGTGATAAGAGTGACTTGCAAACAGACTTTGGTTTAAACGAATTTTAAGTGTTGTGCCAAGATATAGCAGATGTTAACCAACTCTGCTAAAAAGTAACCGATGTTACCACCAAGATACCCTCTGAAAGAAGGGAATATATACTAGAGTCAACAGCAATTAAGTCAGAGCATTTTTAGGAAACTGGCCCAAGTGTCATCTTGCTGGAGGGTTCTTCCCGAGGCTAGCTCATGTTCACTTTAGACCTCACCTGCTCTCCGGCCTCATCACCTCCCCAACATCAAAACACCCCGTTGACAGGCCCTGCAGCCTAGAAACTTCCAAAGCCTGGTGAGCTGCACCCACAGAACAACAGATTAAGATGTCCTGCTACAGCTTCCCTCCAAGGTATTTTGGATACATCGAATTGACTTTTCCATGTAAGTGTTAAAGTGACCGCATAAATAAAATTCTCTTTAAGAGCCAACCTCCGACTGAAGCCTGCTTCTTATTCATGGCAACACTACATTTTTTTCCACAAAAAACTATAATACAGTCATGTTTAGAATTGAAGTTTTCAGTTATCTAATAGAAAAGTCAGCTGAAATTATTAGTCTAAGTGTTTTCAACTCCACAAAGAAATTCACCAGTCAAAAATAAGAGGACAGCTGTGGGTATATAAGGCTCCTTTCAAGTTAGACAAGAGCAGGTCACTGATGGCCTTGGGGCAATGTGTATAAATCTGGAGGTCTGATGGGGAAAGCCCAGGGAGCCATTGACTGATGTGCTTTGTGTCCCAGGGACAGATCAATCTCACATCCTGTTAATAAGATTGGAGCCACGATTGGGGATCAGGAGTATATCAGCAGACGCACCCGCCCTAAAGCCCTAAATCCAATTTTCAATTTGACCCACCTTTTTCTCTGTCAAAACCAGGATCTTGCTTTTGAGCAGCTTCGCAGCCTGCCAGATGATTCCTGTTTCTTCCTTCATGCAGTTTTGCTAACACAGCGAATAACTAGTTTGTTAAGAAAAAAATGTGTCTCCGGGACCGTGGTGGAGGACCATGAATGGCTGTCTTGATGGTGGGTGTATTGTGCTAACAAACATCTAAAAAAGTAAAATACTATAGTTCGGAATCATATACAGTGCATGAACCAATGTTGCCATGATAACTAAGTAAATAAATGTGTTCTATTTCACATTGCTGATAGGAGTATTAATTGGTTCACTTTTTGGAAGATTTGATAGTAGTTCTCAAATGTTTAAATGAATTTAACATCTAACCCAATGTCCCTATACTTAGGAATTTGTCATAGAGTAACACTCCCAAATGCTCTCAAATAAGAGTGTATTAGCATTATTTGTAACTGCAAATGCACTGTCCTAAGTTTGTACTAGCAAGGAGTCAGTTGGGTAAATTGTGGTATATTCAACTTCCAATTTAGGACAGCAGCTTAAACACATGTGTTTATCTCAGCATCCTCCTAAAATAACATTTACCTGGAAGAATGAAAGGAAATAAGATAGGCCCTCCCTGGTGGCACAACAGGTTGAAGCACAACGCTACGAAACTAGCTGCAGCCCAGCTGCTTCAGTGCAAATTCGATCCCCTGGCCAGGGAGGTGACCCACATGGTGCCACAGACTTTGTCAATCTCCCTATAACTCTTCTCGCTCTGTCTCTCATGAATCCTCTCACCACCCCTACGCCTCTGGCCTGAACCCCAGTTCTGTATGGATAAATTAATATCTTTAAAAGAAAATAAATGAGATAAAGAGATAAATAAGGTAAAGAGAACAAGAGAGAAGATGACTGCTGATAAAAGATGTGAACCAAACTTTGGAAACTGGGAAGTGACTGACTTAACAAAACAGAGAAAGTTGAAAACTAACCAGCTGGAAGGAGTTTAAGAGATAATCAACAGCAGGATCCCAGGAAGACTTGGCAATGGAGGCACAAGGCACTGCTAAAGCCAGAGAAGATGGGGTGGGGTTAAAAGGAAGGAGATTGGGGCTCTCCCTGGTGACACAAAGAGTTAAAGTGCAGCACTATGAAGCTACCTGCAGCTGACTCAGCACGAGCTACTGGGGAGCTGACCCACATGGTGCAGCAGACCTCTCCTGTCTCCCCTGCCGCTCCCCTCAGCAGTGGATTTCAGTGGATCTGCCTGTTCTGCTCCCCACTCTATCTCTGGTGAATCCTCTCACTGCCACTGCACCTCTGGCCTATACCCCAGCTCAGTATGCATAATACCCCAGTTCTGTACGTTCAGTATGCATAAATAAATAAATCTTTTGTAAAAGAAAAGGAAAAGGATTGTTAGAAAATCCTTAAAAGTTTTTGCCCTCAAAACAATGCACCACATCCACCTCAGTGACATCTTTGAAGATACAGCACCCAACACAACAGTGGTGAAGGAAAGGATAAACAGATGGGACTACATCAAGTTAAAGAGCTTCTGTAGAGCAAAGCAATATTATAAAAAACAGACATCCCACTGATTGGGAAAAAATTTTCTCACACAAAACTAGCAATAAAGGATTGATCACAAAGATATACAAAGAACTGATAAAACTCAACAAAAATAAACACTCCATCAAAAAATGGGCAGGAGAGCTAAAAAGACACTTCTCCAAAGAGGAAATGCAGATGGCCAACAAGCATATGAAAAAAATGTTCAACATCACTGGTAATAAGGGAGATGCAAATTAAAACCACAATGAGATACCACCTCACCCCAGTGAGAATGGCACATCTTCAAACAATAGCAACAACAAATGTTGGTGAGGATGTGGAGAAAAAGGAACTCTCCTGCACAGCTGGTGGGAATGCAAACTAGTACAACCATTATGGAAAACTGTTTGGAGGTTCCTCAAACTGCTACAAATGGAGCTTCCATATGACCCGCAATCTCACTCCTAGGTATTTACCCAAAAGACACAAAAACACTGATTCAAAAAGAGACTTGCACCCCCATGTTTATTGCTACTCTATTTACAATCAGAACGACATGGGATCAACCCAAATGCCCAAAAATGGATGACTGAATTAAAAAGATGTGGTACTTACACACAATGGAATATTACTTAGCAACAAATAAATAAATAAATAAACACATGCCTTTTGCAGCAACATGGATGGAGCTGGAAAAGATCATGCTTAGTGAAATAAGCCAGAAAGAAAAGGAAAAATACCGGATGGTTTCACTGATAGCAGGAGTATAAAGGACCAGGGGAGGAATAATAATAATAATGAACAACTATATACCAGAGACATTTTACGGAGTGGGGAATGGGACCAAAAATGGGGGTGGGGGAAGTGCACTGGACTACGGTGATGGCATGATTTGGTGATTTGGTGATGGGAAGCCCAAGGGGATTACAACTGAGATGGAAAAAGGCACAAAATGATATAAAAATAAACTATTATTTAAAAAAAAAACCTAGAATAGACATCCCCCTCAAAAAAAAAGTTTTTGCCCCTACAGTTAGCCTTTTCTTCTCTGGAAGAAAACTTTGTACTCTGTGGGCTATCTACTGTATTGTTCTTACAATGAGGAGAAGAGAGGTAAACCGAGTAAGGTGAGGCACCAGTTGAACACTGAGTGAGGGGTGGGGATGAAAGAAGGAGAGGATTAAATAAAAATCACACCAAATGGTGACACACCCCAGCCCCATTTGATTCTCAGAACACCAGCTGCCAGGATTTAAAGTCCAGGCAAAAGACTGAGCTGTAACTTTGTAGTAACGGATCAAGGTTCTCATGTTTTCAAGACACAGGAACTAAACCACCAAACTGTAAGCTGCTGGTTCGCACTGCAACCTGCCCATTCACAAACACCTCCGTCTGATCAGCTTTGCAGCCACTCATTCTAAATGAATTAGCAACCAAAAACCACCAAATAATTAAAAACCTCTAGTATAAAAGGTTCCCTAGGGACATTGGGAGAAAGAACTCAGAGAAAAGAAACAAGTCAGGGCCTGAAAGAATTTTTTTTAATGATCCACTGTAGCTAGTATCCTCAGAGACATAAGGAAAGATAGTGCATAATGGAACAAGGAGGATATGAAAAAGAAACATTGTGGAACTAAAAAAGGACATTGGAGTTTAAAATGTAATAGTAAGGATTTAAGTTTTTTTTAATATTTATTTATTTATGCATACAGAACCAGGGTACAGGCCAGAGGTGCAGGGGCAGTGAGAGGATTCACCAGAGACAGAGTGGGAAGCAGAACGGGCAGATTGGCCAAGTAAACTGCTGAGGGAGCAGCGGGCGAGTCAGGAGAGGCCTGCCGGGCCATGTGGGTCACCTCCCTAACCGGGGATTGAACTCATGCTAAAGTTGCTGTGGTTTGTTCATAGTGTTATGCTTTAACATGTTGGGCCATCAGGAAGGGCCCAGGATTTAGTTTTAATAGACGGATTAGAAGGAAAAAAATTAGGAACTGAGCCCTTGTGGCACAACAGGTTAGGATGCAGCACTGCAAGGTAGCCAGCCGCTTAAGCACAAGTTCAATCCCCATTTGGACCCCGCCCAAGAAGTGACCCACATGGCGTGGCAGACCTCTCCTGACCTGCCCTCCGCTCCCCTTAGCAGTGTACTTCATTGATCTGCCTGTTCTGCTCCCCACTCTGTCTCTGGTGAATCCTCTCACCCTCCGCATCTCTGGCCTGTACCCCCGTTCTGTATGCATAAATAAATAAATAAATCTTTTAAAACATCACTTGAGTACTGTGCTTCCAATTTAAAAAAAAAATAGCAACTGTATTTAATATGAATGGTAGTGTTAAGATATTTGAAAGAAAAAAAATGCACACAGAAGAAAAAGAATAAGGATGGGTCAATGGGCAAAAGAAATAAAATAATAAAAATTAATTAATCAAAGTATAACAAAAGGACAGTGTGGAGGCCCAATTGATGGTGTGCCAGAATCTTGGGGTAAAATCAATCCAAAGAAAAAAGTGTTCTCAAACCAAAATCCTGTAAAATTCAACTACTATCCCCATCGCACCACAACATTAAAACATGTTTCTGATTGATTCTCAGATCTGTGCTGGTAAATACAGTCTCACCACTAAGGACATTTTGAGGAGCCTGTTTTACTTCTCTCCTTCCCCATCAATAAAAAAATTGTTTTCTCAGCTGCACAGAGAAAGCCACATAGAGGCCGCTTAGCCCAAGCATCCTCACCTCCACATCATCGATACAGCAGCAGCCTCCCAATAAGACTAGATGGAAACTACAAAATGAGTTGCCTCATGAGTTGATGGCAGTGGCCTTACCAGGTCCTTATTAACTTCCTCTGTCTCAGTGGGTACTCACATAACCCAATTCACAACTGCTGAAAAGCCTTGCCTCCCTCCGGGGAGTACAGAGAGCAGACAGCCTGCAAAACCACCACGCATGTCAGAACTCAGGCAACCGTGTCGCCAAGAAATACTCCTCACAACCGAGAGCTAGATCCTGCATGTACTCGCCAGCTGCTGGGCAGTGAATGCCCCCGAGTGAGTCAGCAATGTGCCCAGGAGTCTGTAGCATTCTGGAGACACACCCTGAAGAGGTACCAAAATGGGCCAGCGCCTTGAGCCCTTGGGATTAGAGAAGCAAATAAACATCAGTCATCTTGGTTGACCTGTACTTCTTTGTACATCCAGAGTCAGTATCCCTTTCATAAGCAGCGGGCACTTAAGTTTCTAGCTGCCAAACCACACTGGTTGCCACACACTGAGTCCGACATGATGCTTAAAAACCCTAACTTGGTAGAAGATCAGAAATTCTCCAGTTGCACAAGAACCAAGTCTCCCTCTGTCCAAAATAGTCAGCAGTTGGCTTTCTCCTATCTTTCCACTAAAGACTGAGAAGACAGAAGGAACAGCAAGGGGCAAAACTCCTGTGGTATGTTTTTGCTCCCAGCACAGTAAAAAATTCAGGTGAAGGTCACAGTAAAACTGAGGTGAGGGCTAGGGGCTTCCTGTTTGGTCACAAAGACCTCATCGAAACACACAAGGCCTTAGTTCATGCTTCTTCGGTGAATATTCTCTAAAGTAACTCCTTGTCATACAAAACAACAGTCATTTAAAAAGGTGAGACAACATTCCCTTCTTTGCCTAACAAGTCTTATCAATTATAAATGTCAAAATTACCTATGTCATATGCAACTAGCTTCTACCTTTTTTAAAAAATTATTTATTTATTTATGCATACAGAACTGGGGTACAAGCCAGAGGTGCAGGGGCAGTAAGAGGATTCACCAGACAGAGTGGGGAGCAGAAAAGGCAGATTGCTGAAATACACTGCTGAGGGGAGCAGTAAGCAAGACAGGAGATGTCTACTGCACCATGTGGGTCACCTCAGGGGCCAGGATTGAACTTGCACTAGGGGCTGCAGCTAGCTTGCAAGTACTAAGTCCTAACCCTTGTGCCACCAGGGAGGGCCATCTTCTACCTTTTTTAAAAATTGTTTCCTTTGGTATTAAATATGCCTTACAAAAGTGACAGGTCCTTGATCAACCTCATTTTGTGAACATAACCTTGCTGTATTTGAAGATTGAAAAATAAGACTGAGTCACTTTGGCAAAAAAAAGAACACTATTAATGTAATGCCCTCTCATCCAGTTGCTATCCCAGCCCCACTGAGAACTCAGAAGTTCCCTGAAAAACCCTTCTAACTTGTAGAGGAACTCACTTAATGGTGGTGCCAACTCTCAGAGGGTGAGCAGAGTGATAAAGTGGAGAAAAGATGAAATGATTTCACATTTTTAGGGTAGAAAGGAAGAGAAAATGCAAAAAGAGGACTTCTAGATTTCCAGATATGCCCAAAAACAGAAGAAACACAGCAGGTGAGACATAAGCAGAGGCCTGAGAAGACCAGGGGGCAGGTATGTGTGGAGGCCCGAGTGTGTTGAGAGTAACTAGAAATACAGCCCACAGTCTGACTGAGAGACTGGGGGAAACAGTGCTTGTGGGAGTTTGTAATTGTCCCCAGTCCAACCTGGGCCCCTAAGGCCTGTGCTAGACTGGGCCTTCAGTAAGGGAAAGGAGTAGCAGACCTCAGCAGTGGCTATAGGATAATCAAGTCTGGAAGTGAGGGAGGAAGGCGACAGAAAACCAAACCCAACTTGATCAACAGCTTCTCTCAAGAGAAGTCAGAGAAAGCTGAGCACCAGGAAGAAATGTTGATAGGAAATGAATGGCAATGTCTCTTCCAGACCTAATATGATTAAGAAACAGAATTAATCTTGGGCCTCTCCATGACCCAACTGTGGTCAATCAGCCCAAACTCACTCATCAGATCTTATCCCTTTTTCTCATGACCTGACAAAACCAGCACAACTCTGAACAGTTCCAACTGTTCCAAAAGTCTCTATGACTTTGCTTCAATTCTTGGCCCTAAAACTAACCAGAATTGGGGCCTCCCTGGTGGCACAGGGGGTTGAGGTGCAGCCCTCCCCTGTCTCACCCGCTGCTCCTCTCAGCAGTGTATTTCAGTACATCTGCCTGTTCTGCTCCCCACCCTATCTCTGGTGAATCCCCTCACACCCCACACCTCTGGCCTGTACCCCAGTTCTTGTGTGCATAAATAAATAAAGCCCTTTAAAAAAAAAAAACTAGCCAGAATCATTATGTCTAAAGAAAACAAAGCCAAAAAATGCTCCAACCAAAGATCAGACAGCTGATTAAAGCAGTTGATCGTATGCAAGGTCAATTAACCAGTTATCTTTCCTTATTACCTATCTCCCAGTTCTTACTGAATACAAAAAGCAAATATATTTTGTAACCCACCTATCACCTCCACATGGTCCTACACAGTAACTAAGAAGTAGAAAGAAAAAATTGTATTATTGTAAACTGGATGGCCCTTCTTTTCATAACGCAACAGCCTAGCCCACAAAAGGTTTTCTTTCAGCTTTCTGGATGGGTACTTATGGGATCTTGACTTCTTTTTCAAAGGACATAAAGACTAGCAGGTATGCCATAGACCTGAGGCCTACAGCAGAGGAGGGGAAGAATGGGAGCTCAAAACAAGGCCAGGAAGAGTACAATAGACTATGGCGATGGAGACCCAGTGCCGTGGGGGTGGGAGAACTATGGGGAAAACACCTGACTGGAGATATCAAATACTGTGCAAAAATAAGACAATAAAGTAATAGCTAAATATAGAGAAAAAAAGAAAAACATCATTCCTGCTTTCTAAACAGATATAGACATTTTTATGAGCCATAACCTTTTGGGAAATTGCAGTACATATCATTTCCAGAATAGGAAGAAAACGCCCTTCTCTTTGTAGTCAGCTAAGATGACTGGTCAAAAACCTCGCTGAATAAAAATAACCTGAAAAGCAGATGTTTTTTCATGCTGAAAATCGAAATAGGGGAGGAAGGTAGACCAGGGCAGTAGAGAGCGGTATGCTGAGACTGGTTAGTTTCTGTAGTTTAATCCACTTCCAACAGCCCTGGTTCTGCTTCACTGGACAAAGGGAACGTGCGGCAGCCGGGCCCACAGTCCTGGAGCCTCAGCGTGGAGTATGGCAACGTGATAGGAGCCACAGCAGGTGCAAAATCAACAAGTCGGAGGACCCACATTAAGGCTGCTCAGCCAGGGAGGCACCCTCAACCTCTGAACAGAGAAAGCTCGCTAAGTTTTAAGAGTTTTTAATTCCTCATTATGCATGCTTAATGAAAAGAGAGAGAAAGAGTACAGCAAAAAGACAATGCCAAGAATTGTCTGCATCTTATCACCCAATTAGTACTGTCTATATTTGGGGTAAGCCCTTTGGAGAATTTTTTTCAAGATTATATATGTATGTGAATACACACATTAAAAACAACACAAAGACTTAATACCCTTTCGAATACATACATAAAAACAACATAAAGACTATGGCTATTATCAAAAAAGGAAAAAAGAATTATGTGTTAGCAAGGATGTGGAGAAATCAGAACGCTTGTGAAATATTGGTAGAATTGTAAAATGGTATAGTTGCAGCGAGAGAGGATGGGAAGTTAATATTTAATGGGTCTGAAAGTTCTAAAAGAGAGTGGTGATGGCTGCCGAACACTGTGAATGTAGCTAATGTCAGAGAAGCAGACCCTTAAAAATTGTCAGAGCAGTAAATTTTACATTATATGTTTTACACACAAAAAAATCTCAATCATTGTTATTTTCTCTTTGCACTTCACACTGTAAATGTCAATAAATGTATTCTGATCACCCCAATGGATGCAAAGTATTTGCTTATATGAATGTACTGCAATTGATTTCACCAATCTCCTATTTTGGGGTTGCTAGGCTGCCTCTCATTTTCTTCTCCCAAAAAGACATTAATTGATTCCATCATATCACATATCAGGTCCCAATACATTCATCATGATCCTTCACTGGATTCATTTTATTTTATTCTTATTGAGGTAACATTGGTATATAACACTATGCACGATTTAGGGACACAGGTTCACACCTCCTCAGAGGTATGTCACCACACTACACCCACCACAAAGCACCCACCAGCCGCTGGAACTGCTCTCCCCCTGGCCCACCCTCCCTGCCCTTTCCACTCAGTTCTGCAGTGCTGTTCCTAGGGTTTGTTTGGGCTCAGTTTTTAACATTTCCTTTGGTTCATTTCTCTATATTCCACATCTGAGTGAAACCACCATTTGTGTCCTTCTCCTTCTGATATATTTAACATAATCCCCTCCAGTTCCATCCATGATGTCACAAATGGCAAACATTCATCTTTTGTTTAGTTGAGTAATATTCCATCACACACACCCCACATCTTCTTACTCTACCTCTCTCTCTCTGTCCTAGGAATTTGTTTCTATAATGTGACTATTGCAAATAGTGCTGCGTGGACACAGGAAAGTATCTAATGCTTCAAATTATTGTTTTTACATGGGGGGGTAGATCCCTATGACTGGCATTGCTGGATCATATGGTAGATCTATTTTTAATATTTTGAGGAGCATCCATACTGTTTTCCATAAGGATGGGTCAGTCTACACTTCCACCAACAGTATAGAAGGGTTTCTTTTTCTCTACAACCTCAAAAATATTTTTTGTTTCTGGTTTGGGCTTCTCCCCCCGCCCCACCATGGGCCATTATCACAATGTTTTTGATTTGTATTTCCCTGATGAGATGTGATGTTGAACATTTTTTCATGTGCCTCTTGGCCATCTGTGCGTCTTTTATGGAGAATTATCTAGATAGCCCTTCTCCCCATTTTTTGATTGGGTTTCTTTTTTTCTTCTTGTTGAGCTGTATTAGTTCTGTGTAGATCTTGGATACTAGTTTCTTGTCAGATATATGAAGTACAAATATTTTCTCCCATTCAGTAGCATGTTATTTGTTTTAATGATAACTTCTTTTGCTGACCAGGAGTTTGGAGTTTGATGTAATCCCATTTGTTTACTTTTGGTTTTGTTATCCTTACTGTTGGGACTTGAAATTTCAAAGACATAACTGAAGCCAATGTTTTACAGTGTTTTGTTTATATTTTCTTCAATGTATTTTACGGTTTCCAGTCTTACACTCAATTCCTTAATATATCTTAAGTTGAGTTTATTTTTGTATATGGTCTGTGAAAATGATCTAGCTTTATTTTTCTGAATGTGACTGCTCAGTTTTTCTAGCAAGCACTATTTGTTGAAGACATTTCCTTTTCTCTGTTGTATACATTTGGCTCTTTTGTTGTAAATTAACTATACAAATAAATGTGAGTTTATTTCTGGGCTCTCAATTATATTCTACTGAACTGTGTATCTATTTTTATGCCAGTATCATACTGTTTTTATTTTTATAGCTTTGTGCTATAATTTGAAATCTGAGAACATAATGCCTTCACTCTACTTCTTTTTGTCAAGATTGCTTTGGCTATTTAGGGTCTTTTGTGATTTCATGTAAATTTCAGTAATTTTTGCTCTCTTTAAAGCATTCCACTGAAACTTAACAGGAATTGCACTGAATTTATATATTGCTATGTACAGGATGAACATTTTAACAATATTGATTCTTCCAATCACTCAGCATGGAATATTCCATGTTCTGTGTCTTCTATTACAACATCTTCTTTTAACAGTGTCTGAAAGTGTTTGTTGAATAGGATTTTCACTTCCTTTATTAAGTTTAATTTAACACTTTATGTTGCTACTGTGCATGGGATTGCTTTTCTTTACTTCTCTTTTAGTTTATTATTTGCATATAGGAATTATAGCATATTGCATATTGATTTTTGCCACTTTGCTGGCATATTGTTTCTAATAGATTTTAGTGGAATCCTTAGGTTTCCTTTGTATTTTTTTTTAAAAGATTTATTTATTTATTCGTACAGAACTGGGGTACAGGCCAGAGATGCGGAGGGTGAGAGGATTCACCAGACAGAGTGGGGAGCAGAACAGGCAGATCGACGAAGTACACTGCTGAGGGGAGCAGCGGGCGGGTCAGGAGAGGTCTGCCACGCCATGTGGATCTCCTCCTGGGCAGGCGGGGATTGAACTCATGCGGAAGTGGCTTAAGCTTCTTAGTGCAGTGCTTTAACCCGCTGCGCCACCAGGGAGGGCCAGGTTTCCTTTGTATTTTATCTTGTCATCTGTAAATAGTGATAAATTTACCTTTTTTTTCCAATTTGGATTGCTTTTTTTTTTAAGATTTTATTATTTTATGAATATAGAAATGGGTACAGGCCAGAGGTGGAGGGACTGCAAGAGGATTCACCAGAAGCAGAGTGGGGAGCAGAACTGGCAGATTAACAAGGTTCACTGCTCAGGAGAGCAGTGGGCAAGATAGGAGAGTCTGCTGAGCCATGTGGATCACCTCCAAGTTGGGGATCAAACTCGCACATTAAGAGTGGGTATCCCTGCCGTGTACCTGAGCTTAAAGAGAAAGCTTTCAGGTTCTCACCATTGAGTATGATGATAGCTGTAAACCTGGCATCTATAGCCTTAATTATATTGAGCTTTGTTCCTTTTAACCTCATTTTACTGATTTTTTTTTTATCATAAATGGAATCTGAATCTGGTCAAATGCTTTCTCTGCATCTATTGATACAACCATGAGATTTCTGTCTCACCTTTATTGATATCGTGAACTATATTGATTAATTTGCATATGTTGAACTGTACTTTCATCCTAGAATAAATCTCACTTGGTCATCATGTGTAATTCTTTTAATGTATTCTTGAATTCAATTTGCTATAATTTTGTTAAGGATTTTTTGTATCTGGTCTCATCAAGGATATTGGTCTACAGTATCTTTTTCCTGCTTTTGAGAACAGAGTAATAAATTTTTTAATCAAATTAAAAATAGCTTACTAGGGCCTGTAGAGGCAAGGACAGAAATGTATATCCTTATACCCTAGAACACTGATTTTATTGAGTGGAAGGCTGTCAATCCTTTTATAATCAAGGACTTCCTATGGGTATCTCTGAAAAGATGGGCCAGTTTTCTGGCCTTTTAGATTTCTTTAGCACTTTACTGTTCACCAGAAGAGTTACCAGCCATGATCCATTCTCCAAAAAACACCTCATGGACTGATTGTCATGTTCCCACATTCGTAAAGTAGCATAAATTGTAAGTTAACCCCTGACTTCATCAACAGCATTTCAAGAAGGAGGGAAAAAAATACAAAATACTATTTTAAATATATACATCTAATGTCAACTGTGTCTTATTTCAGAAACTTTTTAAATGATGAGGGAAAATTGCGCCCCTCTGACTTGGAGAAACTGAGACCACACGCCTCTAATCTTGAAGTGACTGACCCAAAGTCACTCAAATGATTGACTGCAGGCCTAGAGCTAGAGCATGCCCATTGCTTTCATGCAGCAGGACCTGTGCACCAACAGATGCAGGCACTGGAAAAACATGAGCTACAGGTTCTGCTCTCTGCTTGGGCCAAGGAGACAGTGCAAGGCAGAAAGCCAAAGCCACACAAATAGCTCCCTCCCTGCAAAAGTGTAGCTGCTGGGACACTCTTGCTACTAAACTTGGGAATGTCCTGGTTCCCAGACTGCCACCATCCTCACTCAAGCGGGTCCCAGAAAGAAAGACAGTACACAGCTGCCTTCACAGCTATTCTGGCTGTCTGGAGTTAGGCATACCTGGCTTCCTGAGATGATTTATGCATGGAGAGAAGGTGGCCTGGGAGCACATCTGCCAAGCTGCAAGCAGGATAATGACAGGTATGGGAGAAATGGGAAGAAGCAGTATGCCTTTTATTCCATCTGTAAAGCCTGAATTATTTTAGGGAGAATTTTAGAAGTTTAAGTCTGAAAAAATAAATATAGGCAATAAAAAAAAAAGACTGCAGTTTGGATTTATTAAGATTTGTGTTGAAATCCAGGCCTTCCCATTGAGGGACTACTTGGCTTGCTACAAGTGGCCTCCTGGGCCTCTAGTTCCTACCTACTTCACCAGGTGTTCTTCTCCCATCCCAACTCCATACTGAGCCCTTACAGTTAAGCTACTTTCACAGCACCCCTTTTCCCACCTCACCTCTACCCCCACTACCACCATCCTGATCACACTGTACCATGAGTCTGTCAGGCCCCTCGAGGGAAAGGGTGGTCCTTCTCTTTTGTTTTACCTATCATCACACCTGTATCATTAGTGTTTAAAATAACTTGGGGAGATGGAAAGGCAGAAAACAAAACATAAACATGGTTTCTATTGCATCAGAACTATGGTGTCTTACTTACAAAGCTATTGCTATGTAGCTTTATTCATCCACGTGTCATGTACAGAGAGGGAAGAGTTGTGGAGAAGAGTGTCAGGAACTATGAGAGACTTAAATGGGAAGTTGAGTCACATGAATGGAATTTTTTCTACTTCCGCCACAATAAGCCCAAACAAGTATTCTGTAGTCACACTCATCAGCAAAAGTGTAGTATCTATTTTTCTGACCAATTGACCTTGCAGATTGTTCAGAATATAAGAGAAGCTGAAGCATGAGGGCCACAACCATGAATCAAAAGCAGATGGGTCTGAAAGATGGGTCTTCAGGGAGTCTATCTGCATGTAGACCAAGAAGCCACGTTGAGAAGTAACTCATACAAAGGGAAGGATGATTTAAGATGCAAGAGTTTAGTTTCTCCCCACAACTTGAGCAATTAATGGGGAGAAGTGGGCAGGACTGAATTCCACAAAATCTACTATTACTCAGCCACCAAAACAACTGTTTGTGTTATAACTGTGAGGGAAGCCTGTTAAAAAATAAGTTTCAGGCCCTCCCTGGTGGAGCAGCGGGTTAAAGTGCACACAGCACAGCAGACCTCTCCTGACCCGCCCACTGCTCCCCTCAGCAGTGTACTGTGTCAATCTGCCTGTTCTGCTCCCCACTCTGTCTCTGGTGAATCCTCTCACCGCCCCTGCACCTCTGGCCTGTACCCCAGTTCTGTATGTATAAATAAATAAATCTTTTAAAAAAGCTGCATGATAATTGGAACAGTTTAGATCTTCTGGAAATATTATATTATATATATATATTATATATATATTCTGGAAATATTATCTGATTCCATGAAGATAAAAACATAAAAGAATGGGAAAATGCATACTCCCAAAAGAACATTAGAAATGTGTCATTTTCATTACTCAAAAAACTGTGAACTAAGGGGCAATCCATGCAAAAAGTTCAAACACTTTGACTTAGGTATTCTCCATCAGGGTAGCCATCAGAAAGATATAAACCAAAATATGAATCATCGTGTCACAACAATGTTCAAGGCAGGGCAATATGCAAGCTCAAGAAAATGATCCCCCCTCCCACTTACTAACTTCATATCTGATAGGTCTCTTGACCTATCTCTCACCTTCAGTACAGTAAAAATTCAAGCTTGACTTCCTCATGAAATTCAAATGAGACAATCCAGGCAAAAACGTAACAAAGATTTGTAAGCCCCTACACTATAGATGACCTTTGAGCAATTGGGGTCTAGGGTCTCCAACTTGCCTTCTAAAAGTCTGAGTATAATTTTTGACTCTCCTCCCTCAAATTTAAGGATAGTTGCCCTCAGTAGCTACTGAGGTTTGGAGTCAGGACCCCTATAGACACCAAGATCTGTGAATACTTATGGCTTCTGTATCCACAGATTCATATCTGCAGATTCAACCTAGGATATCCACAATTGCATTACCCAAAGATACAGTGAGTCAGCTATATTCACTGAGAAGAACTGAGCATCAGTGGAATCACACAGGTCAAGATTGTTACTCAAGTCTCAACTATATTTTCAAAGCATAATGATACAACAAGCTTGAATTTGAGAAATTCAACAGTAGAAAATAAAGTAACAATAGAAAGAAAAGCATCAAGTGTTTTAAAAGTGTCTTTTCAAGACATGGAATCAACCCAAATTCCCTAAAGTAGATGATTGCATTAAAAAGATGTACATATACACAATGGAATATTACTCAGCAACCAAAAAGATAAACTCATGCCTTTTGCAGCAATGTGGAGGAGCTGGAAGGGATAATGCTCAGTGAAATAAGCCAGAAAAAAAAGAAAAATACCGGATGGTTTCATTCACAGCAGGAGCTATGACCAGGACCGGGGGTGGGGGGGAATTATAATCATGAACAACTATATACCAGAGACATTTTACAGGGGTGGAGTGGGGAATGGGATCAAAAATGAGGGTAGGGGGGAATTTCACTGGACTATGGGGATGGCACATGGGTGATTTGGTGATGGGAAGACCACAGGGACTACAACTGAGATGGGAAAAGGCACAAAATTATGTAAACTATAATATTTTTTTTTAAAAAAGTCTACTAAAAAGTGTCTTTTCAAATCACCTACACAGTGAGCCCTGAACTATTTATCTAAAGACAATCAGTGGCAGATGACTGAGCAATGATCAAGGAGCCCCAGAACCAACAGCCGCCCTTCCATGACACAGACACACATGTGGGTGAAAATAAGCCTGCATCTGTTCTCTACCTTGAATGTTCCAGATCTCAGTTTAACTGAGAAATAACGAGTTTAGTATATCACACCTTGACTTTGAGAGATGTTTGATGTGTCAGTGAGTCATGCAGAGAAGGCTTGTAAGGCAGCAGTTAGTGCCTGGAACATGTAAGTAGACAGAAACGACTGTCACCATCATCATCAATCACCATCGTTGTTAAATAAACAATTAGCATGTGTAGAGATCCTTACAGTTTATTTGAAGTGCTTTCAATGTACACATTAGCTGATGATTTATCCAAGTTATACTGTGGCAAATGCTGACACTGGGGACTTGACCACCATCCAAGGTTCCTTCCCCTTGACAAGGCTGGGATGTCACAATAATGTCTTAAGCTTCCCCATGGACACAATTTCCAGCATGTCCACTCCCGAGATAGTTTATCAAAAATGATGGCACCCCCGTACCCCCCACCAGTCATGAACATAAAAGGGTGGTGACCCAGTCCTAGCTAATGACTCATGGGAGTCGCTGAGAGCTTTTGGGACAGGTCTCCTCACTGCTGAGGAGACGTAAGACCTGGCTTCCCCTTCCACTGATGTTTCCTTTCTCCATGTGACCCTTCTTGGGACCATGAAGGGAATCAGGCTGAAAACAAAGCCAACACAAGACAAACCAGAGCCAAGAGAATCACAGAGAAGCAAAGCCAGTGCCCAGACCTTCCACTCCCGTGTAACTCACTGTTACGCAGAGGATTCCTTTTCTAATGAGGCCAGTCCAAGTTAGACTGCGTCTTATATCCCAAACAGGCCACCTGACACATTATCTATCCATGCCACTTGCATATCAGACCCAGTGCACATCCCTATGCAGTAGCTCCACTTGTGAGGCTTTCCAAGCTCACATCAGCCCTAATTTTGATTTCCTGAAATCCTTAAGAGGCAGCAAAGACAAGGAGACTGTAGTGTGCACAGCTGTACAAAGGAAACAGATACTGCCGGTTCCCACCCCAGGGCTAACTATAGAAGCAGGGGCACCATACTGATTCCCACTGAAGTTTCCGGCTCTCTCCCACGGCCCCCGCCCCCACACATCACAACAGGCTCTATATCTGGAAGCTTAATGATCTTCAGCTGCCTCGCTCACCCAGACAGTGATGTTCTGCTTACTACAAGGCGACTAGAATGAGGAGGGGAAAGGAAGAAAAGATTCCACCAGAGCACCTAGTCTCTCCTTCCATGGTAATCAGTAATAACAACAACTTGGCTAACGTTCCTCGTGAGATGTGTTGCTTCGTCAATGGACCCTTCTAGTTTTTTTTCAATAACTATAGTGCAAAATACAAGTTAATCAATTCTTCTTTGACAGTGTTCGATTGAGACCATTAAGAGATTTTATTATATGCCAGATACCAGCTAGTCTTTTGGATCTTTCTCTGTAACCAGAAGATTCCTGACTTGTAGCTTTCTAAAATTCAGAGCGGTTCTTCGGGGCACAGGGCACCATCCTCCAATGAGACACCTTGACCTCATCGTGTCTGATAAAGTTCACCTCCATTCCATTCCATTCCTGCCATGTACCTCCAAAGCCACCTGTGCCAAGTCTTACTGTTGAAATCTAAGGGTGTGAGAATTAAGCGTCCCTCTCTCACTCTCTCACTCCAATTCTCTACCCACCACAATCATCAACTCCCTCTGCTCTGGTTTTAAACCTCCTGAGCCCTCTCCATTTTCTCTCATTCCATCAAACCTTCCTTCTCCTTAAGAGCGTGAGAGCATGATCCACCTTCAAGTTGCTCTCTTGCTGGCAACCCCTCTCCTTCAAAGCCAGCAAATCCCCTGTCCACATCAGTCTTAACACTTTCACTCATATAACTGGTAAGGCAAGTTTTGCTGGAGGCACTCTCAACCTGTGAGGAGTGGCAGAACACAAGCACAAACGAAGTGCTTGGAGTGACACAGCACAATATATTTTTCTTGTTTCATGCACATATTTGTTATTGAAAATCCTTTTTTTTTTTTTGGAAGCCCTCTCAAGATGTATTGATTTTACCACAACATTAAGAGGAGTCCTTTCTTCTCCTCTAGAATTGAAATTATTGTATAGTCATACAAATGGCACTTTGGAAAAGAGGCTAAAGAGAGTTAGCAATACCCCAATTTCTTAACTAGTTTTTGTCCATTCACAGACAAAACCTTTAGTTCAAGTTTATGGAAACCCAGAAAGAATGAAAAATATCTCTTACCACTTTCCTTCTCCCAGACTCAGTGCTTACCTCATGAGTATAAAGCTACCCTGACTATCATTTCTGTGAGGCCAGAGCACATTAGCTGAAAATACGGGATGAATTTAAATGAATCCTAGAGAACAAAATATCACAGATCACTTAAGAGAGAGGCTAATGATCATTTCAGTGAAAATACCTACATTATTCGGTGCTTCCCAATGAAGGTTTAGGAGGAGGGGACCTGTTATCATGGATGCTGGAGCTTTTCCACATGGCTTTATACATATCTTGCCTTTCTACTTTGATAGTACCCAAAGAGAGAACATGCATAAAGATGCAGTGAAAAGAAAAATAAATTATACAAGGATCTTCCTGGTGGCATAGGGAGTTGAGTCTCAGCACTATGAAGCTATTAGCAGCCACTACAGCAAGAGTTCCATCAACAGACAGAGGTGACCCACATGGCGCAGCAGACCTCTCCTGACCCGCCCACTGCTCTCCTCAGCAGTGTCAATTGGCCTGTGCTGCCCCCACTCTATCTCTGGTGAATCCTTTCACAGCCCCATCTCTACACCTCTGGTCTACACCCCAGCTCTTCTATGAAAAAGAAAATAAATAAAATCTTTTTTTAAAAAAAGAAGTAATACAAACAGAAGGGGTAGATTTACTTCCTCCTGTTTAGGGTTATTCAAAATGTTAAGACCTCCATGTACCCTCAGATCCAGCAGGAGAACATGACAGCCTTTTGGCCTGGTTTTGCCTCTCGGCAGCCTTATAACCCAGCCAATTTCAACCCCTCAATGTTTGAAATATGTCATTTGTAAAACTAGTGAATTAATTTTCCCAGGGCTATCACAAGAAATGGAGTTAACTTATGTAAAATGTTTTAACAATGCTTAGAACATAAACCATCCAAAACATTAGCAACTATTTTATAGGCTGACTTGGATCACTGGAGACGATGACTTTCACATGTCAGCTAATGCTCCCAGTGCATTCGATCCACATGCACGCTTGTCGCTTCCTTTCTCAAGGAAACATGGCCCTTGTATACTTAATTTCTCCACTTCATAGCCCCTTTCCTTTTTTCTATACTTTGAACTCAACCTTTACACAATCTTTTTTAGCCTATAAGTTTACTTAAGAATATGAGAAAGGAACTCTCCTGCATTGCTGGTGGGAATGCAAACTAGTACAACCACTATGGAAAACTGTTTGGAGGTTCCTCAAACTGCTAAACATGGAGCTTCCTACGACCCAGCAATCCCACTCCTAGGTATCTACCCAAAAGACACAAAAACACTGATTGAAAAAGATACTTGTACCCCCATGTTTATTGCTGCTTTATTTACAATTGGAAAAACATGGAAGCAGCCCAAATGCCCAAAAGTAGATGACTGGATTAGAAAGATGTGGTACATATATACAATGGAATATTACTCAGCAACCAAAAAAAAAGAAACACATGTCTTTTGCAGCAACTTGGATGGAGCTGGAAAAGATCATGCTTAGTGAGATAAGCCAGAAAGAGAAAGAAAAATACCGGATGGTGTCACTCATAGCAGGAGTATAATGGACCAGGCGAGAAAATAACAAAAATAATGAACAACCATATACCAGAGACATTTTGTGGGGTTGGAGTGGGGAATGGGATCAAAAACGGGGGGGGGGGGAAGGGAGGGAAATGCACGGGACTATGGTGGTGGCACAGGGTGACTTGGTGATGGGAAACCCGCGGGGATTACAATCGAGATGGAAAAAAAAAATGTGCAAAATGATGTAAAAATAAACTTTGTAATAAAAAAAAAAGAATATGAGAAAGAAGAATACAGAAAGGAAAAAAATCCTTCAGGATTACCACCCTTCCTAGCTCCCACCTATTACTTTCTTCCCTCTTCAAACCCAGCCTCTGAAGGATCTGTCTACACTGACTATCTCCTCATTCCTTTCCTCATTCCTACCTCAATGGAATGGAATTTGCCTCCTTCCTCCTTTCTACACCATCCGGGCTGTTTGGACATTATCACAAATGACTGCTTCCTAACTCCCAGAGTTAGGACTTTGCTGTCCTTAATTATTGTCCTCTCAAGCATCTGGTGTTCTCTCTTTACTGAACCCCCTCTTCCCTGAATTTCCATGACAGGAGTCTGAGAGGATATTTTTAACACAAAAAAAATCAACAGTTAAAACACAAAAGGGAAAAGCTAACTGGAAGCAATGGGTAAGAATTTTCATGAGTCCTGAAACTAAATAAAGAACAAGTCAGTCTTCAGGTTCTACAACGATCACCTTACAATAATTATTCAAAGACTAAGTAAATCCTGATGACATGGGAAAAGCTAAAGTTAGTGATATTTTGTTTAAATAATATAAGACAAAAGCTTAAACTTATACCTTTCTTATGTGAGTTCTATTAGAGTTGATATTTGAACAAGCCAGGTTGGAACTGCATTGGTTCACTTACACGTGGATTTTTTTCAAGTAAATAAATTGGGAAAAAATTTTGGAGATTTGCAACAATTTAAAAACACTCTCAGAGAGCCACACAGCTTAGAAATATCAAAAATCTTAACACATAAAGTATATGTAGATAATCACCTATTTTATCATTTATAACATATACACAAATCTGCTTAAAGATGTTAAAATTTATCAAAATTTAAGCACACAAGCACATGGTGCCATTGATGGTCACAAGAAATATAAGTAGATGGAAAGGTGCAGTTTTAAATCATAATTGCATAAAATTAATTATAGCTCATTCTGTGATAATTTTGCAGTCACCTCCTGCTGCCACTGCAGTGAGTTCAATCATCTCCACATAAGCAGTTTGTAGTTAAAAATTAATCTGTAGACATTCTACGGGGGCTAAAGGGGAATAGGATCACAACTGGGGTGGGAAGAGTGCATGGGACTGTGGTGATGGCACACGGGTGAAGTGGTGGTGGGAAGTCTAAGTCCACGGGGATTACAACTGAGATGCAAAAATGCACAAAATGAAGAATGATGTAAATTAATAAATAAATTTTAATTTTAAAAATCTGATCTGCAGAGGTTCTTGGATATTATTCATCATGTTTAGTATATACACCTGACCCTTATAAAATCATATAAAATAATATTAATTGTCTATTGTGCTATCAGCAAGGCTTTAGTCAACAGCAATTAGCAGTTACGTTTTTTAGGGAGTCAAAAGTTATGTGCAAATTTTGAACTTCATGGGGGTTGAGACCCCTAAACCCTTTGTCATTCAATGGTTAACTATAACAAAAGTTCTATATTTTCAAAGTCTATTTTGATATAATTTAAATAAAAAGAAAAATATCCATGGACATTTTTGAATGTTAAGATTGACAACTCAGTCACCTCAGGAAACACATTAATAATAAAGAGACCATCTGCAAATTAGTATAGACAAAATAGAACACTGCAGAGGAAAAGATCAAATTAGTGTCCAAAATACACCATAATCACCAAAATGCAAAAAACAAATTGGGCAACTGATTGGTTAGCTATCTGCAATGATACCAATTTGGCTGATTTGCCATAAATGATAAAGTAGATTAATATCTACATATATTTTATGCATTTGTGACATACTTAATATTTTTTAATATCTCTAGGCTATATCGTTCTCTGAGATTTTTTTTCAAATTTGCAACAATTTGAAAAAAATCTCAGAGAATGATATAGCCTAGAGATATTTAAAAAATTTTTTCCAATTTATTTATTGAGAAAGCAGAAAATTCTCTCAACCACTGGGAAAGCATCAAATATACAAAGTAGACACTGTATATATAATGTGTAAAAACAATTAAAAGGAGAGAAAATATAATTTTCCTCCACAGGCTATGTAAAAAAGACATAACAACTATTTATTTCAATAAAATTTGTCCAGAGAAAGCACAAGTTGATTAAACTTTATATACATTGGTGTCCTGATTCACCAGAGGAGCTTTAAAAGCTAAGGATACCTTGACCCTATCCCATACCTACTGAATAAAAATTTTTGAGGATGGGTCCTCCCACCAATATCTTTTTTCTTCCTCATAATTCTAATTTGTAGTCAGGGTTGGTATAGTCTTGAATCAACTTGTCATATCAACCTAAAAAAAAAAAGTTCCTTTTTTTCATTAAAGATTTGTTTATTTATTTATTTATGTAAGAACTGGAGTGCAGACTAGAGGTTGTGGGGGCTGTGAAGGGGAGATTCAGGGGGTGGGGCTGAGAGGATTCACCAAAACAGAACTGAAGGTGGATCTACTGAAATACACTGCTGAGGGGAGCAGCAGGCAAGACAGGCGAGGTCTGCTGTGCCATGTGGGTCAGCTTGGGGATTCAACTTATGCGCAGTGGCTGGAGATAGCTTGACAGTGCTGAGACTTTAACCCCTGCGCCACCAGGGAGGCCTGAAATCACTTCTTTTTGATATCAGGAATGCCTGTGAGTTTGGGTCTACTGTCTCTTGCCCCCCACCTCCATTGATAACAAATAATGACAGGTAAGGTTGCTTTTTACTACTTTTCTGGTTGATGCGTATCGGAATGAAGCAGCAGCACTTTACTCTCCCTTAAAGCATATTTAACTGCTGTGATGTGGACCTAGGAGCAGGGAGGATTGCTGCTTCCTTCATGAACTATAACATGTTTGTTTGGAAGTTACAGTTCAGAGAACTGAAATTGTTATTTCAAGAAATATAACTGATTTTGGAAGATAAATACGAGTTCGGTACCATAAAAACTATTTCTTCAAAAAAAATAAATAACTAGAATGGCAAAATCAGTGTCAGTTGTCTCCAATGTAAGTAATTATAGCTTCAGTCTATAATAAGTTCAGCAAACTAGAAAGTGGTGACTTGTGCTTAAAAACAATTTGAAAACATATGAAGTCTATAAATGTTAAATGTTGATGTACTTAGCACTTTATGTTGCTACTCTTTATAAAAACAAACAAGGAAATCATAAGACAGTTGCAGAAAAATAGGTTGTGATTTTTACAGGGGCTTGGAGGTTCTCTATAACCTTACATGACTAAGATTACATCCATCAGAGAGGTTCATAAACATGGAATTTCTCTTCAGCTACAAAGGGATGAATAATTTTCAAGATATACTGGGTACTTTGAATTTGAAACATTAAAATTTCTCTTAACTGAAACATTCAGAAAAAAATGTTTCTGAAAAAAAACTAGAGTCAAAAAATAAAAAAAAGCAGTCAATAAGTTACTGCATCATATTTCAAACATTTTATGTCAAAATTAGCCACATAAATAAAAGTAAAACCATTCACTAATCTTTGCCTGTCAGTCATATTAGTTTTGTTTTGCCTTTCTTCCTTAAATTGCACCCAGATTTGCTGCTTCCATTTCTTAAAGCAGTTAGGCCTTGAAAACATTTGTGAAAAGCTTGAAAGCAAACTCACTCTAGAATTTTTATTGTGGTATTCCCTTTTTTGTTCTTTTTTCCATATATAAGTAGCAGGAACTTTGTTGATGTTGCTTTTTTTAATGTCTTTTTTTATTGCTATAAAACTCACCATTTCAAAACACAGCCATGAACCAAAAAAGAAATGCTGTACCTATTATCAGTCAAATCCCACCATTCTCATACCCTGGCAGCCACTAATCTACTTCTTGTCTCTATGGATTTGTCTACTATGGACATTTCATATAAATGGAAGCATGCGATGGGTTGCTTTTAGTGTCTGGCTTCATTCACTTAGCATCCTGGTTTCAAGATTCATAGCATATGTTGCTACAGATTTTAACATAGCTCACTTTCTTTTGTTTTTTTTTTTAAGATTTGTTTATTTATGAATACAGAACTGGGGTACAGACCACAGGTGGTGGGGCGGTGAGAGGATTCACCAGAGGCAGAGCGGGGAGCAGAACAGGCGGATGGATGAAGTACGCTGCTGAGGGGAGCAGCGGGCAGGTCTGCTACGCCATGTGGTGACCTCCAGGGCCGGGGATCAAACTAGCACTGAAGTGGCTGCAGCTGCTTGCAATGCTGCATCCCAACCCGTTGCACCACCAGGGAGGGCCCTAACATGGATCGCTTTTATAGGCCTATATGGCAATCAACTTAATTGTCACAGATATAGCAACCTTTGTTTAATATTCATATTACATATGCAATATTCAATTAAAGACATAGGGAAGTTTGGAAACAAAGATTTTCTGTCTCTGTTTCTAATTTGTTCTACATCAAAGGGCAACAGGAAGTGTCATTGTCTAACTGTCCTATTTGAAAATGGTCTCTATTAGATACTTGGAGGAGCGTCACCATTTTTGATGACCGCTAGGTACTCAGAATAGCTGATTTTCTTCACTTGCCACTATGTTGCCCATCAGATACTCACTTTCTTTCTTGATGAATGGGGTGATTGCTACAGCAATATTCAATTAAATTACAAAACGACAATAGCAAGAACTACTGGGATAAACAGGCGATGACCAAACACTCCTGTAAGCATGGGCTAGTGAAAGCCAAGAACCGCGGTTACTTTCCATATTGATCTCTGTGCTGGAAGCAACATCTAGCTTGGGTTTCAGAGGGAAAGATGAGCACTCTGAACACACTGAGTCGTTTTAGCGTTGGTCGGTACTCCCTACCCAGGACAGAGGTGAATGGAGGTAATGAGTGTCGATTATACAAGTCTACACAGCCTCAATTGGTTCCCAAATGAAAGCCTTTTAGGGCTCCAAAAAGAAATATGTGCGTGCCCCTCCCCCCAGATAAGTAAACTTTCTCTTCACTAGAAGCTTTGCCATCCTGCCCATCTTTCAAAGAGCAGCTCTCCAGACAGTCTACCATAGATAGGCCTTCACCGTCACAGTCCCTGCGTGCTTCCTCTCCTTCCATTTAGTCTCCAAAGCCCTCACCTATCTCCTGTGGTGGTCAGATCCAGCTGGTACCGTAGCTACCCATGTGATATCTTTTCTTCCATACCAGACTGTAAGTGGCCTTTGAGGCAGGTCCAACCACGAGCACAGGAAGATAAGCAAAAAACACAAGCTTTACACAAACCTCTAAAAAGGAATAGAAATCAAAAATAAATTTATTAAGAAAATAAGTAATGAACCTATTTATTAACTAAGTAAGAAATGGCATACAACTTCTTATCTGGCTCTAGCAATCACCCCATTCATCAAGAAAGAAAGTGAGTATCTGATGGGCAACATAGTGGCAAGTGAAGAAAATCAGCTATTCTGAGTACCTAGCGGTCATCAAAAATGGTGACGCTCCTCCAAGTATCTAATAGAGACCATTTTCAAATAGGACACAGTTAGACAATGACACTTCCTGTTGCCCTTTGATGTAGAGCAAATTAGAAACAGAGACAGAAAATCTTTGTTTCCAAACTTCCCTATGTCTTCAAGGGTGGATATGTGTTTTCTCAATTAAATTATTGTATCACTTTAATGGGTATTTTTAGACATACTAGAAAGCTACTCATGAGGAAATTACTATTAAATTGGCAATTTTTTAAAACAAAGCAATTGGTTAGGTAAGGAATGCATAAACAACCCAAAAGCTGCATTAAATACAGTTTTTGGCTGTATGCGGCTGAAAAACAGCCAAGTTCATTTTGATAAGTTTTTGTTAAAAACAATAAACATGCCTGAGCTTGCAATCCATGCCGTTTTGAAGTAAAAAGCATTTCAGAGAATTAGAAAATGCTAAACACTAGAATGTCTAATTAAAAGGAAAAATTGCCATAGTAATGAGTTTACCAACAAGTTTCAACACTGTGCCACCTCTGAATAGGGAGGGCAGTGAGTGACAAATGTAAAGTGAGACAAAGTAAAGGCAGAATATATCATCTTCATAAATAAATAAAATGCCCCATCTCATCAACAAATACAGCCTTGGTGCACAATACTAACATGGGTGCTAACACCAGTAAGGAAACAATTCTTCCCTTGCTTCTTGAAGGGGCACTAACAGAAATGCAATCTCAGGGACTCGAGTGAGCAATAGAAGTTCAGTTCATAAAAGTCAAAATAACTTCATCTGAATTTTCTTGTCTATTTTTTTTGGTGATTATAAAATCAGCAGAATCATGACACTGGAAGGCAAATAGCCGCAAATGTTATTATGTCTATTTCCCTGCTTTCTGCAAAACTGAAATTCTCATCTATCTGACAAGCAAACTCCTGGGATAGTTACAATGGATGAATTATAACTTGAACTCCAAAGTGCTTTGTTTTGTTTTGTTTTGTTTTGTTTACATACTTCAAATGCCCAGAACAGGTATAGATACTTAGTAAGCACTCAATAAATATGTGTTATGTTGAATTAAATTGATTGAAAAACACAGGGATATGGACAAGGCTAAAATGTTAAATAAGTCTGATTAAAATCCCTCCCTCTGTTCTGTCAGGGGATAGCATGAATCACAACAAATAAATGGTCGTCACAAAGCCCACTTTTCTCTAGGTGGCTCAGAGTCATAAATCACACCTCTAACTAACCAATCATCACCATCGGCAGCCACCAGTCAGAATATTCTCTAAGGAGAGGTAAATTTAGTTCCATCTGTTTAAATTACCTTTCCTCTTCTGAAGTTCACCTGGGATGTAGGTGCATGTTCATCTTCATATAAAAACAATGGAAAATACTATTTAAAGGTTTCTTTTTTTTTTTTAAACTGGGCTACAAAGCTGGTTTTAAACCCAAACTCTCTCATCTGTTTCCAAACCTTCCCAGGTTTCTTTTTGTATTTTTTCAAGATAGATACATTTTTAAAATCAGGAAAATTATATGATTAGGTGATTCTAGCCACCTCATTTTTGTTCAAAATATCTGAAGGCAACAGTCTTGACATTAAACGAAATGAAAAGCAGCAGCCTTGATCCTGGGCCGAGCTCAGCCAATCCTTGCCAACCCGTCTAAGTCCCCACCGAACCATCTTAAAGGGAAGGGTTTGAATAGCTGATCTCTAAAGCTTTTTCAACATTTCCTACGTCCTAAGATTCTAAAGACCCTTATAGAGTCATTCCAACTACTATCTTTACCTAAGGTCTTGATTTCTTCTAGAGCCTGTTGGGTTCCTCCAGAGAGGCTGACACCGTTAGCCTGCTTCAGCAAGACACTTTATGGGGGGCGGGGTGCAGGGCACATACAGCCGAGGCAACTGATGGCTGTGAATGTTAGTCACCTGGGACACCTGTGGAGTCTGTGTGTTTGTGAATGTGGAGGCCTTAGAGCTTTCCTCCTGGCTTGCGCCACTGTTAAGTCCAGCTCTTAGCAAGAAACGAGTTGGAAGAACTGGAGTCCCTTCAAAGCGGAAAGGTTTAACCAGTGACCAGGAAACTCCCATCTGACTCAACATTTGGGGGGTGGGAGAGGTGGGGGGAGTACAAAGAGGTTTAGACTGCTGAACTGTGGAAACGGAAAGCCAATCTCTTAGCCCCAAGAATCTTCCTGAAATTGTGCTTAACAGTTTTGTTGCAAACCCGCACCCCCAGGGTTTCCCAGGGCAGTCCTCACTGCAAAGTACCACTGCTCTTTGAGAACAAGAAGCAAGGAAGAGGACAGCATTCAACAGGAGGTTTTAAAGGCTGGTATATCTTTAGAAGACCACACACAAGAAACAAATATTATTATCGGAAGCTGAGAGGAGATTTAAAAGAAAAAGAAAAAAAAAAGATAAACACTGAAAACAGAATCCAAAAGAAAATCGGTGTCTGTTGCAGTTGGAAACCACGGGAAATGGGGCTAAAGGACTCCATCTGCCCAGGAAGGGCCCTAGAGCCGGCCTAAAGACCACAAGGCAAGTGGCACGTGCCTCTCTCCTAATCCACAGGTGTCCGGTGCCACCCGGCTGGAGCTCACGGCGCGCTGCGGGGCGCTGAGGGAGCGGAGAGCCCAAGGCGCGCCCTGCGCCACTTCCACCCAATCTGCCTAGCGCCCCGCAGCCCTGCCTCCGAGAGTAGCCGGGGCTCGCGAGCCACCTGGCCCTCACACCGCGGGGCAGGGTGTGGAAAGATGGTGAGCCAAGGGGACTCCCCGGCCCGCGCGCGCCGATCCCAGAGCGGGAGCCTCCAGCGGAGGACTCCCCGAGAGCGCCCAGACCTCCCCGCCTGACCCCTACCATGCCCGGCCCCGTCGCGTCCTCACCTCATGGCGCCCGCTCCAACCCTGGCGGTGGCGCGTGGACATAACCCCGGGGCGCACTCACAGTGCCGGGTCCTGAGTGGTGGCCCCTTCCCCGGCTGCAGGCGCAGCGATCCGCGCTTCCGAGGGGCGGGGAGCAGACGGGGCGGAGGCGCTAGCGGGGCCCCGCGAGCAAAACCGGAGGAAGGGAGCGTCGCGAGGAAAAGCCAGTGGTCGGCCCCCGAAATGCACGGTCAAGTTCAGCCCCGTCAGCTCCGCTGTGCGCTCTCTGCCCTGCGGGCAAAGGGAATTCTCGCTGGATCTGCTCTACCCACTCCGGCTCCGCGAGGGGTGGGGGGCGCGGGAGTCGAGGGACGCCTCGCGGTTATGTAATGGATTGGCCCGCTTTGTCCGCGCCAGCTCTCGCCGGGACAGCCTGACCCTCCTTGAGAACAGCCTTGCTTGCGAGTCCCTTGAACGAGAAAGGCAGGGGGCCCGGGTGTCCTTAAAAAGAACTTTCCCAGCAGGATCAAAAAGCAGATCCGGAGAAGGAATGAGTCCTTGTGGTGGGGATCCCTCTCTGTCCTCTAGTCTTTTGCAGTTCACAGCCAGGGAAACCGAGGTCCCAAAGTGTTAGTCAAATGAACCTGGATTCAACTTTCCAGAAAAGCTGGTGACCTTGGGCGAGCTATTTATTTTCTGAACCTTAGTTTCTTTACTCTTAAACCTGAAGAAGCGTCCTTCAGCTCCATCTCCAGTGGCTTCTAAATACAACAGACACCACTTTTCTTTTGGATTCTGTGTTCAGTGTTTATCATTTTTTTTTTCTTTTAAATCTCCCCTCTTCTTCCGACAATAATATTTATTTCTCATGTGTGATCTTCCATCTGGTTGCTGAGAGGACAAAATGAGTAAAGATTCAGGCACCAGATTTGTACCGAGTCCCCAGGTAGTTACCACTGTTGAGGATGCCAAGGTTTGCCTAACTCTTCCAATAGACTGAAAGTCTGCTGCTTACTAGCCTGAAGAAGGAAGCTGCTAAGATCGGCCAAGAGGGCCCTTCTTGAAAACTCCATCTGGTCAGAAGCAAAGTCTCCAGGTCTGATTCCAGCTGCCTGAGTTTACATCCTTGCCACTCAACAGAAACCACGTCATCTGGGAACTTGGTAGAAACGGGAATCTCATGCCCAACTCCAGAATATCTTAAATCATAATTTGCAACAAACAGGAATCCCTAGGTGATTTGGGCTATTGTACATCAGTAATAAAGAGTTAGAACTTGAGTTCCACTGTGGAAATTTTGAGAAAGGATCAGGAAGTGACTGAGCGGGGTGGAGAGAAAAGACTCTTTTCAGACAATATCTAGGAGTAGTGTTTAATGAGGCTAGTAAAGTCCTTTTTCAGTTTGCTCTCTAGTTATTTCTTAGCGCCCCCCCCCCATTTTCTGACTTTTAATTATAAGTCTGAATTTAAGCCCAAGTTTCACTTGCAAAAAAAAACTCTAGGCTACTTCTGTTATACAAACTTTGAGGCGGCAAATAAGCCCATTTGTCATTTAAATGATGTGGGATCATCAGTTCTTCAAAAATATTTTGGAGAATAGAAAGAAACTTCAGCTGATATATCTCTGTCACCAGGGACACAGAAGAGCCCAGTCCAAGTTCAGTTGAAAACTTGGAAGCCTGGAAACAGGGCAAACTCTCAGGCCTGAAGGAATAGGAAGGATGGATCGCGGGGAAAAGCGCCCCTTAAACTGAGGGCAGACAGTTTTGGGCTGAGCCCAGTTCCAGCAAGCTAAATCAGTGTTCTTGGCTCATCGTTATCCTTGCTGCTGCGGCTCCTCTTAGTTTTTTAATGATCACTTACCACCACCCAGAAACCGAACTAAGTGCTTATATGTGGTTAGAGGAGACTTCTGGGAAAATAACTGTAATAAAACTTGAGGTGCCGGTACTGCCATGCCCTGAGGTGTCCTCCCCTCCCCCCTTCATACACTCAGGTGGTATTGCTAGAATATGACAAATGTTTGTTCACATGGATCCAAGTTTACTGGCCGCTTTTAAAGGTGAGAGGAGCAGGTCTGTCCCTCCAGCAGCCCCGCCCCCTGGGTTTGAATGCCGCCACATTGTCTTCCGTAAACACGCAGGGCTGCATGGAGTCTTTGTATTCCAAATTGTATTCCAAACCAGGCGAAATGAGAGTGCAATTAGCCTTTATCTCTATCCCCAGTTTCTCCCAGAGAAGTAGGATACAAAGGTTGAAGCCTTCCCAGCCCTCACTAGGTGGCTTGTTCAGTTACATGCTGTGGGCCACATTCATCTGTTGCCCCCTCAGTCACGGTGCCAGCTGGATCTGCTCTGGGGCTCACGTTAGCTGTGATGCTGATTATTTCCTCTGTAGATAGGGGGGCTGGGGACTCTGGCCTAAGATAAGGCATTTACTGAGCTTTAGATTACTGGATTTTTTGATGGGGGCAAGGAGTGTGTGGTACCACATAGAATCTCATCTTTGCTCCCTCTCTGTCCTTTTCCCGAAACAGCCATGTCATCAGTCTACAGAGTGAAGGCAGTGCCTCAGAGAGGGGTCCCGGCCCAGGGAGAGAGCCCCACAGCACCAGTGTCCTTATACAGATGCCTATTGAACACCCACTGTACTCACATGTGATCACGGCAGCTTCCCACCCAAGCCTCATCTGAAAACAGGGACACAAGGCCAAAAAAAGGTGTCATTGCAATGTAACTATACCCTGTAGATGCACAGGGGTGCTGGGCTCTGCTGGAAGCATTTGTCCAAGTTGTAGAATGCTCCCTCTGCTGCGCTCTTCTTAGCAAGGACTTTTCCCGCCCTGCTTCCTCTGGCTCATGTCTGCCATTTGCTTATGAAACGTTTAGCCAGTGTCTCATTCCAGAACCAGAGCTGTACTAAAACTCACCTGAGATCAGAGGTCAGGGTCTGCAGTCCCAGACAGCAGGAGGAAATCCAGAATCTGTACCAGAAGCCCCGGGTACCCTGGTTTTCAGACCAGGTGTACTGTGAATATTTGCTTAGCCCCAGAATGCTGACTGACAACAAAGGTTTGTTCTTATGCACACATGAAGTCTTTTTAAAAGCAAACCTGGTAAGTGAAACATGGACACATACACTCTTATGCTTTAAAAAACAAACAAAACAAAACCTGGTGGAGTACTGAGGAAGAGGCAGAAATTAACTATATAAAAGAATGCTTCATGCAGCAACTTAGAGGATGTGTGTGAAAATTCCTGGAATAATACATTCCTGAGGAGTTTGAGATTATATTTGTTTTATGAAAATTTAGTTGATACAAGTGAAAAATCAGGTTACAAAGTACCTTGGATGATATGATTCGTGTTACCAACGTTTATAAATGTTTATAGGATTATGTACATTGAAAGATGTATATCAGATTTTTTTTTAAAGATTTATTTATTTGTGCATACAGAGCTGGGGTACAGGCCAGAGGCTCAGGGGCGGTGAGAGGCTTCACCAGAGACAGAGTGGGGAACAGAACAGGCAGATCAACGAAGTACACTGCTGAGGGGAGCAGCGGGCGGGTCAGGAGAGGTCTGCCACGCCATGTGGTCTCCTCCTGGGCAGGCGGGAATCGAACTCATGCGAAAGCGTCTTTAGATTCTCAGTGCTGTGCTTTAACCCGCTGTGCCACCAGGGAGGGCCGTATATCAGATTTTTTAACAGGGATTGTCTTTGGAGTGTTGGAAATTAGGATGTGTTTTCCTTTCTTTGTATTTTTCTCTGTTGTCTTATCCTGACACCAAGCATGTGTAATTAAAACAATGTAGTTCTTGAAAGAAAGAGAAAGAAATTTCAAGAAGAAATTAATAAACAGGGGAGAGAAAATGGGGAGAGGGAGAGGGAGGGAAAGTTAGCTCAAAAGCTACCTTCTAAGCTACTAGTTTGACCAGTTCTGGTTAAGTCCCAAAACAATTATATTGTCTATTTCATTAAATGCTCTGTGTTTGGGGCCCTCCCTGGTGGCCCAGAGGGTACATGCAGCACTAAGAAGCTAAAGCCACCTCAGCATGAGTTCGATCCCCACCCCGAGGTGACCCACATGGCACAGCAGACCTCTCCTGACCCACCTGCTGCTCTCCTCAGCAGGGTACTTCATCAGTCGGCCTGTTCTGCTCCCCACTCTGCCTCTGGTGAAGCTACTCACCGCCCCTTCACCTCTGGCCTGTACCCCAGCTCTGTATGCATAAAATAAAGTAAAATCTTAAGAAAGAAATGCTGTTTGTTTGGGTTTTGCATTTGTTTGTGTAGTTTTCTGATTCTTAATATGTTCAGATTTCATTCTCCTGATTCTCTGGCAAAAAAATGACTCATCTTTTGAGAGCTGAGTAAGTGTCAGTTGTTGATAATGATGATAAGCCAATGGTCACAGGCAGTGTCTGACATAGGAGGGCATTTCCATCTGCCTACCTTTGGGTATCCTGGGAGTGGTAGTGTGGAGTTGGAGATGAAGAGGGGGAAAGGAAAGGACTTTCCTGTATCTGAGGTTAGAGGAGCTGGGAGGGAAGAGGAGACAATCCTCTTGCCCAAAATCCAACCAAGAAAAAAAAGGGAAAATGCAGCATTTATCCAATGGAATTTTCTACAGCTATGGAAATGTTCTTCCCTTAGCAGTCCACCATCACTATGAAATGTGGTGATTTGCGCTTATGTCAATTAAAACTTAAACCCCCTTTTTTATGTATTTCTTTTTATTCCTGATCTATTGCCCTCACCACATTTCAAATGCTCCATGGCAGCAGTGGCTAGTAGCTGCCACACTGAGTAGCTGATAAAACAGTTCCTTCATCACAGAAAATTCTTTTTTTTTTTGAATCAATTATTTTAGATTTATTTATTTATTTGTGCATACAGAACTGGGGCACAGGCCATAGTGCAGGGGTGGTGAGAGGATTCACCAGAGACAGAGTGGGGAGCAGAACAGACAGATCAATGAAATACACTGCTGAGGGGAGCAGTGGGCGGGTCAGGAGAGGTCTGCTGCACCATGTGGGTCACCTCCGGGGCTGGGGATCAAACTCGCACTGAAGTGGCTATCACTAGCTTACAGTGCTGCGTCCTAACCCATTGCACCACCAGGGAGGGCCCATCACAGAAAGCTCTATTGGATATCAGTGCCTAGAGACCAGGATTTGGTGAGAAAACCCAGATTTCCTACTTTTCCAAATCCTACTCAGAACCTTATCTTTCCTAAGGAGGGTAGAGGAGTGGTAATAAAAGCTAACTGAGTCCTAGTCAGAGTCAAATAAAATCATGAATAGGTGCTCAGTGCAAGGGCTTGTGCATAATAAACGCACAGAAAATTAACTGTTTAGTATTAATAGCCATTTTCATTTAAAAAAAAAAGTTGGGAGAACAAGGTGAGACACATGCATCATTATTAGTCAATAATCTTTCATGGAAGAGATCAGCTGCTCTGGGGCCTCAATTTCCTTTTATGGCTGTGTCCCAACCCCTTGCCTCGCCAACGAGAGCCTTTCGACCCCACAGAGCCTGGTACTACCTGTACTAGTCTGGCCTGAAGGCACAGCATACTTGGTCAAATTCCTACCATTTTTATCTAGTAAAAAGTAAGTGTGTTAACTAAAACCTATTGCATCATGCTTCGGGGGAATCAATTTTCAAATTCTCAGAAGCACGACACCTTACTGTATGTCCATTGTGGAACAAATTGTTTGTTCCTGTTATTTGGTCAAACAAGGATGTGTGCACTCAGCAGAGAGAAAAGAACACTGGCTCCAGATAAGTAATATTTGGGGTTTGATAGCAGACAGACAGCTGCCAGCAGGATGGGAGTTGAGGGTGGAATCTTGAGGACTTTGATCTATAGAATTTGAAAGTTTATTTTCAAATGTTACCAAAAAATAAAGATAAAAGATAAGTCCACATGGAAGCTTATTTTCATGACTGAAAATGCTGTCAGTTATACAGATGGAACTTTATAAGAGATGATGAAACTCCTACCTGTACATTAAGTAATATCAGTTTCTGAATAACTTTCTCCTAAAATTCCTGTTATAACTGCTGTCATAAGATACATCCTCTAGGTAGCATCTGGATCCTAATTTTTCCCCCATTGACTTCCTTGGTTCCTTTTTCAGCCTCTCACTCCTGTCCTTATGATCATTTTCTTTGCATTCAGCCCTGACATCTTGGCTCTCGTAGCCCATAGCCTGAGTACCCCCTCTCACACCCCCTCTCCTGCCCCTGGCTCACACATGCCACTCTGCTGCCATATGTTTCTAGCCTGACCTCACTCTGAACTCCAGTTCCCAATGTCAGGCCCTCCATGGATGTTTTTAATAGCAGAGGCTAGAAAACCTAAAGAAGTCATCACAAGAATAAAGCCTGACTCACACAAGGAGGTGGGGTAGAGGGGATTAATAAGCCCATTAACTCAGCAATGGAAATCAAGATCCTTAGATGCCAGTGTCTTATCCCAAGGCATCAGACCCAAGCAGGTATCACACTGCTGTCGGGAATGTCAGGAGCACAGCCCTGAGGGTAAAGATACAGAGATTGGACCCTTTGCGGAATCTCTGGTCCCCTCTGATTCCACATAGCTATCCAAAGTCAGCAGTAAACAGGCCACTCCACAAAGGAGTGAGCCCCTCCCAAAGAGAAGACTGGACCCATGCGGACTCCGCACTGGCACGGGACAGCAGTCCCCTGCCCACCTGTCACTATGCAGGTGCTTCCTTCCATCCTCTCTCCCTCTGTAGGGCAGCAGCCTCCTGCCTGTACCAGGCCGGGACTTTTCCTCACTGACCTCCCTCGGCAGAGGCCATTGTTCTCAAAGCCACCCGCCTGTGACCATGCAGGCCCCTCTCAGCACGCCTGTCCCTTTAGGGGCTGCTCTTCCTGCCCGCTTGTGTCTACGTCATGACACTTCTCTTTTCTGTCCCTTTTCCTAATAAACCTGCTTTTTAAATGTAACTAACATCTCTGACTCATGGAGAAACTCACCTGGGAAACTCACCACATGCCGTTGAAAGGGGAGCTCTGGTGAACCCTCTCCAGAGTGAACCCAAGGACCCCACACTCCCAACTCATCTCCAAAAACTACATCATCTTCACTTAAATTCTCCACATCACATCACTGCAAATGTCAACCCATCCTGCACTCAAGTTATCATTACAATCCATTCTTGGCTCCCCTGAAACCTCCTACTTACTCCTTTCTTACATCATTGCCTTGGCCTCTGGCACTAAAATTCCCTCATCTACCATGACTTAAAGCCAGAGAACCATTTTAGCCCATTTTTCTTTTTTATGGAGACATGGTAGAGCTGAAAGACATTGAATATGGCAGTGGAGGGCCAAAGTAAAAATCCTATTTTTTTCCAGTTCTCTAGCAATATGAACTTAGGACATTTCTTAACTTGCTTAAGCCTCAGGTTTCTCATCTAAAAATTAAGATCAATAGTACCACTGGAAAAACCTGACTTGAGCCAGCCTCTGTGCCGATTAAAATAGACTTTCAACCTACACCCTGCATTGGGCGCCTGATCACTCATTGCTGAGGGGCTGCCCTGTGTATTGTGGAATGTTAGTAACTCTAGTAGTTGTGAGGATCACAGCTATTGTCAGGCAAAGTCACTGCCTACTGAGAACCACGGGATTGGAGGAGGAGGAGGAGGAGCACTGGTGCTTTCCTGAGTCATCCAGGAATATATGAGACTACGAACCTCAAGCAACTGCTTGGCTCTATGCCTGCCAGGTCAACATTTGAAATGTCCACTCTATCAAGAAGGGGTGTCCTCTGGAGTTCAAAAACAATTATAGGGCCCTCCCTGGTGACACAGTGGGTTAAGATTCAGCACTGCAAGCCAGCCACAGCTGCTTCAGTGGGGGTTCGATCCCCAGCCCCGGAGGTGACCCACATGGTGCAGCAGACCTCTCCTGTCTCGCCTGCAGCTCCCCTCCGCAGTGTGCTTTATCAGTCTGCTGTTCTGCTCCCATCTCTGTCTCTGGTGAATCTCTCACCGCCCCTGCAACTCATGCCTATATTCCAATTCTGTATGCATAAATAAATAAATCTTTTTTTAAATTTATAATTTTCCATTTAGGTTGTGTTGTTCTGAATAGTTATTATAATCCAACAAATATTGTTTTTGAATTTAAGCTGTGATAAAACAAATGTCTTAAATTACATTTTGTTAGTCATTTTGTTTTCTCCCACTTTCTCTCTTCTCTCTATTTCCAGACTCCTCGTGTGAGGTCATTGCATCTAGTGTATTTATGCTGCTTACACTGCATTATTCTAGGCTACCCACTGCCATACAATAACCTGTTCTCTCTATTATCTCTACTGGAAATCCTGGGAATTCCTTTTCCCCCTTTTTAGTATCATGGAAGGGGAACTCTTCTGCTGGGCAGGCAAATCCCACTTCCATCGAGTCTTCCTACCCACTCTTCATTACCATGGTCCCCAGCACTGCCCACCAGCCCAGTTACAGCCTCCTCCATGCTGTTTACGACATTCTACCATGCACCGTCCGCCTGTTACTCCACTCACTCTCTCCCTCTCTGTTGTCCTGTACACTTGATAATATCCTTCAAGACATAATTCAAATCCCAGTTTCTACTGCTAAAGCTGTTTCCTTTGAAAGCCATCCAAAAATACAGTGAGTTAATGGTTGGAGGGAGAGAAGAACAGTTAGGTGATAAAACAATTCAGCAATGTGCTCATTCAACATCTAAGAAAATAGCATATGGCTTCACAATATGACTTTTCAACTTTTTCAGTGTTTTAGAATTGTCATAATAAAATCAAAATAAGTGAGGTAAAATAAAAAAATAAAGCAAACCTGTCAAAGTCTTCCCACCCAACTATATCCTATAGTAGTTAAGAAACTAGGCTCATGGCCTGAGGCAGGTCTGTGTTCAAGACCAAATTTACCCTTTGCTGGCTACTCAAGTGACCGTGCACAAGTTACATAACAAAACTCAAAACTTCAGTTTCTTCATTTATGAAATGAGCATGATAACAACCCCTTCCTTGTAGGAGTATTGTGAAGGCTAACTGGGATATATAAAATGCTTAGCACAGTAGTTAATTTATAGTAAGTCCTTAATAAATATGAGTTAAATTATTTTCAACAGCCAAGACATAGAAATAAGTTGTCAATGGATGAATGGTAAAGAAAATGTGATCCTATTAAATATATACAGTGAATTGTCACTTAGTGATGTTTCTGTCAATGACAGACTGCATATATGATAGTGGTCCCAAGAAACTATACCATATAGGTTTGAATAGTACCATTGTGATATCCACACAACAACAAAATTGTCTAGTAACACATTTCTCAGAACATATGGCTATGACATCATGACTGTATATATAAGATACATTTATAAATACATTCAATGGTTAATTTACATATATGTGGGGGGTGTAACATACACACAGGAAATATATATTCACACAGGAAATCATATCATTTGCAACAACATGGATGAACTTGGAAGACATTATCTTACGTGAAATAAATCAGACAAAGAAAGACAGGTACTGTATGATTTGCTCATATGTGGAGTCTAAAAGTGTTGAATTAGGGTTTCTCTCAGGCCTAGGGATTAAGTCTTATCACCCCTACTGCTGAGTTCTATCCCTGGCCTGTAAGCTGACCCACATGGCTCAGCAGACCTCTCCTGTCTCGCCCGCTGCTCTCCTCAGCAGTGTATTTCAATGTTGATCTACCTGTGCCACTCTGTCTCTGGGGAATCCTCTCACCCTCCCATGCCTCTAGCCTGTACCTCAGTTCGTGCATCTTATGTGGAGAATTGAAAAGAGAGATAAGTTCTGGGTATTGTAACCCAACTAGCTATAGAATATGAACAAAAAGAGAATTTCCCTACAGTCTGACCTATTCTCTCTTGATTTCAAATCAGTGCAATTCTACTGATTTTAAGAACCACAGACCTTATTTCCTTGTTAATTTATTCAAATAATTTCTCAAATATTTATGTCATTTTTTTCCTGGTAAGTATACTTGGTTTCAGCATTTTATTTCTCTAAATTCAATTGAAGTGAAGCATGTTAACTGGTATAAAAGTCTCAATGATAGTTAGGAAAGAATGTATTCATCAAAGTGAGGATCTGAAACCAGGTGGAAAAGACATATCAGCCAGGAGCTGCTTCACTCTCCACCAGATAGGATTTAGTGATATAGGTCCTCCCTGGTGGTGCAACCACCTCCATGGTGGTTAAAACACAGCACCATGAAGCTATCTGCAGCTGCTGTAGCACCAAGTTCCGTCTCCCAGCCAGGCAGGTGACCCACATGGTGTCACAGACCTCTCCTGTCTTGCCCACTGCTCCCCTCAGCAGTATATTTAAGTCAATCTGCCTGTTCTGCTCCTCACTTTGACTCTGGTGAATCCTCACCCCCCCCACACACACACACACGCATGCATGCATGCACGCACACACACCTCTACCCCAGTTCTTGTATGCACAAAGAAATAAATCTTTAAAAAAGAGAGAGAGAGACAGGTCCTGTTTCCTCAACATTTAGATAAATCCCCAGAAATAGTGTTAGCCAGTAGGAAAAAAGCAGAGTGGTGGGTCAATTCTTTCTGAGTCTGGAGTTGCAGGAGCCACCCGCCGCTGGCTCTTTCTCAGAATTTTGCATCACTATGAGAAGAAACTTGGACTAGCCTTCTAGAAGATGACAGAACATAGGGGAGCTGAGTACTGTCAGCTCAGTCACCCAATTATCTCTACCAAGTTCCCAGACAGCAGGAAACCCAGTCAAAAGAAGCAAAACTGGAAGTGACTGTGTTTTATATTACTATAATGATATAAAAATCTAGTTATTATAACTTAAAGAATGTTCTATGGAACGTAGGTAAAACTTCTTAATTTCTAAATTCCCTTGTTAATTCTTCTTGGGGACTTCCTTTCAGTAAGCAACTTTTCTATGCATGCTCTTAGTGTATTCTTTTTTTTTTTTTTTTTAAAGATTTATTTATTTGTGCACACATAACTGGGGTACAGGCCAGAGGCTCAGGGGTGGTGAGAGGCTTCACCAGAGACAGAGTGGGGAGCAGAACAGGCAGATCAACCAAGTACACTGCTGAGGGGAGCAGCGGGCGGGTCAGGAGAGGTCTGCCGCGCCATGTGGTCACCTCCCGGGCAGGCGGGAATTGAACTCATGCAGAAGTGGCTTTAGATTCTCAGTGCTGTGCTTTAACCCACTGCGCCACCAGGAGGGCCTTAGTGTATTCTTTTTTAGTAGGAATCTAGAACTAGACTGAATGGAAAAGCACTGACATTTCTGGGCTGGGTGTAACACACTGAAATGCCTCCTCCACTATGTATGATGGATGTCTTGTTTCTGTGACAACAGGGAGTTTCCTATTCACTCTTTGCTTCTGTTTTGATTGACAGCTTCCCATCCTAATAAAAATAAATGCACATATCCCACTTCTTGCTTTTGTAGTTCTGGTATTTGTGTTATTGTGTAACAGAAGTGTATGCTGCTGCCAGAATATCAGCACTACTTTTGGGAAACTAAAGTATATGTCATTTCTCAGTACAACAGAAGGGGAACTAAATTAAAACCTGCAAGTGCAAATCTAAAACTGTAGTAATTTTCCATGCAGATCTGTGCTCATGTAAGAGAGTGTGCAGTTGGCCTAGCTAATGTTCTTAGAGTTGGACAACTATTTGAGCTTGCTAATCATTGACTGCGGTGCTATAAAAAAGACCTGTGAAATCGTTGTACCCTATGGAACAGCAGAGTAACATAAAACAAAATACATTTTGTGAACCATTAACTGTGGTTATGTAACCATTATGCAAATATGCATATTTTTTATTTTTTATTTTATATATATTTTACATCATCCTTCCTTTTTGTACAATGTATGCTTTCTCCTCTCAGGTGTAGTCCCTGAGAAATCCCCACCACCAATTCACCGGTGTCCCATCACCATAGTCCCATGTGGTCTTCCCATCCTGTTTGGATCCTTCTCTCCCCTCCTCCGCCGCAGAATGTCTCTGGTTTATAGTTGCCTTTTGATTTTGATTTTTAATTTATTATAATTGCTTTTCCCCCTGGCCCTTTATTAGTTTTCTTTACATTTCTCCTGTTAGTAAAACCATGCAATGTTTTTCTTTTCCTTTCTGGCTTATTTCACTAAGCATAATCCCTTCCAGCTCCATCCATGTTGCTGTGAATGGCTTAAGTTTATCTCTTTCATTGCTGGGTAATATTAAATTGTGTATATGTACCACATCTTCTTGATCCAGTCTTCTATTTGGGAGGCATAGTTTAAGGAATAGGTGAATTTACTATTTTCTGGAGTTTGCTGATATTTTCCTTTAGTCTTATGGGAAATAGTGATAGTCATATTTCTACATTGTGATACACTTGTCTAAGGGTCCCTGGAAATGCATAAAATTGAACGTCACTTAATAATTTTACCATACGTCAGTTTTATGAGCCATTTCATCCTCAGATGTACATGCTATCTAGTTAAAGTGTTCATAAGGAATAAAGCAGGCATTTCATTTTATTTCATTTTTTGTGGATGTCATAGTGTGATTTATTTATATATATAGATACATATGTATATATTTTTTTACATCGTTCTTCATTTCGTACTTTTTTCATCTCAATCCCCATGGACTTCCCACCACCACTTCCTCCATGTGCCATTACCATAGTCCCGTGTGCTCTTCCCACCCCAATTTTTACCCTATTCTCCTCTTCTCTCCTGTAGAATGTCGCTCTGCTTTATAGTTGTTAGTTGATATTTGTATTTACTTTATTACAATTGTTATATTTTTCCCTAATGCCTTACACTCCTTAAAGCAAGCTTTTTAAAACTAGAACACCTATGTGTATGTATTTTTAAATGCTCTTTTGTTGATGGGAGAGTTACTATGACCGCATGAGAGGGGAGAAATCCTATACTGTGACAAAGTTAACAAGGTTGAGAAACAACAGCGTGTGCCCAGCCTATCTGCACTCTCGCAAGGTTGTTGTGGTTTGCCACCAGGCCTCACCTTACAACATAACGAGACGTTTTACAAATGCAATTATTCAGTCTTTTTCCCCATTTTTTTGTCACACTATTGTTTTTCTATACTTAAAAGAAAAGAGCATGTTATGAGCAATGTATTAGAAAAGAAACTATTTCTGTTTAATGCACCAAGTTAAGGAGCAACTAAATTACAAGCTGAACCACAGTACACATCTCTTCATTCTGTCGTCAGACAAATCCAGTGCGAATGAATCTACCACTATTTTGGAGTGTCTAATCTGTGCAGCACTGTACACAGAGCAATGGTGTTTTAAGAGGTAGTTCCTGTCTTTAAGGACTTTACCATGTATGTAAAATATAAGCAGCCTCACAAATAAGCAGTGAATAACAATAAACGATTTCAAAAACACCTTCACTACAGCCTTTTTTTTTTTTTAATAGACATGACCCTTTTTGATAAAGGGTCAAAACTTGCTCACAGAATTCAAAGAAGTAAAATACTTGGGGCAGACTCTGCCAAATTAAAGATCTATTTTATAGGTGAGTCAGGAATGCCTTCTTGGAATATTTCAATAAGCTGGCAGGAAGGCATTCTTGGTAGGAGAAACTGCAGGTAATAATGTGAGTAATGGGAAAATGCAGGGTGTCTCTGACAGTGAGTAAATAGTCTCTTTTGATAAGAACAGAGGAAAATCAATTAGACAAAGTGACTGATTGGCAAATGGAGTTGAAGAGACAGGAGAAACGTGTGTTACCAGCCAGGAAGATTATTAACAGAGAAATGAAGAGGAAGCAGCTGGTGAACAATTCAATATCAAACACATGGAGTTTTAGGTGGGCATGAAATTTCCAGCAGGCTGTTGGAAATTTGGGTCAGGGGTTACAGGAAAAGTCAAAACCAGAGATATGGTTTGAAAATCTTCCATGCAAGAGAGCTGAGGTGAAGCCAGAGCAGAAGGGCAAGGATTGAACTTTGGAGAATGCCTGAAATGTCTAGTAGGGGAGATAAGAAAGGATGCCCAGCTGACAGCTAAGCAGGATGGAGCTAACACCACTTAAGTATGTTAAGCGCTCAGAGAAGGGAGAGAGCTGTGCACTGGCAGAGTAGAAACATTCTCTTTCAAGAGATGAGTGATAATGAGCTCACAGCAGGAGTAGGTGGTTCTTATAAGGCATTGGAAGTGATGGGTGGTTCTTGCTAGACAACTCAGCAGCTGGAAACAGAAATCCAGGTCTATTACCTGGAAAAAGAAAGTTGCCAGCTTTCTTGGGACTGAGTTATCCTTTTTAACTCTCTGTGTTGGTCTTCTTAATGGATTAATTAGCAAGTTTCTGCCCCGCCTTTATTCATGTTTGATAAATTCAGGAAGTGCAGACTGAAGAAAAAATTTGAGGGTAAGGCCAATCCAAATAAATAAAAACATCAAGGTAAATAAACAAAGTTGGCGAGATCCCCTTTTAGTTTCTACACTACTAGGGTGTCTTAAGTGTTATACAATTACACATACAGGGAGTTGTTTCATTTGTATCTTTTAAAGACATACTCAGCCACTTTAATTAGTTCTCCTGGTTATAGCTAACATCATTAAGAAAGTACAATTCATCTCAGCCACTGGAAGAACCAATTAAAGGACTTTTAGCAATAAAAATAATAGATATTTGTTATATTTTTCTCAATGGAATGGAAGAATGGAAAAGCATAAAGTGAAATACAAAAGCTACCTTGTTGTTTTTTAATCTATAAGAAGTTAGAAGTCTGCCAGTTAACTACTTGCCAATTGATTTAGGATGTCTCCAACCAATTTTCAGATTAGTTGAAAGCTCTGGCTCTATAGTTGAATAGACACAAACCACATCCACATCTACCACCTGGTATGTGTCTGCCCTCAGCGGCTGGGCTCCTCTCCTTTCGGGAGAACCAGAACTTTAACAAGTTTTCCCAGGGTCTCAGCACCCTGAACTTTGAGAACCATGCCCTAGTTATTCTAGAGAGACCCAAGGTCAACTGGGAAGGAGGAAGGTGTTCCAAGAGAAAGAACTCAGCCCTCCCCCCCCCCCTTTTCCTTTCATTTCATTCTTTCAATAGAACAACTGTACGCTGAGGGTTTCTTAAATTGGGCTTGCATCCATTCCACTCATCCAGTCAGAAAGACATCCTTTACTCCCACATCAACCCACCAGCAAGTCCTGTGAGTTATCTCATCAAGACATATTTCAAAATCTCTCTCCCTTTTTCCCTCTGGCACTGCCAGCGCCCTGATCATCTGCCATCTCCTCTTGCCGCTTCCTGCAGTATCTTCCTAATGCATCTCTTTACTTCTGTTCTTAGCTTCTTCCTGTCCATCCTCATTAGAAAGTTAAGAATGTTTTTTTCTCAAAACTTATATCAGACCACATTATCTCTCAGCTTAAATTTTTTCTATGGCTCCCAAAGCACTAAAATCCAGGCTCCTCTGATGACGGTTCAGGTATGCCAAGCCCCACCCAACGCGCCATCATTTCCTGTGCATGCCTGGTGTCTTGCCGTAACTGTAATACACTGGGGTTTTACTCAGCATCAAGCCGAAGAGAAAAAGACCTTTGCATTTGCTCCCTCCTGTGTAGAAAGCTTTACGTCTTTTTTGCAATTACCTCAGCTTAATTGTCCTCTCCCCAGAGGTCTTCCAAGACCATTCCATTTAAACTCATTGTCCCTCTCTCCTTTATACTCTCCATCTTCTCACTTTCTGTTTCCCTCGTAGGCTTCATTACAAGAGTAGTTTAGTTTGTCTTCATTTCGTCTGTCTCTAAACCAAAAGCACAGTGAGAGAAGGAACCATGTCCAGCGTTCGCCATTACCCCCCCCCCCCCCCCACCGATAGATACTTGGCAAATGCAATGCGTCGATTTCAATTACTGGGTGAATGTCAAGGTGTGGAGGTTGCAGATACAAGTTCAAAACTTCCATTTAGGATAAGGTAAGAGTATACATTCTAAAATTAAATTTCATTCTAGAGTTATATTGATAAAGTGACCTAAAATTCCCAAGCCCATGCTGCTCCCAACTGGTAAAAACAAATCACATTGTGTTAGGAAACTTCTATGACACTAACATGGTGCTTTGCTCCTTAAGAAGAGAGATTTGTTACTGTTCACCTGTCAGCACAAAGATATCAATGTAAAAAGTACAGAAAGAGTGTGAGCTCTTTGGGAGAAAATGCCAACTGACTATACAGCATGCAATATTAACTTACATGTAGTATTAAAACTCATATGTAACCTCATCTTAAAAGTGTTAGCTTTGGCAATACCTCCATGACACTGTTAGGGGTCTCTGGAGAAAATCTAGATACTACTACATCAGGTTTAGCCACTTACTATATATGGCACACAGTATGTAGTATTTGCCATCTCTAATGGAAGTCAACACATGACAGAAGGGGAGGGATCACATGACCAGGGATGGGAGTGGGTGTTGATGAGAAACAGCTCTCAGGCCCTTTCCAGATAATCTGATTCAACCCAACCAAATTATTATTGAGAGCCTTTTTAGTGCCAAGAACTACACTGAGAATTTGGCAGTAACATTTCAGACAGCCACTCTACCTACCAGAATCTAGTAATCTAGTAAATGGGAGGTGAACCAGGCTTAGCAAAACCAGATGATGACATCAGCCCTTGGCTCTCTCCTGAGAATATGAGACTGACACAGAATTGGCCACATGTAGTGATCAAAGAAACTGCACTTTCTTGAATATTACTAAAATATACTTAGTTCTATGAAATGACTATTGGAAGTGGCCCCAGAAAATAAGGCCCCATTCCCTTCACTTGAACCACATTCATTTGAGTTCCACCACCATGCCCATATATTTATTGTGCTTCTGAGTCATTTTTCTAAATTTAATTATAAAAGCCATATGTACTTTCTTTATTAGATTTACAAAATAATAGTTACGTCTGACTTGCCTAGAATTTCTTAATAAGTTATCCTGCAACTGTTTTCCAATGCACTGTTTTGTTCCATCTTCACATTTGGTAGCACTATGATGGTGCCTATTTGTAGCTCAGGACAGCCAGAGTATGCATATTTTTTTTCCCATTAGCTCCTCTGTTAGCATCATCGTTTTCTACATTAGGTATTTGTTGTCATCATAAATCGCATTTTCAAATAATCTCAGTACCAACATTGCCAAGTAGAAGAGCTCATTTGAATCCTTGTTGGCTAAAGTTGACAATAACTGTGTCACTGGCTGTCAGGCATTTCCTCCACTTTCTTCTGTTACTTTATGGGTAATGGAAAGAATACGGATTATGTGGTAATGCTGAGCAAGTTGTTAGCTTCTCAGAGCTGTTATTTCCTTTGTAAAATTAGAGAATTAAATTAGGTTAGAGGTTATGCTTCTGAAAAATGGGATAAAGTCAGCTTTTGGAAGAGCTTGGCTCTTACAACATTGTCTAAATTCTCATTTGTTGTAATTTTCTAAAATTGGGATATTTCCCAATAAACTCTAAATTTCCAGCTTCTCTTTAGAATCAAAATCTTAATTCCCTTGAAAATTTTGATCTCACACAGTCCCTGCCACAGTCTCACATTCACAAATGACAAAGGGAGAAGGCACAAATGACCACCCTCAGTTCTCCAATAAAACCTGAAGGAGGTTATGCCCAGACCCTGTGCCTGAAGAAATCTGACAGAGGACTTAGAAGAAACTGGTGCAGGATGGGACGCTCTCTTAATGGTCTAAAACACCCACTGAGGACAGAGGGAAGCAGCCAGTTCACCTATGCCATAGCCTTTGGGCAGTGCTCATGGGCATTGTTCATTATTTACCACAGTTTGGGTTGAAGAGGATTTTTTTTTTTATGACTGGGAAAGGATGGGGTGGAGAACAAGGGTGCCCCCTTATCCCTCTCCTGTTCTCTGAATCCACCCTTCTTAGAGCAGTTCTTGGTTTGGTGACCTTGGGAGAAGGGGGTGGAGGGTCAGGAGGAGCATTTGGATGTCAGAAGGAGGAAGGAAGAGGGAGAGGGAACAGGCCTTGGGTTATTTAAAAAAGAAATGATTAAGAAAATTCTAGCCTGGATTGATTAGAGGCAACACTAGCTCTTCATTTAATGATAGTCCCCTTGTGGAAATTTTTATTTATTTATATTATCTATCTCTCTGGCCCATCTAGGCACCTGAGTTTACACAAGATAATCTCTAAATCCCCTTCTCCATTAATAAAGCTAAATAGTTCCAAAATATTTCAAAGCTGTGAGCTTTACAAGCAGGTGTACTCTTCCCCTCCCACCCACCGCCACCACTCCCCCCCCCCACACACACACACAGAGTATCTAATGGGTTAAAAGTCTTTCCCACTGCAATCCCTGGTGCCCAGAAAAGTCCGAAGCACCCAGGAAGCACTAGGTAAATATTTGTGTAGTGAAATATCAGGGTTAGCAATTACCTTTGGAAAGAGACCATGGTGATTAACAGAGCAAATGAATGTTTAAGAGGGCATGGATAATCATCTTAATTGCAATATCATTATACTTTATGTTACCCATTAGAGAGAATAATAGCCAGCTTAAATTCCTTTGGTTTAAATATTTTGTTGTTTAAACTCGCTATTAACATGTCCTGGGTGGAAATACAAATCAGGTTTTTAGATGTTATTTTTATTTATTACAGGAAGGATAGGTACCTATTCCAGGCAGAGATGAAGCAAAAACAGTAAGCCTGAGTCTCACAGGAATACAGAACTTACTTTCTTGACCAAGACTGGGCTTTTTTCTGTTTTTATTACAAAAGTTTATTTTTACATCATTTTGTACATTTTTTTCCATCTCAACTGTAATCCCCATGGGTTTCCCATCACCAAGCAAGACTGGGCTTTTACAATGCATTTTAAACCATCAAGCGTGGTTGAATCAAGGTAGAGCTAGGTGACAGAATACTGCCCCCAAGTGTTTATAGTTGGCCATTACATCACTTTTCTCTGCACCCAGCCAGAATCAACACCCATTCAAGTACATACAGAATTCCCCCGGCAGTCATTGTTTTCAAAGAAAGGATCAGGTGCTTTAAGAAGGACTCAGCTTTATTCCTGGCATGCATGGTAGTATATGCCCAGATGCCATGTTAGACACTTTCCATGTTTCCAAAGTTAGTTACCACTTTTAATTCTCTCAAAAGCTATCAGAGGGTATTGCATAGATAAATAATTTGTAGATCATACAGCTGGTAAGTGGTGGGATTAATGTATTCAATTAATGTTTAACTCCCATATTCTTTTTTTAAGATTTATTTATTTATGTATACAGACTTGAGGTACAGGTCAGAGGCACAGGGGCGGTGAAAGGATTCACCAGAGACTGAGTGGAGAGCAGATCAGGCAGATCAAAAAAGTACATTGCTGAGGGGAGCAGCGGTTGGCCAGGAGAGGTCTGCTGCACAACGTGGATCACCTCCCTGGGGGCCAAGGATGGAATTTGCACTGAAGTGGCTATTGCTAGCTTGCAGTTCTGCTACCTAAACCGTCGTGCCACCCGGGAGGGCCAACTCCCATCTTCTTTACTAACTGGAGAAAAAGATAAAACAGCCCAAGATACTAAAGCGGATTCTTAAATATGAGGAATGTATAGGTCTTTTAAAGGAATAAAAACATTTCTGTGTCCTCAGCCTCTTGCAGATGTACATCTTCCCTTGGGTCCCTGGACTTTCCTCACAGGATAATCCCCAAATGCCAGGCTGAACTCCAGCCTCAAGTAAAGATGTGAAGACTTCCTGCTCTTCCCAAACCAGAGGAGCTGCCAGGGTGAGCTGAATGGGAAAAAGAGAGCAGCAGGAAGTAATTGCACATATTAAGTACAAAAAGAAATCGATTTGATAATCAAGTCATTAAACAAAATTAACAGGCAAGCCACTGTGGAGATTTTGAATTTAAACAGAAACATAACGAAGTTCACCAACTGTTTTTTCAGAAGCAGTCAGAACTGGTCCCTCAAATCCCAAACTTTGGGGTAACAACACTTGTCAGCCAACCATGAGTGTCCGTATTGCTGAGGGAGGAAGATGAAGAGATGCCGTGTCATTTGACAAGAGTGGCCGTGACTAAATGTCAATGATAGTAAGTCAGGGTGGTGTTACACAGTGGAATTTTGATAAAAACTCTTTAAAAATAAAGTTCTCACCAAAGAATTTCATCAACTGCACCTTCTAAGTCCCCTGAAACTAAATGGAAACCTGGAAAGGATTTGACAAAGCATTCAAGTGAAGTTCAGAATAAAGCCAGCAGGCAGAGAGCGCCTGAGACCCCAGAGAGCTTCCATCTCTGGCTGACGCCGCCCAAATGCAGGTGAGGTGAGTGAGGCGAGGTCAGCAAAGATGACATCTTGCCACCACGACAGCACTGCTTGCTTCCTGACATGGAAGATGAGGCAGTGGAAGAAGATGGTGGTGATGAAAAAGGACTGGAAGATTTTGATGATAAAGAGGGTGAGGAGGAAGGTGAGGAAGAAGAGGTGGAGAATGAGGAAGGAAAGGAGCGTAAGCTAACACAAGCCTGAGGGATTCCAAACTTTTTCATTTTCTCTAACCCTCAGGAGCAAATGGCAGTCTCCTTCCCCTTTCTTATACTTAATTGTTCTGTCTTTGGGGGTCTCTCTTCTCTCCTCATGATTCTCATCTAATCGGAAGGGGGAGACATGCCTTGAGCAGAATGCAGTGGGAAAAGAATCTTGACCCCATTCAGTTCCAAATTCATTTCTTTCCCTTCTGCTCTCAACAAAAACTTTGTGGACTCAACACAACAGCGCTCTGCGGGAAAGAAACACCTAGTGCTCTCTTAGCGATACTGGGAGCTAGAGGGCGCTTACCCAAGTGGTAGAGCTCAGAACTCTAGCCTTCCCTCCTCCCTGTATTGTATCCTGTGAAGATGGACACTCAGTGTTTACCAGCATGTCTACGGTCACCTAATCTTATTCAAAAAGAAGAAAAACAGGGCCCTCCCTGGTGGCACAACAGGTTGGAGCCTGTTGTGATAATATCCTCAGCCACTGCAGCATGAGTTCAATCCTCCGCCAGGGAGCTGATCCACATGGCGCAGCAGAACGTTCCTGACCCACCCGCTGCTCCCCTAAGCAGTGTGTTTCAGTCAATCTGCCTATTGTGCTTCCCACTCTGTCTCTGGTGAATCCTCTCACTCCCTGCACCTCTGGCCTGTACCCCAATTCTTTATGCATAAATAAATAAATCTTTAAAAATATATATGATTCAGAATGCTGCAATATTTGAAAATGTATTCATAGCCATCTCAAAGGGAGAGAGTGAGAAAACTACCTCATTTGACTTAGAATAAATCAGCGAGCTCAACAAATCAACAGCAGATATGAATGGAAAGCAGATTTGTAGACAGTTGTCATCCGGAAGCCTTGTTCAGAGAATAAACTTTCCTTCAAAGTCTCACCATCCTCAGTCCAATGCCTCAAGACCAGAAAAGGGTTGGTATGTGTGATTTTGCCTTGTCTATTATTGGGAAATAGACTAACTGGGCAATGTTGATAATAATAGTTAATGTTTAATGGAAAATATCTGCTATGCTCTGTTCTATATGCAATCGCTCACTTAGCCTGTATAACAACCCAGGAAGGTGAATAACAATATTGTCTCTTTTTGGCCCTTCCGGGTGGTGCAATAGGTTAAAGGGCAACACTGCAAGGGAGCTGAAGCCACTTCAGTGTGAGTTCGATCCCCAGCCCGAGGTGACCCACATGGTGTGGCAGACCTCTCCTGACCTGCTGCTGCTCCCCTCAGCAATGTACTTTGTCAATATGCCTGCTCTACTCCCCACCGCCCCTGTACCTATGGCCTGCACCCCAGTTCTGTATGAATACATAAATAAATCTTTTTTAAAAAAAAAATATTGCCTCATTTTATAAGTGAGGAACCAAGAAAGAGAAAGTCATTGTTAATGGTAAACTGGAAGGCCATCAGACTCTGCCGTGTCATCTCTTAGTACAATAACCTATCCCAGGGCCTCCACGATTAGTTCTGCTGGGTGTTCATTGTGCAAGGCTGCTGCCCAATGGAGCTTAAGGCCCGAAATCCAGTCCCACTCAGTTTGCCAAATTATAGACCCACAGGAGTCCATCTGCCCCAACATGTCTTAATCTAATTAGCACAAAGGTGCCATGAACCAGGTACAGGGTAGAAAGTTTTGTGTGGTTTTGTGTGGCTAATCTCATTTAATCCATGCATCCCCACACCTCTGCCCATTCTATCAAGATCCCTATGCTTTCCACACATGCAAAAAAATCGTTATCACCTTTAATTTGAGAAATTGAGGTCACTTGAATCATTTGTAAACCTACCTGTGAACACCACCGCATAGGCAGCTTTAACGAATGCAGTGAAATCAGCTAGGAGAGAATGTGTAAATTTTTAATTGGCTGTTAATAATTTGTAAGTATAACTGAAACTTAAAAACTTACCATTTTTGCATTTTTAGTAGTTACATACTTACTGATTTATTTCTGCATCCAGTACACCAAACATGTCTTGATTTTGTTTTATTTTTGGTTTCTGGTTTTGGAGGGGCAGACACTATTAGGTATTGAGAATTCAATAAACACTGAAACTAGTGTTGCCCTAAAAATAAACCCACTCAATGTGAATTTTAAAACATCAAAATTAGCAGCAATTACTGTTAACAAAATTAGTAGATGATGGTGCATTTTGGCAAACATATTTCATTGGTTGCTCAAAATACCTCAGAGAGAAGATATTACTCATCCCTTTCCAGAGGATTAAGCAAGCCCAGTGAGGTTTGTCCAGAGCCTCTTAGCTAAGAGATGGAGCCAGGTAGCTCTACACCAAACCATGCCTCATGTAGATTTCACAACAACATTACAAAGTCTCCTATAGCTTTTTGTTATTCCAGTGTTGAAAGGGATATTATTCATCTGATAGCTTAACTAAGGGATTGTGTTACAATAGTTCTTTCAATATGAAATAGACAAAAACTTTGAAACACATCTGAAAAGTACTATCTACGTTCCCAGCTATCCTCTGCTAAGACAACATCTGATGGTTAAAGCCATGACATAGTGTGCTAGAGTCAAACACACACACGCCTAACTTTTTATTCATCCATCAGTTTTGTAGGGAAACAACTTCAAGAACTAAATTTCACAGTTTAGTCAATTTCACTAACTTATAGTGGGGCACCAACCAGGGAATTCACTGGCAAGTAAAGCCATCTAGTGGTGATATCAGGAAGATGTGCTGGACCTGCAACATCCCGTAAGCAAAGTACAGCAAATCATTTACTCAGTCATAAAAAGAAATGATATACTGGGACCCTCCCTGGTGGCGCAGCGGGTTAAAGCACAGCACTAAGAAGCTAAAGCCACTTCCGCATGAGTTCGATTCCCACCTGCCCCAGAGGTGACCACACAGCGTGGCAGACCTCTCCTGACCCGCCTGCTGCTTCCCTCAGCAGTATGCTTCATCGATCTACCTGTTCTGCTCCCCACTCTGTCTCTGGTGAAGCCTCTCGCCGCCCCTGAGTCTCTGGCCTGTACCCCAGTTCTGTGTGCACAAATAAATAAATCTTTAAAAAAAAAAAAAAGAAATGATATACTGATGTAGGCTACATATGGCTCAATCTTGAAAACATTATCCTAGGTGAAGGAAGCCAAACACAAGGTCACATATTGTATGGTTCCATTTATATGAATTATGCAGAAGCATTAAGGCTGTAAAACAGAAAGTGAACTGCTACTTGCCATGGCTGTGTGAAGGAGAATAGGAGGAAACTGCTCAGGTAGCAGGAGGTTTGCTTCTGGGTGATAAAGCATTTTGGAACTAAGTAATTGTTGCACAGGGTTGTGAAAGTAGTAAATGCCACTGAATTGCTTGCTTTAAAATGGTGAATTTTATGTTATGTGACTTTGACCTCATTTTAAAAATCCTATTAAAATAAATATAGGTAATATATTTGTGACAGCTGCATGTATGCAGTGCATATAATAAACCCTATTTGTCCTGTCATTTGTGGGATTTGAATATGACTAAATCAGTTTCTATCCTTAAAAGTCAGATTAGCTGTGAAGAGTTGTTTATTAAATAACAATACTGAAGGCAGAATGTGTTAAAGAAGGTCAAGGTAGATACAGATAACTACTTGGTCAAAAGGCAGGCACAAGCACTTTACAGTGGGTGATGGAGCAGGAAAGACTCCTGAAGAAGTGGTTTAGTTAGACCCAACACTGTGTGGACATCCTTAAATTTAAAGGTGCTGCAGGGAGTTCAACAAACATCTGAACACACCAGCGGTGTGTGCATCTCTCTAGCCGATTCCAGCCAGCATGCAGGCATTAGTACCCTGAAAGGCTGCTTTTACCTAATAAGAACTGGACCAATAGCTTCACCTGAACGCCCACCATGCTGTTCTGACTGAGAACTTAGGCTCTCCAGAGAGTCCTGGTCATGCAGAGTTGAGTAGGCCATCTGCTCTACTGGTGGTTTGGTGGAGATCCTCATGACAGAACCAGAACCCAGATCCATGCAAACTGCCTTGAGCATCAGGTCAGAAGTGAGCCAACAGCCTAGGATATCATGTTAGGACACAATTTCATTTCTTCTTCTGACCTAGTATTTATCTCTGCCTTGCTGCCTTTAGGCAGTCATCTCATTTATTCATCATTATTCATCATGCAGCAAATATTTACTATGTGCTAAAAATATTCCTGACCTGAGCAATATAAAATAAAAGATAGCACTTTGCCCACAAGCTGATCATAGTCTTTGAAAAAGACCAGATCTGTTAACATTTATCATACAGAGGCATAATTGGTGACTTCAGGGAAAATGGAGTTAAATGAGGCTGCCCTCCCTCTGCTAACCTCTACAGCTGGCTCTGTGGTCCTGTATTTCTCCTGAGTTGCAGCAAGGACACTGGGACAAGAGGCTTCGGCCCGGGGCAGGAGCACCTGTAATTATGGGCACCGAGGCTCAGCGAGCATGGGCATGTGCCTATACAAATTCAGACACCTGGGCTAAGAAGGGAGCCATAAAAGGGGCTCCTCCAGCTTCCATATGACCCAGCAACCCCACTCCTAGGTACCTACCCAAAAGACACAAAAATACAGATTAAAAAGACACCTGCAACCCCATGTTTATTGCTGCTTTATTTACAATTAGAAAGACAGGCAAACAGCCCAAATGCCCAAAAATAGATGATTGGATTAAAAAGATGTGGTACATATATGCAGTGGAATATTACTCAGCAATAAAAAAGAAAATAAACCCATGCCTTTTGCAGCAACATGGATGGAGCTGGAAAAGATCATGCTTAGTGAAATAAGCCAGAAAGAAAAGGAAAAATACTGGATGGTTTCACTCATAGCAGGAGTACAAAGGACCAGGGCAGAAAAACAATAGTAATAATGAATAACTGTATACCAGAGACATTTTATGGGGGTGTAGTGGGGGAACGGAATTAAAAACGGTCAGGAGAGGGAAGTGCACTGG
>NW_004567112.1:55213857-55218580 GCF_000260355.1 Condylura cristata
GCACCTCTGGCCTGTACCCCAGGCCTGTACCCCAGTTCTGTATGAATAAATAAATCCTTTAAAAAAAATGGTGGAGGGAGGGAAATGCACTGGACTATGGTGATGGCACATGGGTTGGTGATGGGAAGCCTACGGGGATTAGAACTGAGATGGGAGAAGTCACAAAATGATGTAAAAATAAACATATTATTTTTTAAAAAGATATGGTACATATATACAATGGAAAATTACTCGGCAATCAAAAAGATAAACTCATGCCTTTTGCAGTTACATGGATGAAGCTGGAAGAGATCATGCTTAGTGAAATAAGCCAGAAAGAAAGAAAAATACCAGATGGTTTCATTTAAAGCAGGAATATAAAGGACCAGGGGTTGGGAGGGGAATAATAATTATGAACAACTATACACCAGAGACATTTTACGGGGGTGGAGTGGAGAATGAGATCAAAAATGTTGGGTGGGGGTGCACTGGACTATGGTGATGGCACATGGGTGATTTCGTGATGGGGAGCCCACAGGGATTACAACTGAGATGGGAAAAGGCACAAAATGATATAAAAATAAACTATTACATTATTTTTAAAAGGAGGGGCTCCTTAGCTCTGGTGTTGGGGACTGCTCTGAAATGTGACAACACAAGACCGAGAGGGACACTAGAGCCTAGCGAGAGACAGACAGAGAGGGGAGGTTTACAGGCTTCCCAGCCCCTGCCTGACTCCCCTGCTTGGCTGCTTACACGCCAGCATCCTGTCTGGGCGCCTGTGTACCTGGCTCCCTGACTCCGAATTAAAAACTGATAAAACTTATCAAGGACTCAAAGACTCTTTTATCTGTCTACCTAAATCAACAGTGAACCTGCCCAGCCTGGGACTGTTCTATAACAATGACAATCTATACAAAGTACAGGGGTGCTAAGAAGTCCCCAAGTCTGCCTGGGAGAAAGAGGAAAGCCAGTATGACCTGATCTCATCAAATGCCTTTTTGGCTAGCTGAAATGAAATGTCTACACAAATTATCTACTACAAAATCTTAACCAACACAATACCTTAAAAGTAATGCAAAGGAATAAAAAGAGACAGAAATGTATAATACAAGATGCTTTAGAAGTAAATAGTCATAGGCATATTAAAAGTTAAACTAAATAGCTCCAGCCTATAGGTAGATCTAAAGTAAGTCATGGCCAAGCTTTAGCACAGTTGGCTTCTGCGGCTATTATCTGCAGCCGCGAACGTAGGAGGCGCTTGGGAACATGGGCTCGGGGCACACATGCCTGATGGCTGACACAGGGAGTATGACGTGGGCCTGTGTAAGTGGGCGCACCAGGCCTGGAGGCTGAGCACACAAGAGTGGCGTCAACACAGAGGAGGGCAGCGTCAGAGAGGATGGTGTGCAATCGAGGACAGCTACAGGAGGATGAGTCGTGGCTGCCAGAGAGACGCAAGACAACGCCAGAGCAAGCTCAGAGAGAGTGAAGATTCGACAGGGCCCGGGAGACCTGCCAGCCTGCCTGCCCTGCACCTGACTGACTCACTACCAATGGTGTAGAAAGATCATTAGAAGCCTGAAAGAGGCACTGAAGGCTCTAGGACTCACCTTTACCGGTCTGCCCAGATCCACACAGAGCTAGCCCTGTGCCTTGCTGGTCCAGCAGTAGAGTTATCCTGATTGTAGTTGGTAGAATACAAAAAATATCGGTATAAACTATTGGTAACTTTTTTTTAAAAGATTTACTTAATTAATAATAATAATGAACAGCTATATATCGAAGACATTTGATGGGGGTGGGGTGGGGAATGGGATCAAAAACGGTGGGGGGAAGGAAGTGCACTGGACCATGGTGATGGTACATGGTGATTTGGTGATGGAAAGCCCAAGGGGATTGCAACCGAGATGGAAAAGTGTACAAAGTGATGCAAATATAAACTATTATATTATTTTTTTAAGATTTATTTATTTGTGCATACAGAACTGGGGTACAGGCCAGAGGTGCAGGGGCGGTAAGAGGATTCACCAGAGACTGAGTGGGGAGCAGAACAGGCAGATTGACATAGTACACTGCTGAGGGGAGCAGCAGGCTGGTCAGGAGAGGTCTGCTGCGCCATGTGGATCACCTCTCTGGTCAGGGACCAAACTGGAGCGGAAGTTGCTGCGGCTAGCTTTGCAGTGCTGCACTTTAACCCACTGTGCCATAGGGAGGGCCCTAAAGTATTGGTAACTTAAATGTCTGGATGCAAAGAATTGTACAGGGTTGTTCACAGCAACAGAATTCTCAATAACCAAGAAAGTGGAAAGAAGTGTACCCTTTAAATGAGTGAACTGTACTTGTCTGTAAATTATTTGTTTATAATCCCAATGTTCATCAAATAACAGATGGGTGGGTCCAGCCACACAATGGAATATTATTCTGAAATAAAGACAAGGAAGTACTGATACATAATGAGTGAACCTTAAAATCACTGTACTAAGTGAAAGCATGTGACCACAAATTATATGATGCCACTAATCTGAGGTGTATAAAACCTGCAAGCCTACGGTGCTAGAAAGCAGATTATGGGGCTCTCCCTGGTGGCGCAACAGGTTAAAGCACAGCACTATGAAGCTATCACAGCACTGAGTATGATCCCCAGCCAGGGAGCTGACCCACATGGCACAGCAGACTTCTCTCTCCTGACCTATCCGCTGCTCCCTTCAGCAGTGTATTTCAGTCCATCTGTCTGTTCTGCTTTAATCTGTCTCTACTGAATCCTCTCACCCCCTGTACCTCTGGCCTTTACGTCAGTTCTTGTATGCATAAATAAATAAATCTTTAAAAATAAATAAATCAAATGTTTTTTAAAAAGCAATGTGTCAAATACATAATTTGAAAGAGCTCCCAAGAGCCAAAGCTGGAGCAATTTAAAAATCCATAAAGCAGCAATTGATTATAACCTGAAGAATAAAGTAAATATCAATGAATCCACACCGATCTAAATACTGGATAAATAAATATAATACTTCTCAGTAGACAAATTTCAAATAAATTATATAGATATGGAGTAAAAAACCCCACTCCTTCAGGGCAGGCTGTTCACAGTAACCTCATTTCAAAAAATACAGTATGAAAAAGAGAAGGGAGAAAAAAGAGAGGTTGCAGTGGAGAAACAGGACAAAAGCTCAGTCATCAAGGTCAACATCAGTGATCAGACATATTGAGAGTAAATGTCCTTGCTATAATGTGATCATGGCAATTTACCTCTGTAGCCTCCCCCCCAAAAACCCCGAAGCACAGCCTAATCCTGAGAAAACAACAGAGAAATCCCAATTGCGGGATAATCTACAGAATGTTTACCTAGTTCTTGAAATTATCAAGGTCGTCAAAAACCAAGTCTGAGAAACTATTGCAGCCAAAGTCACCTAAGGAGACAAAACAACTAAATATCATGTTAGATCCTGGATGGGGTCAAAGAACGGAAAAGGAGCATGAGGTCAAACTAAGGAAATCTGAATAAAGTAAGAGTAAATAACATTAATGCATTAAAGTAACAGAAGTACTACGCTAAGGTAAGATGCTAACAACAGAGGAAACTGGTTCATGATATCTGACTCGACTGCCTGTCAGATCTACTAATGGCAGAGCAGTAAACAGTAAGCTAGTAACTTTTTTTTTTTTTAAGATATATTTATCTTAAAAAAAAAAAGTTCTGCACTGTCTTGGTGTTTTTTCTCTAAATCTAACATTGGTCTCAATAAAATTACTGGCCTCAATAAAATTACTCTCCCTGGTGGTGCAAGGGGTTAAATCTCCGCAGTATGCAGCTCTCAGAAGCCACTGCAGCTCTAGGCTATCCCCAACCAGGATGCTGACCCACATGGCTGGCAGACCTCTCCTGACCCTCCAGCGACTCCCCTTGGCAGCCTGTTTCTATACATCTGTCTATTCTGTTCCCCCACTCTGTCTCTGGTGAATCCTTTTACCCACCACACCTCTGGCCTGTACCCCAGTTCTATAAGCATAAAGAAATTAATCTTTAAAAAAAAAAAAAAATACTGGTCCTTTGGTGCGCACCTAGTCATCGAGAATCATCGACCCCTAGGCCAGTTTAGATCCCTTAGGCCAGGTTAGACCCTTACTGGGTCTGCACCTTGGCATTTCTCACCCAAGCTCTCTCCCAATGCATGGTGATTCCTGTCCCTGGGACTGTAAGGTTTCCGTAGCTAACCCTAGAAACAGCTATAACAAGATTGAATTGGAATGAGCTTTTGGCTTTTGGCTCTTCTGGACCACCCCAAAGCGAATGGGTGCTAGAAACCCTCCGGCTCTCTGTTGTTGAGTATGAAGATCCCCCTGAGTCAGCTGATACTGTTCAGCGCTACGTGGGAGAAAGCAGGTGGCTGCCTGTAAGGGTGAAATTCCCTATGAGTAGAAGTCGTGGTCCTTTTTCTCCTTGGGGTTAAGGGAGAATCTTCTGTCGGCCCAGAGCAGATCCCTTTCTAGAGATAGGAGGAAAGAAATTACAAGCCATTCCGATCCTGTTCATGGTCTCTGCTCTAGTCAAATGAAAGGAAATAGAAGCGCAGTCTGCAAGAGTGGGCTAGAGGAAATATCATCCTTCGACCGGTGTGAGTACAGAAATTTTCAGATTTTGTTTTAAATTTCATAAGTTTGGTGCATTTTTTTAAAAAAATTATTTATGGTCCCTCCCTGGTGGCGCAGCGGGTTAAAGCGCAGCACTAAGAAACTAAAG
>NW_004567112.1:55220740-55221980 GCF_000260355.1 Condylura cristata
CTTAGTTTGAATAGAGTTTTCAATGTAATATAAATGTTTATAAACGATGAGATATAATGTCAGTCTATGAGCACACTTTGTAAGTCCCTGAAAACAGCTATATAGATATAGGTGCAGATACATGTGTCTGCAGTGAAATGATTTATATAGCTTAAGCCTCAAATTGATGGAGTCTCAGAATAATAAAGTGTATGCAGAAAAAAAATTGGCTTTTTCCTTTGTCTCTTCACTTCATTGCCACCTCATTAATTGGAGAGAAGGGAGGGGAAAACAATTGTCTGTCATTCTAGATAAGTGAAATGACCCTCAGAGAAAATTTTTAGCAGTTGTATAGTGAATGTTGAAGACAATATGTTTATTTTAATTCTCTTAATTTGATACAGGTTTTTCAAAGTAACATGGTTTCAGGTTATACTGTGCATCAATCTAGCTTTATTGAGATACTTAAATACCTAAATGAATAAGTGATGTAGTGATCTCCTCTTTCACTTGTGATTCTGTTTATTCATATTTTCTCTTCTTTTGTTAGCCTCACTAGAGGTTTATCTATTTTGTTTATCTCCTCAAAAATCCAGTTTTTAGTTTCATTGATTTTTTTGGGTTTAGTCTTTCAGATCTCTATTTCATTTATTTCTGCTCTTTTTTACTATTTTCCTTGCCTCTGCTAATTCAGGGTACTTTTGTTCAACTTTTATTAAGTTGCTTTAGGTGTGACATTAGATTGTTTCTTTGGGATTTTTCTTGCTTCTGAACATAGGTCTGTATTGCAGTGATCTTCCCTTATATGACCCCATTTGCTACATCCCATAGATCCTGGTAGGGTTGTATCACCATATTCACTCATTTCAATGTATTTTCTAATTTCTGTTTTGGTTTCTTCTTTTATCCAAGCATGTCATTTAGTTTCTACAGTCATGGTTTTTCCTACCTTTTTCTTGTATTTGATTTCTAATTTTATGACATTATGGTCAAAGGAAGTACTAGGTATTATTTGTGTCTTTGAAGTCTTATTCACAATTGAGTAATGTATCAAGATATGGTCTATTATTGAAAATGATTCATATGCACTTGAATAAAGTGTTTATGTGGCCGTTGTGTGGTAGAATGTTCTGTAGACATCTAACAGACCTAACAGTCTAGCTCCCCATTTAAAACTATTCTTTCTGGGCCCTCCCTGGTGGTATAATGGGTTGCAATGCAATACTATGAAGCTGTCCACACCCACTGAAGCATGAGTTCA
>NW_004567112.1:55223800-55224640 GCF_000260355.1 Condylura cristata
GGCTTCGCCAGAGACAGAGTGGGGAGTAGAACAGGCAGATCAACGAAGTCCACTGCTGAGGGGAGCAGTGGGCGGGTCAGGAGAGGTCTGCCGCACCATGTGGTCACCTCCGGGGCCAGCGGGAATCGAACTCATGTGGAAGTGGCTTTAGCTTCTCAGTGCTGCGCTTTAATCTGCTGCGCCACCAGGGAGGGCCCCTTATTACCTTTTTTAATGAAAGGCTATTTTGTCAGTATAGCTACTCCTCATTTTTTTTCTTTGCTATTTGCTTGTATAACTATTTTCCAATCTATATTTCTTTGTTAGTGACTTTCTTATAAACAACAAAAGATTAGACTATATTTTAAATCCATTCTACATCTTTCAACTATTAATAATAGTTCAGGACTGTTACACTTAAGGTGATTGTTGAAATATAATCACACTGAGGCTCAATCATTACTGAGACATTGACATTTTATTATCTCTTGTTTTTGTCTGTCTTTGTTGTCGCCTTTTGTTTAAGTTCCACTTGCATTATCTTATGTGTTTCTTTTATTATTTTTTTTTTTTGAGTTTAATATATGATAGGCTAATTGTGTGACCTGTTGGATAGTGTGGTCTCTGGTTCAGAGGCATTATTTTGTTGCTTTCTCCTTCTCCTTCTCTATGTTAAATGATCTAGGTGGTGATGTTCTGTTACCTCATCATAACCCCTTTAGAATTTATTTCAGTTCTAGCCTGAGGCTTATAAATTCTTTTAGCTTTTGCTTCTCAGTGAAGTGCCTTACTTTTCCTTTTGTGTTGAATATTGATATTGCAGGGTAAAGGATTCTGGCCTAGAAGTCTTTTTCTTGAAAT